>NC_084825.1:4202367-4559867 GCF_958449725.1 Rosa rugosa
GGATGAGAAGAAGAAAGAGAAGTGCCAACAGTGTGGAGAGGAAGAAGATTGAGAGGGGTTCGTATACAACAAAGAGAAGGGCACAACACATTGCATAAGAGAGGGTACTTGATATTTTTCCATCCAAGGGCTTAAGGCAAATAGGCTACATGAAATGTAACTCAAATTGAATAGGTTTTGCAGAATGTTGGTGGCAAGACTGTATTTAACTGACAAACATATAAAAAATATATATATATAAAAACTGAACTTTGACTGAACCAGACAGATCCGATTTGGTTCAGTTTAAAACATCAGAACTCAAAAAATAAAACCAAACCCACAAAATTTTCAATTCGATTCAATTCTCAGTTCAAGCCCAAAACCGAACCAATTTGGACCGAACTCACCCCTAGTTGGTGCACCAACTATTAAGATATTGAATGTAAGACTAGAGTTAAGGGCCAAGTAGAATGTAAAAGAGGACCTCATTGTCTCACTAGTTTTCATATTCTCATGGATAGACATTGATTTAGGGTTTCAATTACTTCATTGTGTTAAGCACGTCTTCAGAGCTGGAGTCTTATCAAGTTGAAATATCAAAACTTTATAAAAAGCTAAACAAAATAAAAACCAACCACAACAATAACTTCACATTGTATTAAACTTATTGTGAGTCGGTGAGCCGTGGCCTGTTGGTTGGCTAACTGGCCAAGTTTGATCGAACCTAAGATCAACTTCTTACTAGTTGGAACCATACCCATAGCCCCTTCTCCAGATTAGAAATTCAACAAATCTAAACTACATAATATATAAACATTATATCATTTTTCACTACATACTTTAGAAAAGAAGAAAAGAAAAATAGACCGGTGGGTCCCAACATAGTTTAGCCACTGCACTAGCATTTATGTAGAGAATTGAATTGACCGATTGAGCCATTAGAGAAGTGAAAGGCAAGCACAAAAATTGTACATTTCAACATAATGGAATTGGTCTAGTAGAACTGTAGAAGCATGCTAGGCTGCAAGTGGGATGTACGCTGCAGGGCTTCTCTTGGTATTATGAGGTCTTTAGTTCGAACCCTAACTTATAAAAAACATTCCTTGGAGAGGAGCTATACCCAAGTTGCTCCCAGCCCCGAAGTAATAGCTCATTCAACCACCATTTTGATGTACCAAAAAAAAAAAATTGTACATTTCATTCCTCAGATCAGTTTGCTCAGAATATCTAATTCCTTAACCATTGCGGCATTGCCAAACCGTAATAATTGTCGTCAAGACTTCCGGCTGCCGTCCCTTCCAACAAGCCACCAAAAAACAAAGACTTACCAACAACCACGAGTAAAATCCAACAAGGCTGGAAACCGGGGATCAAGCAACACAAGATCTACACCCCAAGCTGCTGCTATAAGTCGAATCAATTCTTATAAAATAAATAAATCAAGAGGTCAATCTGAATGCCAAGCAAGAAGTCGGCCCAAAGGACTCCAACTCCCTCCCAATCCTCTCAATTTCAACCAATAAAGATCTCCACTCTCCACCACAAGCCAAACTAGCTGCAGCCCACACCCACCAAAGAGAAACTCATCAACGCTTACGCCTACACCGGACATGACATGCAGATCCGCAGTCTAGGCTAGAGACCCTTCAACGTTTAGGTTGGAAACCTAGCTTATCTCTCTCTGTCTTAGCTTAATTGCTAAGCTATGAAAGCAAACTAATTGAAACTACACAAAGCATAAGCCGAATAACAAATATTCCTTTGATAAAAATATGGGAATAAATACATAGAATGAGAGAATAATATTACAAACCTATGTAAAATCGTACCTTTTCAAGCTAAAATATTGAAGTGGGATAATTGAAGGTACAAATGAATGAAGGAATTTAGTACTGACCGAGTTCCCAAGCAAAATTCTATTCAGATTAGGAAATTGAAGCACTACCTGTCCACCCAAAAGTCAAATTTTCAGAGGCTTAGTCTTGCGTATGTGGCCCATACTATTAACAAGATCTTTGCGGGTGCATACAGGAAACATGTTGATGCTCTTGAGCACTTTCAACCTCCACAGTACATATGGGAAACTGAGCTGATCGCGAGATGTGAAACGGACCACCTCGTTGAACCAGAGGCACATAAACATATTCGTCAACGGGGTATGCTCCCTAACAATAACAGATGCTTCGGCAAGAGCTGCACAGGTCAACGATGCAGGGATTGAGCACAGGAATAAAACAACAAGGGCACAGGCTTCTAGATCATATAGTTTTGGAGGTTTTTGTTCTACGTGTCTGTACCTAACATTGATAGTTCGACTTATATGGTTGTGGGGGGGCCTTCCTTTTTTAAACAAGCTCTTTCTATCCTTCGATTTTTTTACATGAGGGTAGTTATTCTCATTTCTGAAGTGTCAGCTATTGGAAAGGGCTCATAAGAACACAATTGGAGATGAGGACTGATAAACAAAACTTGAATAAATAGGAAGTTTTTCCTTTTTCCTCAAAATTACATTAATATCCAAAACCCAGTAGTGAATACTCTTTATTTATCCAAAACTATGGTAGACTAAACTACTGCAACTTCAAAAACAATGCAGGCAACAGAGATGCATAATAACTTAACAATCTTTCCAATCATGAAGCATCATGGATGTCCACATATCAATCGAGAGAACATGTTAAAACAAGTAATAGAAGGGGGAAAAAAACCATACCTTTCTTTCCATTGAACCTCTTGTCTTCTGGCAATCCATCATGACGGTACTGAGCCAACTGTACCTCAACTTCTTCTGGTTTGGCCTTGTTTTTCTTGACAACGGCCTTTGCCTCATCATAAACGCTACTGCGAGCTCCATGTTCTGAGATCGCAAGTACTGAATTGGTACGCCAAAGAAGGGCTTCAAGAACACCTAAAGGGTCCCTCCTAAATTGGGACTTCGAATCCACCCAAATGGAATACTTTGAATGAGGAAAAAGGCGATGTGCCAACATCTGACACCAGACCAAATATATTAAGTCTCAGAGAGATATTCGCACACAATATGTATGATTTCGACTAACAGTTGAAATAGAACACTTGAATATCTGATATTTCTCAATAAATTAACATAATTGATGTGACTACATCAAACAGAACTATTACAGAAAAATAAATATGATAAGACAATAGCCCTTAGAAATCATGATAAACACATTGCCCTAAAGTATAGGTTACAAAGGAAAGCATGATCAAGATGCAATGCAAATCACACTTAATCAAATACAAAATGAATGATAAAAAATGTGATGAATTAAGTGAGGCAAAAAACTTGTCACCTTGGGGATTTTTCCATTCAACCTTTGGTCTGCAAAAGGCAGATCGCTTACAACCACAATGCGCCATCTCCCAATAAATCCATCCTCACCAATTCTATGTTCAGCTGATTCCTGAGTACTTACAGTAACTTCATCCCAAAAAGCAACATAGCAAACCTGCACAAATTCAGCACCACATAAGAATACTGAACTTGAATAGCTAACAAGTGATGCATGAGGGGAAGGATAGAAACCTTCTGAAGAGATGCCTCTGACATTCCAATGGGTTGATAAAGATCATCTCCACCACCGAATGCACAAGTGGAGACTACAATGTCACAACTTTGCATGTAATTCTTGTCTTCATTTGAGATCTTAAACCCACCATTTTCACTGTAGAAACCACAGTTTATGGTAACAGTTTCATTTACCTGTGAGCAACAAAATTCTAAGAATATGAATACTGTCTCTTCTACAACAACATAAAAAGATAAAAACACATTGACATCACATCCAAATCAATAAGTTTGCTGTTGACTCTTGATCTTATAAATGATACTGAGCAAAATACTAAACTAGACCCGGAAATTAGATAAAAGATGCAGCTTATAACCTTAAACATTTCACCTCTCTGATCTAGAGTTTGATTTCCCGTAAACAAATTAAATCTTGTGGCCTCTGTGTGCTCTTCAGACCGGGTATTGTACCCTCCTAACAACGGACCATCATTCTCCGTTCTGTATAACAATTTCTTAACAGGACTAGTGGCATCTTCGCGCACAGGAATTTCCAGATGCTCAAGTTCTTCAGGAGGTAAGATTTGCAAGCAACCTAAAATTATTCACAAACTCATGTCACATATCAAACTTCTCTAACATTCCAATTCTTCGCTTCCAACCACAGTAACACATAACCCAATTATCAGTAACACTAACACAACAATAATGGCCTCTACACTCTCTCTTAAGCCTAAACAGGTATGAAGTAATTCAAGATATTTAAACAGTCAAATATTTACATAAATGAAGCTTAGAAACTGAGTCGAAACTCGAAAACAAACAAACTTGACATCATTTTCCTTCAATTATTTCACATTTCCCTCCAAACTATAGAAATCAAACAAACAAGAACAGAAGAAAAGGAAACTCACGTTCCCTAACGCCATGAATAACCCGAGTGATAGGATCAAGCCGATTCAAATTGCCTTCGGATTTCTTCTCCGAACTCGCATTGAGTTCCGAGTGGACCAAACTCGGCTTTTCCGACTTATTATTGAGCTGTGGGGATTTCCAGCCGATACTCCAAGCCTCGTACAGAAGCAAACCAATGGCTGGGAGAAGAATCAGAAGGGCCCAGTACTTGACCAGACTCCTCACCACTCGGCGGAGGAACTCGTTCTTGAATCGGTGGCCGAGTTTCTTGCGCTTCCGGCGAACTCGGACGCGCATCCGGCCGAGCTCGTCGGATTCGTCATCGGAGACTGAGATTGATACGCTGTTGCTGTTGAACATTGAGAGCGGCGTTGGATTGGAATTGAAAGTGAAATTGGGGGGAACTAGGGTTTCTTGAAATCAAACTGATCCAAGTGTGGGAGAGCTCTCTCTTGCTATAGTGTAGTTCTGGCGTTCTGTGCTGACGAAATTACAAGACTCTCTGATTTTTCCTACTTCTTTTTTTCTATTTATTCCCTTTTTTTTTTTCTTGTAATTTGCTAAATGGACGAACAGTATTATATTTATGAAATAACATAAATATCCTTTAACTATAGGTTAATCTCAAGGTTTCAAATTTCGGTTTCGGTTTCGATTTCGGTACTTCAAATTTAAGGAAATTTCGGAGAAAGTTTCGATTTCGGTGGAAATTTCGGTTAAAAATAAAGAAATCAAATTAATTGCATTTATAAAATGATATTTTTGAATGAAACTTTTACATAGACTAAACTAACCTATAATAAACCTATTTACAATGTAACATCTCTAAAATTATACATTTATAATAGAATTATGATATTTTATATGGACGAGTAATTAACTAGTACTGTAGTAGGTTGCTAAACTAGTGTTTTTATCTATGTGTATTGATAATGTAAATATGATTTACTTTTTTTAATAATTAGAAAATTACAAGGAGGTGGGGCGGGGCACGTAAAACCAAAACCCCATGAATGAAAATGAACAAGTACAACAAAAGGAATATAAAAGCTACTATGATGTGGTTCGATGTAGCTGGTTGAACTGCTTTCATTTAGTATCATACAATACTGCTCCCAAGTACATGAATTTTGGAAATGATTTTCGTACTTCATCACATGGTTATTGTATGTGTACGTGTTGTTCCCTTTCCACATGCAATCCATATATCAGATATTGTGGAATTACCTAATATGATGTTACAGTGTATGAAGCATACAATATTTGAGACGAAGCAAAAAGGAAATCATGTTATGGTTGGAGCATTCAACTTTGTAGCAGATAAAAACAAAAAGGTTTTTTGTTGTATTCAACTTGATTGCAAAAAAAAAAAAAAAAAATCAAAATTTCATATTTTCTCTATAAAAGTATGAAGTAAAAATTCATTGTAGGTGACATAAAAATTTAATAGAAATTTTGGACAAAATTTCGGTGTGAATTTTTAAATATATATTGTGTGTGTAGATATTTCGGAAATTAAGAATTTCGTGGAAATGTAAAGAAAATTTCGGAAAATTTTGGGAAACTTCTGACGGAAATGATATAGCATATGAATTTCGTTTCGGTACTTCAAAATTACGGAAATTTCGGCAGTTTCGGAGAAATTTAAAATCTTGGTTAATCTATACTATTATTAAGATAAAATAGTTTATTAGTCAAAATTAAGAATTTTGACAGAAATAACCTTAGAAGATTAAAAAACTTTGAGCACTAATTAAATCACAATGATAATTATGACATTTACAAAATATACTTTTATTAAAACAATAAACAAAAAAAGAACACACAACTCACTTTTCTCTCCCACTATCTTTTCTATGCAATAACTGTTATCTTTTTTATTTTCTGAAAAATAAAAAATATGTACTTGCACATGCAAAGCATATGTGGAGAAAAGCTAATTACTATTGGGGTTCTTGATCCAAAGCACCAAAATCAGCTAAAATTATCTCACTTACCCCAACAACAAATTTTCATTCCCACTTACCCAATATAAAGCCAAATGACAATTTTGTCTGTAACCAAAATAAATAAACCCCTTCATATCTCCTTCAGATCTCTATCTCCCCCCCTCCTCTCATCCCTTTCCGATTTGTCCGACCTTTTTAGCTTCGCCGGAGCAACTCTCTCGAACTTTTTTGACTTCGTCCTTCGGATAGCTTTCAGAAACTTCAAACCCGATTCTGATTCCTCAGCACTGTCTCTCTCCTCTCTCTCTCTCCACCGCACCGTAGTCGAGGCTCGGCGCCGTCTCTCTTTCTCTCTCCTCTATCTCTCCCCTCCGCGCCATTGTCGAGGTTCGGTTTCCAGATTTGTCATGGCCTTGGAGACAAAAGACCTGCAAGAGCGATAAGATCGGAGAAGTCCTCGTCTGAGGAGAGATTCTGAGGACACTCATGTTGCTCTTCTTCTTACATCTTTAATATTGGTTTGTTAGGAACGACCACGCGTCGATTCCAAAGTCATGATTTTTTTGCTGTTGTGTTGTCCTGCTCTTCTTCTTCAATCTCTAATAATATATACATTGCCTAGTGTTGATGGTGCTCATATCAGTCACTAGAGGCCAAAAGATCTGTAAGTGTGTAAGATGCTTCTTTGTTTTTCTTGGTTACAAGCGTTTGCTGTTGCTTTTGATGCTAGTCTATATATTTGGGACCTCGCATGTTACACCCCACATCTGATATACCTTTTTACTGAGTTACATGAAATTCTTTATGGTTACCGTTCGCGGTTATAATTTTAACGTTTAGGGGGTGGTTAAAAATTGACTTTTTATGGGTTAACAATTTGAGAAAATTTCCTTCATGAAAGTTGTAGAGGACGTTAAACCGAGCGCGTGCATATGTGGTACGTAAAAATCGGAGTTCGTATGTGGAAGTTATAGCTTAAAATGTGAAGTTACTGTTCATGGTAACAAAAATATAAATATAGAAAGTTACCACTGTAGGTTTCCATTTTCGGAAACCCGGTAACTCTCCCTCTCTCTTCTTCCCCGACTTCTTCCCCCTTTCGGCCCGATTTTTCTCCCTTCGATTTCTCCCCCTCCGGCCGACCCACGACGGAATCCGGCTACCCCCAGGCTCGTCTCCTCCCCCTTGACACATTGGCGGTGGTGTTTTGTGAAGATTTGGCTGGAGAAGCTTGATTTCGCGCCGGGAAGGTAATGGTTTCAGTTTGCGATTTTTGCCGATTTCCGGCGATTCCGGCCTTCTCCGGTCACCAGACCGGCGTCGAAGGTCGGGTTTTTGCTGGAGATGATTTCCCCTAAGGTCTTGCTTCTCAATTTGCAGTGTGGAGGTTGAATCGATCAAACCCGATCCTAGGGTTCTTGAATTTTTTTGGAAATTTTTCACCGGCTAAATTGGAGCTCTTCCAGGTAAAATTGGAACTTCTTGTAGTTGAGAAAGGGGTTGGGTCTGTTGAGTAGGTGGTGCTGCCAAAATTTGGTGGCCATTGGTGGTGGTTGCCGGTGGCGCGTGGGCCCCACGTGCAGCCACTGTGGGTGGCGCGTGGTGGCGCGTAGAGCTGAGTTTTAATTACTGTTTTGGCTCCATAAATCCTTTATTGATTGTAGAATTTTATACATGAAGTTTGGACGAAATTGGAGGAATTACGAATTGAGTATAAATGGTTAATTATCGATTTACGTGAATTCGATCGCCAAATTTCTTTCGAATTCACCTTAGAATTCTTATAGCGATGAATGAATATTATTGGAGAATTACGGATGGATTCGATGTGAATTAAGGAGTTGGTTTTTGAAGGGGGACGTTATGAATCTCAATTTCTAATTATCGTAAAGTTAATTTTCGTCCTGTAAATATATTTTTACGAGTGCTATTTGTACAGGACGAGAGGAGTCCCCATACGAGGAAAATACCGAGCGACGTCAGGATTGACCATATACTGTGAGTGGACTTTTATTTTTTTTAAAGAATGATGCATGCATTTATTTAATTGGTTCCGAGGTTATAATTTGTTTATCGTATTATTTGCCCGAGCATATGGTTATTTTCAAAAATGGTTTTGGATATTTGATTATTTGAAGGTTTTATGGAGTGCGGGGTCACGTCATTGGATTATGCTTATTTTCTCTTATTTATTTATTTCCGATGTGATTTCCGGATTTATACTATTTACATTATATTTATATTCGGCGATTTGAGATTTTTATGAGATTTTCGAAATGAGATTTCGATGGAGTAAATCTCTATATTTATTTATCTCCTATTTATTTTTGAACGTGAGATTATCTTGGCGTGTGGGACACGTCATTGGAAATTCTTTTACGAGAGATGGGGAAGCCTTTTGTATTTATGGATTTACTTGGTTTTTCGGATTTTCTGTTGCCATACTTTGGGTGACTATTATCATTGCTAGCATTGATCTTCCGCCTTTGTGGCGAGGTGATGGGATCATCGAAGCCCTCCGCCTTTGTGGCGCTGGTTACTGTCTCTGTGACAGTAATTCTCAAGCCCAGTATCCTATCGCTACACATAGTGGCGTAAGGGTATATTACGGGAGTAATGGGAGTACTTTAGCCTGGGAGGCTATCACCCGAGCCTGGGAGGCTCACTCGTATGGCTATCGTCTTCCCCTACTCATTATACTATTTTCGACTAGCGGGGCTAGTCCGATTTATTTAAGCCAGCGGGGCTGGTTTTATTTCCTTGAGTATCAGAGTTTCAACCTTTTCTTTTAATTGTTTGTGACTAGCGGGGCTAGTCGGTTTTCTTGGGCAGAACTTCTCTCGTTTTGGTTTCCTTAATCATTGCATGCATCGGGAGTTTTTAAAGAAATAAATGTGGGAAAGTATAAAATCCATTTGGTTTAAATTTGTTTATTTTTGTCCACTCACGCTAACGTTTTTTATATACTTTTCCCCTGGGCCCTTCGGTTTCAAATGCCCAGTTTACAGTGTTGCTGCTCGGCGTATAGGAGTGAGCCATAGTGACCGCATCCGCTTCTGTCATCATATTTTGTAGGTTATTTATTTAGCCTACTGTACTCTATGTTAAACTTATATTCCTAGAATGCTCTGATTATTAAGGGATATGTGACCCAAACTTGTATGAATTATATTTGAGGTCTATGACCTAACTTTGGTGATTGTAGTAACTTGTACCTCTCGGAGATTATGTATGATGTTGTTAGCTTTGAGATGGGATTGGTGGAATTTGGGAGCAGGGTGGCTCCAGGAGTTGTGGTTGGATTATTAGAAGTGAATTTTGTTTTCCGCAGGATTTTGGGTTATCCATTTTTAAGGGAGGTTATGCCGAAATTTTTGGTAAATCTCCTTTAAAGGTGGGTCCCGCAGGGCCACTTCGGATTCCAGGGTGGAATTTGGGGTGGGTCCTGTCATCGCAGACTTGGCAATTAAAGCAAAGCCAACAGACCACCAAGTGACCAGCCTTTGGTTACAAGTGTGTGGGATGCTTCTTTCTATCTTTCTTTTTCTTTAGATTGATTCATAAAATAAAAATATAAAACGTAGAGGAGCCTTGCCGCCTTGGTTAGTTGGTTGTCCTATCCATTTTGGCTTAAATAGATAATGTATATTTTAATGGGTCCTTGACCCAAAGCACCAAAATAAGCAAAACTTATCCCACTTACCCCAGCATCAGATTTTTGTTCCCACATACACAATTTAACACCAAATGACCATTTTACCCTCCACCCAATTAAAGAATTACAACTGCGCCACTCTGTCCACTCTCTCTCTCTCCCCTCGGACACCGATTCTCTCTCTCATTCTCCGATCTGCGTTCTCTCTCTCTCTCTCTCTCTCCCCCTCTCCCCGCCCTGCAAAACCCCGACGCCAACTCCGCCTACTACCAGAGTCGGGCCGCCTACCACGGCATCGTCACCAACTCTCTCTCGCTCTCTCACCGCCGTCGAGCACGACTGCAGTCGCCGTCAAACGATTCCGATTCTGAACTCGACCGCTCAGTTGCCATCGTCGTCAACCTCAACAACTCGGCCTCCAACTCCGATTAAGACTTCGACCGCTCAGCCAACGAGGAGAAAGCCGATCTGATCATCTTTGGCTAGGATTGATGAGGACCACATCTCCATTTGCAGCCTCGATTGCACGATCGTTGGCAATCGTGGATGAGGAGAAAACCGGATTGATCGACCTTCCCCTATAACGACGCCGTTTTCACTGAGGAGGATTTTGCTAACATTTCGAGGATTGGAGAGAGCAGCAAGCACAGCCACCGGTGACGTCTGGCCGGATTTCTGGGTTTTTGCTTCGATTTGGTGCCCAGAGTATTTCTCTGGGTGGCCAAATCAATTTTTCTCTTCCGTTTTTTTTTTTTGTTAAGTAATGGGGCAGGGAGAAAGGGAAATTTTTTTTGAATGTCTATTGGGGGCAGTAGACATCTATTGGGGGGCAATATGCGTTTTTAAATTTGAATTTGGACTAGTGAGAGAGAGAGAGACGTCTATTGGGAGGTAATAGACATCTATTGGGGGGCAATAGACGTTTTGAATTGATGTAATCTCCTCTTTTTTTTTCTTTAATCAAAGTTTTATTTGTGTAGTTTTAGGAAGATTAATTACCATTTCGGTAATCTAAACGTCTATTGGGGGGCAATAGACGTCTACTGGGGGGCAATACATGGCTGATAGTCGTCTATTGGGGGGCAATACATGGCTGATAGTCGTCTATTGGGGGCCAATAGACGTCTATTAGGGGGCAATAGACTATTGGGGCAATAGACGTCTATTGGAGGGCAATAGACGTCTATTGCCCTTAGGGGCAATAGATGTCTATTGGGGGCAAAAAAAACTTTCCGGTGAGATTTTCAGCAAATTCCGGTGGGCGGCAGCCGGTGACCGGATTCCGGCGAAAGTTGACCGGATCCGGCGGCCGGTGACGGGCTCCGGCGAAGTCTCCTATGGTTTCTCTCTCTTCCATTTTCTCTATTTCTCTCTCTAAGTAACAAAGGGGTGAGGGGTAAAATGGTATTAAAAAAAATTAAAAACAAAAAAAAAATCTTAATGGGGTATTAGGGAAGACTCCCTTAGAGTGTATTGGGTAAGAGAGAATTAAAAAAACTTAATGGGGTAAGTGTGAAAAAAATCCCTAGAAATGGGGTAAATGGACAAAACCCCTATTTTAATTAAACATCATGTGTTCAAGAAAGTCAAGTTTGGTGATATTGATATTTGACCATCAAGATATATTTTTTGGGGTTTTGACCATTTAGCTTAGAAAAGAGAAAAATTCAGCTACCGTCCCCAAACTATTCTGCCAATGTCAATTTGATACCCGAACTCTCAAAAGTATCAATGTGATACCCAAAGATCTAAATTAGCATCAACGTGATACTTCCGTCCAAAATTTTTTACGGCGCCGTTTGTTTGCTGACGTGGCAAGCACGTGGGTAAAAAAAAAAAAAGTAAAATGACCCATTTACCCTTCTTTTTTTTGGAGAAAAATTCAGCTATCGTCCCCAAACTATTCTGCTAAGACCAATTTGATACCCGAACTCTCAAAAGTATCAATATGATACCCAAAGACCTAAATTGGCATCAACGTGATACTTCCGTCTAAAATTTCTGACGGCGCCGTTTGTGTTGTTGACGTGGCAAGCACGTGGGTCCAAAAAAAAGGTGAAATGACCCATTTACCCAAATCGAGCAATTGACAGTGTGTGGGAGAAGCCAAAGGTACCAAGTACCAGCTGCCAAGTCTTTTTCTTGATCTAATTGTGCTCAAATGCTATCTGGGTTGGTTTTGCTTTTTTGGTTTATGCTGGGTTTGTTTTTAGTTCTTGTATACATGAATTCATAGTTATATGTTGCTTTGACCTTGTGATTGTGATTTTGATCGGAGTATGTGATATCTGTTGTTACTGACATGACGGTGGCGGTGGAGGAAGATGACGCTGAGGTTGTGGCGGTGAAGGAGGGCGTTTGATGAACGGAGGTTCTATTAGTGAATGGGTGACGGTCTTTGCGAAGAAAGAAGATGGTTGGTGGAGCTAAGGTTCACCAGAATTTGGTGTGCAGCGAACCAGTTTCCCAGTTGGTTGTCCCGAAAGAGGAAAGTTGCTGGGCGGAGAAGAAGGAAATCGGTTTTGGCGGAGAAGAAGACATGGGCGTCTCTGGGTGCCCAGAGCAGTTTTCTGGGTGCAGAAAGATTTGATTTTTTTTTTTTTTGTTAATCGTGTCACCCAACTTTGGTTTTGGGTCCGTCCGCTGGGAGTTGAGTGCGAAGAACATGAATTTGTAGCAGGAATTGGAGAGGATGATGGCAGTATTGGTGATGGTTTGGGCGGAGGGGAAAGAGATGAGAGAGAGGAGGAGGCGAGAGAAGAAGAAGAGGACTGAGGTTGAAGAAGAAGCATAAGCCATTTTTCTTTGATTCTTGGGTGGAGGAGAAGGATCGGAGCTTGCAGCAGTTTGGCTAGAACAATATCCCAGAAGAACAAGAACAAGAAGAAGAAAAATAAATGAAAAGAAAAAAAAAGAAGGGTAAATTGGTCATTTCACTTTTTTTAAGGGCCCACGTGCTTGCCACGTCAATAAACAGATAGCGCCGTTAGAGATTTTTGACGGAAGTATCGCGTTGATGTCAAAATACGTCTTTGGGTATCACATTGATACTTTTGAGAGTTCGGGTATCAAATTGGCCTTGGCACCATAATTTGGGAACGGTAGCTAAAATTTTCTAAAAAAAAAAAATGAAAATTAACAAAAAAAGAGTAAAAGTCGATTTTGCCCTTTTTTTTTTTTACCCACGTCAGCAAACAAACGACGCCGTCAGAAATTTTGGACGGAAGTATCACGTTGATGCCAATTTAGGTCTTTGGGTATCACATTGATACTTTTGAGAGTTCGGGTATTAAATTGGCCTTGACAAAATAGTTTAGGGACGGTAGCTGAACTTTTCTCCTTAGAAAATATGAGGGCAATAGAGGGCTATTGGGGGGCAATAAATGTCTATTAAAGATCTATTGGGAGGCAATAGATGTTTTAAATTATGTAATCTCCTCTTTTTTTTTCTTTAATCAAAGTTTTATTTGTCTAATTTTAGGAATATTTGTTCATATTCCGATGACTGAAAGTTCTATTGGGGGGCAATAGACGTTTGTTGGGGGGCAATAAACGTTTTGAATTGATGTAATCTCCTTTTTTTTTATGTAATCAAAGTTTTATTTATCTAAATCTAAGGAGATTAGTTCCCATTCTGGAAACTGAAAGTCTTATTGGGGGGCAATAGACATCTATTGGGGAGCAATACATGGCTGATAGACGTCTATTGGGGGCAATAAACCTTTTCGATGAGGTTTTCAGAAAAGTCCGGTGGGCGGCAGTCGGTGACCATATTCCGGTGACCGGAATCCGGGCTCCGGCGAAGTCCCCTATGGTTTCTCTCTCTCTCTCTCTCTAAGTAACAAAGGTGAGGGTAAAATGGTATTAAAAAAAAATAAAAACAAAAAAAAAAATCTTAATGGGGTATTAAGGAAGATCTCCTTAGAGTGTTTTGGGTAAGAGGGAATTAAAAAAACTTAATATGGTAAGTGGAAAAAAAATCTATAGAAATGGGGTAAATGGACAAAAACCCTTACAATAATTAAGAGAACCCACTTTGTCAGCTAAAGTGGGTGTGAAATAACATGAATATCATTTAACTATAGGTTAATTTAAAATAATTTTTAATATATGAATGATATTATGGTAAATAGTAAATTAATAAATGAAAATAAAAATTCGGAAAAAGAAGGAAATTGTCAATCTCACTATCCACAGATATAACCCACATCATTCTCCAACAAGTAAAAATAAAAAACAAAAATGTTTCACACATGCATTGCATGCATGTGTCAATAAAGACTAGTTTTTTTTTATTATCTAAATTTTAAAACTATCAAATAATACCAAATTTTTAAAAACAAAATATTATGATGTTTTTTTCCATAATTCATTTAAGGGTACGTAACGTTGAAGTACCTTCTTCAATCTCATATCTATAATACTATTAAGATAACTCACTATGTTAGCCAAAGTGGGTGTGAAATAATATAAATATCCTTTAATTATAAGTTAATTTAAAATAATCTTTAATATATGAAGGATATTATGGTAAATAGAAAAATAATAAATGAAAATAAAAATTCAGAAACAGAAGGAAACTGTCAATCCCACTATCTACAGATATAACCTCCCACATCCTGACATCCTACAGGTATAACTTCCTACTTTTTTCCTCCAACAAGTAAAAATAAAAAACAAAAATGTTTCACACATGCATCGCATGTGTCAATAAAGACTAGGTTTTTTTATTATCTGAATTTTAAAACTATCAAAATAATACCAAATTTTTTAAAAACGAAATATTGTGATGTTTTTATCCATAATTAATGTGGGTACATAACGCTGAAGCACCTTCTTCAATCTCATATGTCTTAAACTAAAGATAGGACAACGAGTCTTAAATTGAAGAGAAGACGGGGAGTCTTGCCTCAGAACTCGTATTGTCGGATTAAACGGACCTTTACAATTCTGGGGAGAATTGTAGATTTCTGATGACAGTTGTGTTTCAAGGAACAATGGTGAGGCATTGAATAAGCTCCTTTGGTGGTGTTCAGATCTAGTGGCTTGCTCCATATGACTCGCTTTGAATATGATAATGGTGTGTAAACGGGTGTTGCATGGCGGTCAATGGCGATTTGATGATGCTATTATGGTTGTTACAAACTTTCAACTTAGGGTTTGGGTTCAACTCAAGAACCTCCCATTTGCACTAAAATCTGAAAATGTTACAAATACTGGTGTAATCCTAGGATTGATAATCAGAGTAGACAAGCTTAGTATTCTCCTTATGACTCTAGTAGTATGAGTTTGCACTGAACTTGATGTGTCAAGCTTGGTTTAGAGGGCTAGGGGCTTCAAGCTTAAATCAATGATGGAGGTAGAGGTTTTTTTTTTTTTTTTTAGAAGTTTGTGGTGACATGTTCTCAATGTTTAACCTTAGAGCAATCATTTTCGTGTTGTCTAGGTCCAGCCTACTTATCGAGTCAAGATGCGGTTAGGACTGGAGGTTTTGGTCGCCAATGCAGCAACGTCTGAAGTGGTTTTGACCTAGTGGTGTTGTTTGCTGTGGCTAGGATTTCTATCCAACCACCAACTTTCTTCTTCTTCGTGATCTTATCGCTTTGTGTGGATTTTCCCTAGCCGACCTTGGAGGAAGTTGGGCGATGGATAATCTCAGTTTAGCTTTTCCGAGATTCATTGTGTGCTGAACACAAATTGCAAAGTAGTCTTGCCCGCCATGAACCCTTTTGAAAACCTCAACTTTAATGGGTTGGATAGTCGCAATGGATTTTTTGATCATTTGATGTTGAGGTGCCGTCACCCCTAGGTGGTGTTCGCTGCACATTTTTCATCTCTAGCTTAGCATTGGTAATTAGCTACAAAGCATGGATACGCCAAATTGAGTGCGTATCCAGTACCGATACAGGATACGGGTGCGATACGCATATCTGACGAATCCAATTTTGGATACGCGCGTATCTTGACTTGGATACGTTATTTGGTAATTAGATTGGATATGCAGGGGTAAATGGGATATTTTGGCCCTAAAAAGGAGGGGGGGGGGAAGAAAAAAAAAAGAGTTAGTAAACCTAGATCAGTTCGCGTCTTTTGGGTTCGCTCTCTCTGCCTTCTTTTCCTCTTTGCTGGAGCTTATGGCGACTATGACCTCTAAGGACTACTTCTCAGCTTATCGCGACTACTGTGATTCTCTAGACTTTTTGGATCAGTTTTTCTCCTTCTCCCCCCAAACAGAGTGGTATTCTCCTTCTCCTTCTCTTCTGAATTGAATTTTGTAGGTTGGATATAGACTAGGAAAGTGGGAATGTGGCTTTTGGATTGAGAAATTGAGGTTTTTATAGTCTGAAAATAAGGGTTTATGTGGCAGCTTCTTGAGGTAATATGGATAGGTGGTTATGGAAGGTTTGACACGTAGTTACTCACATAGATGAAAACGCTTCTAGTGCATCTGCCATAGATGAAAATGGGTGTAAGGATGGTGGCAATCCAATGGTTCTTTTATAATTATATATAAATAATTAAAAATATATATTTATTCGGCGTATCCTTCCCGTACCTGTATCCTACAATATTTAAGATCTCTCGTTTCCTCGTATCGCACAGTATCATATCTACGTACCCGTACCTGTATCCGTATCAGTGCTTCTTAGGTAATTAGGAATAAATGTGACTACCCGTACGCTTGATCTTGACTTAATTTAGTGAGGCTCATGAAGTGATGGGTGATATTTTCGACAAAGCTTCTAGATACTTCATTGGAACCATATCCAAGTGTGTAGCTTCTCGGTCCATCAGTGACTTCTTTGTTAGGAAATGTCGTTGTAAAGCTTTGGTAGTAGATCAGTCAACAATGACAGAGCAACCTTGATCTACATCCACGACTGAAGGAACAAGCCACAAAGTGAATTGAATCCCCACCTCCGGTCTAGTGGCGGACCCAAAAATTTATTTATGTGGGGGTGAGGACTTGAAGTGTAATAGCCAATAAAATTGAAAACTTTACTACCACATAATCGAAAGATAAAGTTTTGCCATTTGCGAAAATCTACAAAAGAAGCTATAAGAAAGAGTAATTAAAATGAACTCTTATACATAAACAACATTTAACAATAAAGAGAAAGATCTACAGTATTGAATAAATTGTGTATAAGACTGCATGTTGTGTTTATTTAGGGAATTTGGGAGCTTTCTTCACGTCATCAATAATATTCTCTATAGGAATATAGGTCAAGCTTTTATGTTTATTCTTTTATTAAATGTTAATATTTCTTTTAGGAAAAATTCTACAAATGGTCACTCAACTATGACTCATTCGACACTTTGGTCACTGAAGTTTCAAATATATCACTTTGGTCACTTAACTATTAAACTGTCAATCACTTTAGTCACTTTGTTAATTTTTTTCATTAAAAAAAATTATTTTCCACAATATTAATGATATTTTCATCCAACCAATTGTGAAAAAAATTGAGAAATATGTATTAGAATTATTGGGAGAAGTGATTAAAGTGAGAAAAAAATACTCATTGGGTGATTAAGTGATTGACAGTTTAATAGTTGAGTGACCAAAGTGATATATTTGAAACTTCAGTGACCAAAGTGTCGAATGAGTCATAGTTGAGTGACCATATGTGGAATTCTCCCTTTCTTTTATTATTATTATTATTTTTTTTTTTGAAATAATGGTAATTCAATTGTTAATAACGCATGCCAAGAAGGTCATTACATACCCACCCGCTGACACATAACAATGGTCAGAACAAGGACTCGTGGAGGAGCCACAGTTGTACATAGGATAGACCAACTATATTTGAACTTATCGCTCACTTAAAAGCGAGCCTATAAGCTATGAAAAAAACATAGCGAATAGACAAGCCAAACTACACTCGTTACTTTCCTAATACAAGGAAATTTATTATAATTAGACAAAAAGCTAAAAACATAGTGTTGGACCAAGGGCCAAAGCCCTAGTCCAAGTTAAAGGCCCAACAGCTCAAAAAGAAAAGCCCAAAACTCTAGGCCCAGCAGGACAACTAGCCAAGCCCACACTCCAGCCCACCGTATATGATCCATGTAGCACCCTCCTCCATTGCATCTAATCGCGCCGCCTTTCCCGTCGATCTACGCCCTAAACCTTGCCGGCTAGGTCCAGCAGACACCACCGCTGTGCAGACACTCCAGCCAACAAGTCGTTACCGAATCCCACTGACTTCGCCGCCGCATAGCTCCTCAGAACCATACCCGCTCGGACCATCAGACCATCGCCGCCGTTGATCAGTAGAGTCCATGTCGACACCAGTCATCCCTGTACAACACACACCACTACGCATAGGCCATCGTACGAAGCTTAGAACCCAGCCATCCGACCGCACCTTGAGCGAAAGACCGCTCTCTAGTACCACCAGAGCAACAGAGCATTCAAAACCCGTCCAGCAGCGAACCAGAGCAGCAAGGCGAACCCAGACCAATCATAGAGCCGCCTCCGAACGAGCAGAAGTTTGCCAAACCCTAGACCAAGAGGTTCCGGGTTTTATGGAGCTCCACAATTTCTTTTATTATTTAAAAGCTCTCTGTCCAAAGAAAAGGCCTTTTGGGTGCCACATCTTTTAGACTTATTTTATCAAAGGTTAAATACTTGTTACTCCTCAAACTTTTCCCCGAAAAACAGTTTAGTCCCTCGCCTTTGAAATTAAACTGGATAGTCCTTATTCTCTCTAATTCTCGCACAACAAGTCCATGACAGGCCCAAAATGACTATTATACCCTCACTTCCTCTTTTTATTATTTTTCTCTAATTTTTTTAATTTTTCTCTCATTTTTTTCCTTTTTTATTTTCACTCTCTCTCTCTCTCTCTCCCTCTCTCTCTCTCTCTCTCTCTCTCTCACACTCAAGTTCGTATCGAACTGGGTTCATCTTCATCCACATCCCAGAGAACTGCGTCTCCTGCGTTTTCATGTGCCTGACTCCACCAGAGATTTACAACCTGTCCAGGTTCAACCAGGCGTTCCGCGGCGCGGCGTCATCGGATGCGGTTTGGGAATCGAAGCTGCCCCCTAATTACCATGATCTGCTTAATTTGCTGCCTCCCGAGAGGTACCAGAACCTGTCAAAGAAGGACATCTTTGTTCCTGCCACGTGTCAGTCCGTTCTAGCTTATGATCATCTCGGAGCGAAGGTAGAGAAGATCGGACTGCTGTACGTCACTCCATCGTTGGTGGAACCCACCATCGCCGGTATTGCTTGATCTGGGGGAGGAGACGATGATTCTTTGCTCCAGCCTCGTTTTGTCGTGGCTTAAAAGGAGGCTGTCTTTTCTCGGGCGTTCTTGGCTTCCGGCGGCGGCCACGGGTTCGATTTTTTTCTGGAACCAGATCCAGATGTCGAGGGACCTCCGGAATGACGATGTATTGTTGTGAGAGGAGCCGGGTCACTACTCAAGGCGGAGGAGTGGCGCCCCGAGACGCTGCGGATTCCTGGGTCGGTTTCGATGTTGATGACGACGTCGTTTTGGTAGGGAGTCTGGGGCTGGCTGTTCTGGTAGTGCAGGATTCTGGCGTCTTCGATTAGGAGGATGTCTTCCTGGTCGACCCGGTAGCGGCAGAGCCGGCAGGTAGAGTGGGCGTCGAGCCACGTGTCGACGCACTCCACGTGGAAGGGGTGCTTGCATTTCAGGAGGAGGCCGAGGACCTCGGTGGGCTCGATTCGGGTGAGGCAGACGGTGCATTCGAGGCCGTCCTTGTGTTCCCTGAGCGACCTGAACTGGAAAACCGGAAGGGACTCGACGACGGCCTGGTCGATTCCTGAGTTTTTACGGAGACCCACCCAGCCGGGAGATCAGGAGTCGGTGGTTCCTCCTATGACGACGAAGCTGCCGCGCTTGCAGTGCTTGGCGTAGAGGATGAGAAGAAACATGAAGGAGAACAGAGTCATCAGAACTCCGACCATTATGGCCATGCTGGGCAGGAACGACTTGGGTTTCTCGGCGGTGTCCACATTAACAAGTGGCGGCGTTGAAGCAAACGTTGTAGCAATGTCTGCTCTAGTTCTGGTACCTAGATGGTAATGAAAAATTACCATCGTCGTAAGGCACGGGCCGAGAGAGAGAGAGAGAGAGAGAGAGAGAGAGAGAGAGAGAGAGAGAGAGAGAGAGAGAGAGAGAGAGAGAGAGAGAGAGAGAGAGAGAGAGAGAGAGAGAGAGAGAATGAAAATAAAAAAGGAAAAAAAGGAGAGAAAAAAAAAATAGAGAAAAATAATAAAAAGAGGAAGTGAGGGTATAATAGTCATTTTGGGCATGTCGTGGACTTGTTGTACGAGAATTAGAGAGAATACGGACTATCCAGTTTAATTTCAAAGGCGAGGGACTAAACTGTTTTTCGGGGAAAAGTTTGAGGAGTAACAAGTATTTAACCCTTTTATCAATTAATATTATATCTTATTAAAGTATTGGGCTAAGTGGGTACAGGGCACATCTCTTTAATTTAAGTTGAAAATGATTGGTTATGGGGGCATATATGCTATATTTAGATCAAAACTTTGTCTTCTAGATCATACATCATCACTGAATAACACTGTGAACAAAAAGCCAGTGAGCACGTCAGCCCCCAGTTGTCCTATGTTGGGTCCGCCAGTGCTCCTGTCAGGTGAATGGAGGACTGACGGACTCGGGTTTTCACGAGCGTTTGTTAAGAGCAGAAATAGATAAAGTATATAACCATGGTCATCTATGATAATACCACAATGGAAGAATTGAATATAATTATCAATGGAAATGTTCGCCTTTAGAATGAAGATGGATGGGTTTTTACGAAGAGGCTTCACACATGAAATAGGACTAATGAAGATCCTTTGTCGTAAAGTAATCTCCGTGAAGCTTTCAGGTAATCCAACTTAACCAAACTAACAACTCTAGTTTATACTAACGCTAGCCAAACCTCACAATAAAAGGTGAGATTGATTATACCTGATTGCTATCAAAGAATAGCTCCATGGATCTCATTATCAAGCTTTGTGGGCCGAAAAATTTGATAGACCTAACAAGAACACGATCATGCTCTATAGGAATAGATTCCTTTCACTAGCTATGGTGTTAACCTAAAGGAAAGCTAGAATGTGCAAATGTAAATTCATAAACCTATTCTCACAAGGAGGCCTAGACTCATGGTGGATATGTGCAATTAATATGGAGGTAGTAACATGGTTGTTTGTTCGAGTGGTGAACTGAATTAAAGTAAATGATTTCAAAGTAATGTAAGTTATAGTAATGGTTCGTAATAGCGCCAATTTGTATACTTCTAACAAAACTTCTTAATAATACGAAGATCTTCCAAGTAACACTAATTTTCAGCAGTAAAAAGCTTTAAGGGAAACTAGTAAAAGTCCCTTCTCTCTCTCTAGGTTTTGCGGGTGAGAGTTAGGGTTGCCAAGTTCTTTTCAGAGAATAAGGCAATGTCCATGTGACGGAGGTGTGGTGGACTTATGTCCGGTTGGTCTCAGTATTGTATCAAGATTTGGTTCACGGTTACGAATTTTCTTTGTCAGATGGAAGAGGTCGTAGGCAGTTTTGCGAGGAAACTTGCGCTGTCTGAGGCGGATGTGGAGGTAGTGATCCCACCGGAGGAAGTGGCGGAGGTTGGCCCAAAGCGGGTTTTTCTGGTGGCGGAGCTTTTAACAGACAAACCCTACAAGGTGGAAGCCCTTATCAGTACAATGAGAAGCTTGTGGGTTCCGAAGTTTGAGCCTCCGGATCGTTCTCAAATTACGGCCTGTGTTCTGGGTGGAGGTAAGAGGCTTTTGTTCTCGTTCAAACAAGAGTCAGATCTTAAGTGGGTTTTGAGAGGCAGTCCGTGGTCATTTGAGAAGTCATTATTGGCGGTGGCGATTACAGATGGATTGGAAGATCCCTTACGGGTGTCCGTCTGCACTCAGTTTTTTTGGATTAGGGTCAGGGACCTCCCGCCGGTGTACCTGGAGGATACCAGACTCTCAAGCACTGGTCGGCGTATTGGGCAAGCAATTGGTGAGTTTATTCATGTTGTCCGGGGAACTGGAAGTCTTGGAGTTTACCTGCGGATGAGGGTGGGCATCAACACAGAGGAAGCGCTGAAGAAGTGGGTCATGTTTCAGCAGGCAGGGTGGTCGGAATGTAAGCGATTTCATTTGGAATACGAACGCTTACCCCACTTTTGTTTCTTTTGTGGCTTATTGTCACACACAGGAAGGAATTGCCCTAGAAGGGAGGCGGGCGAGTTGACGGAGCCGGCGTATGATGCTTTGCTAAATGCGGAGAGGAAAGAGCAATGGCCACTGGAACAACACCAGTTGAAGCATCATGAGGAGTCCTCTTCGAGTGGTGGCTGGAGGTTTGGCTTGAAACCTAGGAGGAAAACGGGTTGGATAATGCAGGCACCGGAGCTCCCAGTTAGTGGTCTAATCCGGACCAGGGAGGAGAGAGATGATGGGGTGGTGGGGCTCAGAGACAGGGAGGACAGTGGTATGGATATTGACCGACCTATGGATCCGGAGTCTTCTGTTTATTTGCTAGCAACGAAGAGAAGGAAGTCCGCCATGGACGACTGCCGGAACTTGGCTCCGACGTCGGAGAAAGGCTTAAGGGGTGCACTAATGGAGGTTCCTGTTTTGGAAGGATCGGATTATACGTCGGCAATTAACACACATTCAATGAGGGAGGATTCTCGGGATAAGGGTGCTTGTTTAGATCCCAAGTTTTCGCAGTCACCTTCTCTGGGAGTTAAGGATAATATTTTAAACCAAGAGCAGCGGGAGTTGTTTGCGGGGTCAAAGGAGAGGCTTTTAGAGGTCGTTGGGCCTGGGGTGCGTTCTACTGTGGGTGGGTCTTCTAAGAAGAAAAAAGGTACGAATTTGAACCTCACCAGGTTGGTGTTTTCATTTTTTCCCGAATTTGAATCCAATTTAGCAAATTTGGTCAACTTGGGCTGTCGGCCCACGAGACGAAGATGACGAGATTTCGTGATTTTCGCCCAAATTCGCGATATTTCCACAAATATCGCGATATATCGAAAATTTCTCACGAAAGTATCATGGTATATGAAGATAATTTCACTAACCCGTAAAAACGAAATTTTCGCCGATATTTAGGCGAAAATCTCGATTTTTAAAAAGTCCTTATCAAGCTTAATTTTGAATCAACTAGCATTACAATGATCTAACTTTAATAAAAACGAATCCCACTTCAAAGCAAAAAGGAATACCAATCGAAACACCAAGACTCCAAAGCAACCTTAGAAGCAGTATTGAAGAAAGTCACTATCAACGGTGAAGATATTAGCTGTAAGCCAAAATATCAGAAACCCCTCATCCTTTTACCATCATCGTAAAGGATTTACAGATAACACAAGGTTTACAGTCAACAAAATTTTGCCACTTTGTGTGGAGGAGAAGAGGCCGCGTCATTGGGCCCACTTGTGCAAAATGTTTCGGTTCATTGTGGCCTCCTCCTCATCTGCAATTATGTTCTCGGTTTATTTGCAGAAATTCTACAAAAAATCATTTGTTTATCTTATGTCGAGAACTTGACGTTTCCAGTATTTATACTTTGTACACGACCATTATACATAAAATATGTAAGATTTATATGCAAAATTTATATTTGTACCTTTCCACACTTTCTTCTCATTATATAGACAACAAGTTCTCCTCTTATCCAATGACATTATGTTATAAAATAAAATAAAAAAAAGGATTTGATGAGATTAACAATATGTCCATCAGTCCATATCAAGAGCTTCAGAAACCAATAGCAACAGTAACAGTCTAACACAAAGCCGATTCTTTTCTCCAGGCTCCATCTGGATTACCAAATCTCCATCATCTCCATCATCAGATCTGCATCAGCTCCATCATCTGATCTGCATCTCCTTCAAAGGATCCGCATCTTCATCATTCAACTCCACAAACTCCAGATTGGGCAATTTTCCTTAGATCTGCATCTTCACCGTTATTACCGAATTTCCAGCCGAATTGAGCCGCCATTTCGGCATACCTATTTGTCGGTAACCGACGACGGCGGTACGGTTCCGGTTTCTGATTTTAGAAAACCGACCGATATCAGACGGTAGTCGGTTGACAGGTTTTGACTCGGTTTTCAACCGAATCCAGAAAAGAAAGCCAACGGAAGATACCTACAGAATCTACCGGTCCATTTACATTTTCCTCTTCTTCCTCTTCTTCTTCCAGAAGAGTGCTGATATCAAAGAAGTCACGGCAAACATGGTAAATATGAGGGAGACGTATTAAACACATCAGGCGTTAACTCATCAAATTTGGCATGTATATCCATTATCCACAGCCACAAGGATTTTCAACAAAGCTGGTCTTGATTGATATGCAACAAGCAAGGTCGGTTAAGTTTGGATTTGAAATTACATAGCTGCAATACTTGGTTAAGTTTGGATTTGAAATTACATAGCTGCAATACTTGGTTGATTTTGTTGTAATTATGGGGTCTGTGGTTCTAAACTTCGTTGGAGGAATCCCTTTTCAAGCACTGCATGATGCAGTTAATAGGGCCATTCACAACAGTAGGAAGTTTAAATCTCACCTTGTAAATCTCGAATGGACAATACGCGTTCTTAAATCAAGAGCTCTCGAACAGATGAGAGAAAATAATGGTCGACTAAATCTCGAAACGGATACGGTAGATGATCTTGATAGAAGATTGACAGAGGGTAAAGTGCTTGTGGATAAGTTATCCGAGCTTAGCATGTGGAACATCCGCATTTGGGGCAATTGCTGCAACTGCATAGGACCTGATTATGCAAAAGAACTTGATGATTTGCATGGATCTCTTAGAAGCCTGTTGGATGCATTAATGGTGGAGCTAGCGAGAAATGTGACCGAGCTTGTATGTCTGGGAAGAGAGAGCAGAGACAGAAATGATGATACACAGAAAAAACTAGGTGAATTGGAGAAAAAACTAGATGTTATGTTGAGGATGCAACTGGAATTGCCTGCCATATCGATGGAGCAGTGTGAAGCAATACAGAGAATTCTTTCTAATAACGTTGAACAAGCTCCGTCATCAAGCGGAGGAGGGGCTGCTGGTCCTGCTTTAGGAGCAGCATTCCGACAATTGTTTGATGTTGTCAAACAAGTAGAAGTCAAGAACGTGATGCTTAAACGACTCATCGATACGTTCAAATCCACGGTCTCTTGCTTACAACCACTGATGGTAGAGGTAGTGGAACATGGCAGGGTAGTGCATCTTCCAAAGCAAGAAGTGAAAGAGCTTGTTATACTACTAGAGAGTGGTGTAGAGCTCATTCACAAATGCTCCAAGGTTCGCAAGCATGCCAACTACAAAAAGTACAAATTCATCGACAAAATTTTCAATTTGGAGGAATCTGTTTTCAGGCTCTTCATTGAACTCAAAGGGCAGGTAGAAAGGACTTTGAAGGAGGCCGTGGATTCTGCAAACAAAATAGAGATGGCGATCAAGAAAATTGAAGCTGAAGGTTTATGTAACGTGCAGCTGCCTGAACTTCCTTCACCTGCAGTTGGATTTGATATACTCAACATGGAGGGACAAGGAGATGTGACTGAGGAGACTCTGTTGGACTCGGCGAGTGTTAAAGAGGAGGGGGTCAAGCAAATTGAAGGGAGTGATGCAGTACAAAAGCAAATGAAGACTGAAGGTTCATCTGACGTGCCGCCTGAACTTCATTCACCTGCGGATCGATTGGATGTATTGAATATGCAGGGACCATTGGATGTGGTGGTCACAGAATCGGAAGAAATAAGGGCTATTGATGATTCAATGTGGAGTGTGCGTGAAACGGAGGATCTATTCAGAGAATGTCCAATTTCTCCTTTTATGATTAATGAATCGGATTTTAGCTCGGTGGTTACATTGGATAAGCAAATTGAAGGTGAAACTGCCACAGCTGAACCTCTGTCTTCACCGCCTGCAGTACTACCCGCATGTGGATGGACATCGGCTTCAACAACCAATAAGAAGGCGAAGCTCAAACAACCTATAGTGGAAAAGGTAAATAGGTATAAGGAGAACTTCGGGAAACTGTGCTGTGGAGTCCACCCCCAGATAAAAGAACAAGAGAGGTTAGTCTCTGCAGAAGTTTTTGCCAAAGCTAGGTGGCTGCAAAGCAAGCTACCGACTCCAACAAAGGCGAACCAGTGTTAAAGTAGTCAATGGGATGAGGCTGAGCCTTTTGTCTCTTCAACAACTACCAATAATAACATTCCTCATTTTGTTTTAGTATATATAATAGTTAATCAACCCCGCTCTTCGCAGCGGGTTTCTTATCTGCACATAAATGCATATGCCTAGCAAGTTTCACAGGGATTTTAATTTCATATACAGCTTTATTGGGATTTGCAAACATTTTGAACTACTTTCTCCTTTGCTTCAATAATTGACATCTGACAAAATTGACATCTTCCATCTCAAACATCTTTCTTATTCCTCATCTCATCATAGCACCATACCACAAGGAGTTAAAGGAATCTAAGAGTTTAATTTGTTTAAAACAGACAACAGATATGAAATATTCACCAAGTCAATGAGAATTTCCACTCAAGTCAATTATCCCAATAATCCTAAATGAATCATAACCCAAGAATACATTATTTAGGCAAATGGGGACTAGAAGGTATATCAAAACTCTTCCTTGGTTTACATAAGAAACTCTTCCATTTTTGAAAAATGGAGAATAGTGTGTCCTCATGTTTATGTACCATAAATGAATCACAAAGAAAAATATATGCAATAATCAAAACCATTCATTTTACTTTCACACTTTTGGTAGGATTCATTACTGTCTTGTATGTAGTACAAAAATCAAAAATGAAGGAAAGCACCATAAGCAAATTTGTATAATCTGGTGTCTGTTTATTGGCAGGATTTGAGAATTGTTGGAGCATAAGGGCATTTGGAGTGGATTCCAAAAGGTCATAAGCCTACTTAACAGTTCTTCCCATCCCTTTTGTAGGGCCAGTGAGAATCAACTCAGTTCCAAAGGCAGCATGGTCAAAACCATCTTGTACCTTTTCATTGAGGCCATAAAAGCCATAGTGATTCCCATGTTTCCTGATGTTGGCTCTATCAAAGTTGTCTGTAAATGAATTTGACATAGTTAGACAAAGTGATAAAGTGATATTCTCATTTCTTTAGTGTCAGCTATTGGAAAGGGCTCATAAGAACACAATTAGAGATGAGGACTGATAAAGTGATAAACAAAACTAGAATAAATAGGAAGTTTTTCCTTTTTCCCTCAAAATTACATTAATATCCAAAGCCCGGTAGCGAATGCTCTATATATCCAAAACTAAGGTAGACTAAACTACTGCAACTTCAAAAACAATGCAGGCAACAGAGATGCATAATAACTTAACAATCTTTCCAATCATTGATGTCCACATGTCATTCGAGAGAACAAGTAATAGAAAAAGAAACATACCTTTCTTTCCATTGAACCTCTTGTCTTCTGGCAATCCACCATGACGGTACCGAGCCAACTGTACCTCAACTTCTTCCGGTTTGGCCTTGTTTTTCTTGACAACGGCCTTTGCCTCGTCATAAACGCTACTGCGAGCTCCATGTTCTGAGATCACCAGCACTGAATTGGAACGCCAAAGAAGAGTTTCGAGATTCGAGAATACCTAAAGGGTCCCTCCTAAATTAGGACTTCGAATCTACCAAAATGGAATACTTTGAAGGAGGAAAAAGACGACGTGCCAACATCTAACACCAGACAAAATATGTAGTCTCAAAGAGATATTCACACCCATATGTATGATTTCAACTAACACTTGAAATAGAACACTTGAATATCTTATATTCAGAATAAACTGATTATATGGAATATTGTCAGCCTGTCAACTTCTCAACATCTGAGTAAATTAACGTAATTGATGTGACTACATCAAACAGGACTATTACAGAAAATAAATATGATATGACAATAGCCCTTAAAAATCATGATAAACACATTGCCCTAAAGTATCGGTTACAAAGGAAAGCATGATCAAGATACAATGCAAGTAGCACTTAATCAAATACAAAATGAATGATAAAAAATGTGATGAATTAAGTGAGGCAAAAAAACTTGTTACCTTTGGGACTATTCCATTTAACCTTTGGTCCGCAAAAGGCAGTTTGCTTACAACAACAATGCGCCATATCCCAATAAATCAATCCTCACCAATTCTATGTGTTCATACCTACACTAGCAAGCTAGTTCTCTACATCACCAAGCATAATTAACACCCTCTTTGGGACACCCACAAGCCATGGTGAGGCCCAACCGCTACTTGCATCTTGTAGCCTTATGTTCAAGCTACGCTACGGTATCCGGAAGTCGCAAATCCGCCGCCGGGAAGCCACCTTTCCGGCCTTGCCAAGTTGCCTCCGCAACTAGGCATTTCTATACTAGAATAGTTGTTTGCTTGTCCCACATCGAAAACAATGTAAATGAGATGGCTTCCTTCACTTATAAAAGGTTCTCTCCTCTCTCCTCATTAATTACGCATTCAATACTTACCTACTGTTACTTTGTCAACATAAATACATTGACTAACTTAGGCATCGGAGAGTCGAAGACCGCCCAACGCGGTCTCCCTCTGACGCCCTTTGTATTTTACTTGACAGGCAACGGAGGCTTTGAGTACACAAGTATCGATCCGCTCACCGGATCAGCGTTAACTAAGGTTCAGCTACCGCCGGACTTCTAGACATTAACACTATGTTCAGCTGATTCCTGACTACTTACAGTAACTTTATCCCAAAAAGCAACATAGCAAACCTGCACAAATTCAGCACCACATGAGGGAAAGATAGAAACCTTCTGAAGGGATGCCTTTGACATTCCAATGGGTTGATAAAGATCACCTCCACCACCAAATGCACAAGTGGAGACTACAATGTCACAGCTCTGCATGTAATTCTTGTCTTCATTTGAGATTTTAAACCCACCACTTTCACTGTAGAAACCACAGTTTATGCTAACAGTTCCATTTACCTGTGAGCAACAAAATTCTAAGAATATGAATAGCTCTTCTACAACAACATAAAAAGATAAAAACACATTGACATCACATCCTAATCAATAAGTTTGCTGTTGACTCTTGATCTTATAAATGATACTGAGCAAAATACTAAACCAGACCCGGAAATTAGATAAAAGATGCAGCTTATAACCTGAAACATTTCACGTCTCTGATCTAGAGTTTGATTTCCCGTAAACAAATTAAATCTTGTGGCCTCTGTGTGCTCTTCAGACCGGGTATTGTACCCTCCTAACAACGGACCATCATTCTCCGCTCTGTATAACAATTTCTTAACAGGACTAGTGGCAGCTTCGCGCACAGGAATTTCCAGATGCTCAAGTTCTTCAGGAGGTAAGATTTGCAAGCAACCTACAATTATTCACAAACTCATGTCACACATCAAACTTCTATAACATTCCAATTTTTCGCTTGCAACCACAGTATCACATAACCCAATTATCACTAACACTAACACAACAATAATGGCCTCTACACTCTCTCTCCCAAGCCTAAACAGGTATGAAGTAATTCAAGACACTTAAACAGTCAAATATTTACATAAATGAAGCTTAGAAACTGAGTCGAAACTCGAAAACAAACAAACTTGACATCATTTTCCTTCAATTATTTCACATTTCCCTCCAAACTATAGAAATCAAACAAACAAGAACAAAAGAAAAGGAAACTCACGTTCCCTAACGCCATGAATAACCCGAGTGATAGGATCAAGCCGATTCAAATTGCCTTCAGATTTCTTCTCCGAACTCGCATTGAGTTCCGAGTGGACCAAACTCGGCTTTTCCGACTTATTATTGAGCTGTGGGGATTTCCAGCCGATACTCCAAGCCTCGTACAGAAGCAAACCAATGGCTGGGAGAAGAATCAGAAGGGACCAGTACTTGACCAGACTCCTCACCACTCGGCGGAAGAACTCGTTCTTGAATCGGTGGCCGAGTTTCTTGCGCTTCCGGCGAACTCGGACGCGCATCCGGCCGAGCTCGTCGGATTCGTCATCGGAGACTGAGATTGATACGCTGTTGCTGTTGAACATTGAGAGCGGCGTTGGATTGGAATTGAAAGTGAAATTGGGGGGAACTAGGGTTTCTTGAAATCAAACTGATCCAAGTGTGGGAGAGCTCTCTCTTCCTCTAGTGTAGTTCTGGCGTTCTGTGCTGACGAAATTAACAAGACTCTCTGATTTTTCCTACTTCTTTTTTTCTATTTATTCCTTTTTTTTTTCTTGGAATTTGCTAAATGGACGAACAGTATTATATTTATGAAATAACATAAATATCCTTTAACTATAGGTTAATCTATACTATTATTAAGATAAAATAGTTTATTAGCCAAAATTAAGAATTTTGACAGAAATAACCTTAGAAGAGTAAAAAACTTTGAGCACTAATTAAATCACAATGATAATTATGACATTTACAAAATATACTTTTATTAAAACAGTAAACAAAAAAAGAACACACAACTCACTTTTCTCTCTCACTATCTTTTCTATGCAATAACTGTTATCTTTTTTATTTTCTGAAAAATAAAAAATATGTACTTGCACATGCAAAACATATGTGGAGAAAAGCTAATTACTGTTATTAAGAGAACCCACTTTATCAGCAAAAGTGGGTGTCAAAAAACATAAATATCATTTAACTATAGGTTAATTTAAAATAATTTTTAATATATGAAGGATATTATGGTAAATAGTAAATTAATAAATGAAAATAAAATTTCGGAAAAAGAAGGAAACTGTCAATCTCACTATCCACAGATATAACCCACATCGTGACATTCTACAAGTATAACTTCCTACTTTTTTCTCCAACAAGTAAAAATAAAAAACAAAAATGTTTCACACATGCATTGCATGTGTCAATAAAGACTAGTTTTTTTTTATTATCTAAATTTTAAAACTATCAAATAATACCAAATTTTTAAAAACAAAATATTATGATGTTTTTATCCATAATTCATTTAAGGGTACGTAACGCTGAAGTACCTTCTTCAATCTCATATCTATAATACTATTAAGATAACTCACTATGTTAGCCAAAGTGAGTGTGAAATAATATAAATATCCTTTAATTATAAGTTAATTTAAAATAATCTTTAATATATGAAGGATATTATGGTAAATAGCAAAATAATAAATGAAAATAAAAATTCAGAAAAAGAAGGAAACTGTCAATCCCACTATCTACAGATATAACCTCCCACATCCTGACATCCTACAGGTATAACTTCCTACTTTTTTCCTCCAACAAGTAAAAATAAAAAACAAAAATGTTTCACACATGCATCGCATGTGTCAATAAAGACTAGTTTTTTTATTATCTAAATTTTAAAACTATCAAAATAATACCAAATTTTTTAAAAACAAAATATTGCGATGTTTTTATCCATCATTCATGTAAGGGTACATAACGCTGAAGCACCTTCTTCAATCTCATATGTCTTAAACTAAAGATAAGACAATGAGTCTTAAATTGAAGAGAAGACGGGGAGTCTTGCCTCAGAACTCGTATTGTCGGATTAAACAGACCTTTACAATTCTGGGGAGAATTGTAGATTTCTGATGACGGTGTATCATTGCTTTGTTGTCTCTTTCTTGGAGACTAGTGAAATTAATTGGTTGTGTTTCAAGGAACAATGGTGAGGCTTTGAAGCTCCTTTGGTGGTGTTCAAATCTAGTGGCTTGCTCCATATGACTCGCTTTGAATATGATAATGGTGTGTAAACGGGTGTTGCACGGCGGTCAATGTCGATTTGATGATGATATTATGGTTGTTACAAACTTTCAACTTAGGGTTTGGGTTCAACTCAAGAACCTCCCATTTGCACTAAAATCTGAAAATGTTACAAATACTAGTGTAATCCTAGGATCGATAATCAGAGTAGACAAGCTCAGTATTCTCCCTATGACTCTAGTAGTATGAGTTTGCACTGAACTTGATGTGTCAAGCTTGGTTTAGAGGGCCAGGGGCTTCAAGCTTAAATCAATGATGGAGGTAGAGGTTTCTTTTTTTTTCTTTGAGAAGTTTGTGGTGACATGTTCTCAATGTTTAACCTTAGAGCAATCATTTTCACGTTGTCTAGGTCCAGCCTACTTATCGAGTCAAGCTGCGGTTAGGACTGGAGGTTTTGGTCGCCAATGCAGCAACGTCTGAAGTGATTTTGACCTAGTGGTGTTGTTTTCCATGGCTAGGATTTCTATCCAACCGCCAACTTTTTTCTTCTTCTTCTTCTTCTTCTTCTTCGTGATCTTATCGCTTTGTGTGGATTTTCCCTAGCCTTGGAGGAAGTTGGGCGATGGATAATCTCAGTTTAGCTTTTCCGAGATTCATTGTGTGCTGAACACAAATTTCAAAGTAGTCTTGCCCGCCATGAACCCTTTTGAAAACCTCAACTTTAATGGGTTGGATAGTCACAACCGATTTTTTGATCATTTGATGTTGAGGTGCCGTCACCCCTAGGTGGTGTTCGCTGCACATTTTTCATCTCTAACTTAGCATTGGTAATTAGCTACAAAGCATGGATACGCCAAATTGAGTGCGTATCCCGTACCGATACAGGATACGGGTGTTAGAGAAACTAAATCTTCTCCTAAACTTCAGCCATATGATTCTCCTCCATTGAATACATAGGCTGTTTTGATTCTGCTATAATTGCATATCAGTTTTGATTATAGCTGTAAATAGAGTTTAATGGTTGCATTGTAACAGCAGTATCTTACTGCTATATATGTGTACATTTGTAAACATCAATACATCAAAATATCATTTTCTACATGGTATCAGTAGTTTAGGTTCTCCCCCTATTGATCCTCTTTCATCTGTTATCTGTCCTTGTCTTCCCCCCCTCCTCTTCCATGGCTGCCACCAACTCCACTCCTCCTATGGTGGTCGTCAGTTTCTGTCTCTGTCGACTTTCACCGTTGTGCAACAGCAGCTAGCTCAGCCCTTTGGGCCTTTCACTCCTCCTGCTTGGGCTGTGCGTTCTTCACCTCCCAATTGGTGTCCCCATTGCCACACAAGTCTTCATTCGCTGCACCACTGTCCTCATCGATTTCCTGGCACATCCACAGCTAGCTCTACACCCTTTGCTGGAGCTCATTTTGTTGCTGATCCCAATTGGTATCCTAATACGGGTGCCACTCACCACATGACTACTATGCCTCTCAACAATTCTCAACCTTATGGTGGTCCTCACAACGTGTATATGGGTAATGGGGATTCAATGCCCATTTCTCATACCGGTACTCTTCTTATGTCCTTAGGCTTCTCTCAATTCTCTTTATCTGATGTCTTCCGCATTCCTTCCATTCGTAAAAATCTATTGTCAGTTGCACGGTTCACTAAAGATAATCGTGTGTTTTGCCTCTTTGCTCCTGATTTCTATCAAATTTATTGTTTACTCACTGGTCGTCTCTTGTTTCAAGGCCCTTGTAAAGATGGTCTCTATCCTCTCAATCTATCCAGCGTGTCCACTACTCCCTATGCACTTGCCTCCACTCACTCTGCCATCTGGCACAACCGTTTGGGTCACCCCTCTTCAAATGTCTTAGCTTGTTTAGGGTCTAGCATTGGTTCAAGTTATCTTTTCGCTCTTTTTGCAGAGATTGTGCACTTAGCAAATCTCATCAATTGTCTTTTCAATATAATCAAGAATGCGCAACTTTTCCTTTTCAAATTCTTCATAGTGATGTTTGGTCCTCTTCTACCCTTTCCGTTAGCGGATTCAAATATTATGTCTTTTTTACTGATGAATTTTCTCGGTACACTTGGATTTATCCAATGCGTCGCAAAAATGAGGTTCTCACCCATTTTCAAACCTTCGTTTTTATGATACGCAATATTTTTCAACAATCGCCTCAATTTCTCCAAAGTGACAATGGGACTGAATTTGTCAATCATTCTTTTTCTCACTATTGTCAATCCTTGGGCATTCAACAGAGATTTTCTTGTCCTCACACACCACAACAAAATGGTCTTGCCGAGCGTAAACACCGCCACATTGCCACCATGGCTAGCATGCTCCTTCTTACTTCAGGAGCTCCACATCATCTTTGAGTTGAAGCCGTGTTAACATCTGTTTACCTCATTAATATTCTTCCTACCCCTGTTCTTAACTGGGCTACACCATATACTCGTCTTTATGGAAGTCCACCTTCTTATTCCTCTCTTCGAGTCTTTGGTTGTTCTTGTTTCCCTTATCTCGGTCCTTATGTCTCTAATAAACTCTCTAGTCGTAGTCTTGAGTGTGTTTTTCTAGGTTACAGCCCTCACCATAGAGGTTACGTTGTCTTGATCCCCGCACTGGTCGTGTCTATATCTCTAGGCACGTCATATTTAACGAATCACATTTTCCTTATAAAAGTTTGCAGGACCAGCCTACTCAGGCCTCAAGCACATTGGAGCTCACTTCTTTGTCTAGCCCAAGCCTGCATGTTGCTCCAGAAACCCAATTGCCTGGCAGCCCAAGCTTTCAGCCCAATCCCTCCCTTTAGGATTCTATCTCGGCATCAACATCATCAGACCCAACCAAGCCTCCATCGCCTGCCCCCATCATCACCTACCACCGTCGTCCCCGGCCTGCCCCCGTCGCTCATTCCCAGCCCATCGCCATCAACGAGGGGCCTTCTCTCATCCCTGCACCAGTTCCGTTGCCGTCAGCAGCTGGCCCTCCAGCTCGGATTCCGTTACCATCAGCAGTCGCATCTGTAGCTGACCCTCTATCTCCAGTTTCGTCGCCATCTGCGGCCTCTCCTCCGGCGCCTGAACCAAGCCCACCACCTCCGGCGCTTACTGCGAGCCCACCTCCTCCAGCGCCTACGGTGAGCCCACCTCCTCCAACGCCTGCTGTGAGCCCACCTCCTTCACACCACCCCATGGTCACACGACTCCGGGATGGTACTCACCAAACCAAAATTCGAACTGAAGGCACAATAAGGTACCCCATTCCTCGAGCTCTCCTAACCTTGATTGACTCTGCCGAACCCACCTGTTATTCTCAAGCTTCCAAGAAAGCAGAGTGGCGTGCTGCCATGACCGAATAAATCAATGCTCTCATGAAGAATAACACTTGGTCTCTGGTTCCCTTCTCTCTGGCTCAGAACACAGTTGGCTGCAAATGGGTTTTCAGGGTGAAGCACAATCCGGATGGCTCAGTCGACCGCTTTAAGGCACGTCTTGCGGCTAAGGGCTTCCACTAACAGTAAGGTATTGATTTTCACGAAACTTTTAGCCCTGTCATCAAACCTGCTACAATCCGTACTGTTCTTAGTCTTGCTGTGTCTCGTGGTTGGTCTCTTCGCCAATTAGATGTCAAGAATGCTTTTCTCCATGGTTTTCTTACGGTGGAAGTATACATGACTCAACCTCCTGGCCAACTCATGTTTGTAAGCTCCACAAGGCACTTTATGGCCTTAAACAGGCTCCTCGAGCACGGTTCCAGAGAATGAGCTCTTTTTTGTTGTCCGTTGGGTTTTTCCAAAGTTTGGCAGATTCCTCTTTGTTCATCTTTCACCACGGTCAGGACACTATTCATCTCTTGCTGTATGTTGACGATATTGTGGTTACGGGCTGCAATGATGGTCTTCTCCAGAGCTTCATTGATGCCCTTGGTCGCTGTTTTGATATTAAAGACTTGGGGCCACTGCACTACTTTCTTGGTTTGCAGGTTCATACCGTCTCCCATGGACTGCATATTAATCAAGTGAAATATGCTTAAGATCTTCTTTCCAAGCATGATTTGTTGCTCAGTAAGCCAGTTAGTACCCCTATGTCTGCCACACATAACCTCACTACCACTCATGGTGCTTTACTTGCCAATCCCACCGAGTTTCGTGCACTTGTGGGTGCCTTACAATATCTCACGATTACCGGTCCGGATATCGCTTTTGCGGTCAACTCGGTTTCACAGTTTATGAGCCAGCCTCGTGATCCTCATCTGGTTGCCGTGAAACGCATCCTCCGCTATGTCAAAGGCACCTTGGGTCATGGATTATTTTTTGCGCCTCAGAAGCAACTGGTTCATATTTCTGCCTATTCTGATGCGGATTGGGCGGGCTGCCCTGACTCCCGTCGTTCCACATCCGGTTATCTTGTGTATCTTGGCTCCAATTTGATCTCTTGGTGCTCCAAGAAGCAGCCTACTGTTACTCGATCGAGTGCCGAGTCGGAATATCGTTCTCTTGCTCATGCCTGCGTAGAGACTACTTGGTTGGGCTATCTGCTGTATGAACTCCGTGCTAACATTCAGTTCCCCATCTTCTTGCATTGTGATAATCTAAGTGCTACCTATATGGCGTCTAATCCTGTGTTTCATGCTCGCACCAAACACATTGAGCTGGACTATCATTATGTTCGTGAAAAGGTTGCTCTTGGCAGTCACCGTGTCTGCTTCATTCCTTCCATTGATCAGCCTGCTGATTTACTCACCAAACCGCTTCACAAGTCTCGTCATCTTCTCTTTTCCGGCAAACTTGTTCGTCCAGAACCGCCAAGTTTGAGGGGGGATGTTAGAGAAACTAAATCTTCTCCTAAACTTCAGCCATATGATTCTCCTCCATTGAATACATAGGCTGTTTTGATTCTGCTATAATTGCATATCAGTTTTGATTATAGCTATAAATAGAGTTTAATGGTTGCATTGTAACAGCAATATCTCACTGCTATATATGTGTACATTTGTAAACATCAATACATCGAAGTATCATTTTCTACAACGGGTGCGATACGCGTATCCGACGAATCCAATTTTGGATACGCGCGTATCTTGACTTGGATACGTTATTTGGTAATTAGATTGGATACGCGGGGGTAAATTGGACATTTTGGCCCTAAAAAGGAAGGAAAAAAAAAGTCAAAAAACCTAGATCAGCTCGCGTCTTCTGGGTTCGCTCTCTCTGTCTTGTTTTCCTCTTTGCTGGAGCTTATGGCGACTGTGACCTCTAAGGACTACTTCTCAGCTTATTGCGACTACTGTGATTCTCTAGACGTTTTGGATCAGTTTTTCTCCTTCTCCTTCTCTTCTGAATTGAATTTTGTAGGTTGGATATGGACTAGGAAAGTGGGAATGTGGCTTCTGGATTGGGAAATTGAGGTTTTTATAGTCTGAAAATAAGGGTTTATGTGGCAGCTTCTTGAGGTAATATGGACAGGTGGTTATGGAAGGTTTGACACGTAGTTACTCACATAGATGAAAACGCTTCTAGTGCATCTACCATAGATGAAAATGGGTGTAAGGATGGTGGCAATCCAATGGTTCTTTTATAATTATATATAATTAATTAAAAATATATATTTATTCGGCGTATCGATCCTTCCCATACCCGTATTCTACAATATTTAAGATCTCTCGTTTCCTCGTATCGCACCGTATCGTATCCACATACCCATACCCGTATCCGTATAAGTGCTTCTTAGGTAATTAGGAATAAATGGGACTACCCGTACGCTTGATCTTGACTTAATTTAGTGAGGCTCATGAAGTGATGAGTGATATTTTCGACAAAGCTTCTAGATACTTCATTGGAACAATATCCAAGTGCGTAGCTTCTCGGTCCATCAGTGACTTCTTTGTTAGGAAATGTCGTTGTAAAGCTTTGATAGTAGATGAGTCAACAATGACAGAGCAACCTTGATCTACATCCACGACTGAAGGAACAAGCCACAAAGGGGGTGTTTGTTTCCCAGGACTGTGATGCCCCTTCTTAATTTTTATAACTGTCCTGGACTCTTATAACCTGGGATATGTTACTCTAAAATCTGACCCATGTTTGGTGTTGCCTGCACTAAAGCTTGCAATCGAAATCCATCATCCTTGCACCTCCTTCTTGTGGTGCCTTTGCCAGACGCCGCCGGACTTCCCACCGGTTCCCAGACCTGCCGGTCCTTCTTCTCCGACCTGCTGCAAAGCACAGCCGCATTTACTTCTGACCTTCGACTGCTAGAGATGGACCGCCTTCTCCGAGCGAAAATTGAAACCTAGCACGTCGGATTGGGAAGACACGGAGCTACGAGGAAGTATCCTTCTGACTGCCACTCTTGGAAAACTTGCATACTTTCTGGGTTTAATTTCTTGATTCTTCTGTTCAAAACTCTCTTGAAAGTAGACATCCACATGATGATGACTTTACCGGCGTCGGTGGCGAGCAGCTGTTTCATCTGCTCCATGCCCAGCACTTCCGACTTCAGCTCATCGTTGCTTCCCATTCTTCCTTGAGCTCTGTTCTTCCATAGAGGGGGTGGAGTTGAATTGCAGGTTTAGGTGAGAATGTTGAGAGAATGACAAACTGAAGGGAAGAGTTGAACAAGTGAGAGAGGCTTCCACAATCCCATGGTTTTTGGTGGGATTGTGGTAGAAGGTGTTTTGGAGATTTTGGGACTCCATAATCTCATTTAAAAGAGTCAATGTTGTTGCCAAACATGGGTCAAGTCTTGTTTTATTATATAAGACAATCCAATCCTATCCAATCCCACAAAACAAACATGACCAAAGTGAATTGAATCCCCACCTCCGGTCTAGTGGCGGACCCAAAAATTTATTTATGTGGGGGCGAACTTGAAGTGTAATAGCCAATATAATTGAAAACTTTACTACCACATAATCGAAAGATAAAGTTTTGCCATTTGCAAAAATCTACAAAAGAAGCTATAAGAAAGAGTAATTAAAATGAACTCTTATACATAAACAACATTTAACAATAAAGAGAAAGATCTACAGTATTGAATAAATTGTGTATAAGACTGCATGTTGTGTTTATTTAGGGAATTTGGGAGCTTTCTTCACGTCATCAATAATCTCTATAGGAATATAGGTCCAGCTTTTATGTTTATTCTTTTATTAAATGTTAATATTTCTTTTATTATTATTTTTATTATTTTTTTTTTTGAAATAATGGTAATTCAATTGATAATAGAACATGCCAAGAAGGCCATTACATACCCACCCGCTGACACATAACAATGGTCAGAACAAGGACTCGTAGAGGAGCCACAGTGGTACATAGGATAGATCAACTATATTTGAACTTATCACTCACTTAAAAGCGAGCCTATAAGCTATGAAAAAACATAGCGAATAGACAAGCCAAACTACACTCGTTAGGTTCCTAATACAAGGAAATTTATTATAATTAGACAAAAAAACTAAAAACATAGTGTTGGACCAAGGGCCAAAGCCCTAATCCAAGTTAAAGGCCCAGCAGCTCAAAAAGAAAAGCCCAAAACTCTAGGCCCAGTAGGACAGCTGGCCAAGCCCACACTCCAGCCCACCGTATATTATCTGTGTAGCACCCTCCTCCATTGCAGCTAGTTGCGCCGCCTTTCCCGTCGATCTACACCCTAAACCTCGCCGGCCAGGTCCAGCAGACACCACTGCCGTGCAAACACTCCAGCCAACAAGCCGCTGCCAGATCCCACAGACTTCGCTGCAGCATAGCTCCTCAGAACCATACCCGCTCGGACCATCAGACCATCACCGCCGCTGATCAGCAGAGTCCATGCCGACACCAGTCATCCCTGTACGACACACACCACTATGCATAGGCCATCGTACGAAGCTTAGAACCCAGCCATCCGACCGCACCTTGAGCGAAGGACCGCTCTCTAGTACCACCCGAGCAACAGAGCATTCAAAACCCGTCCAGTAGCGAACCAGAGCGGCAAGGCGAACCTAGACCAATTATCGAGCCGCCGCCGGACGAGCAGAAGTTTGCCAAACCCTAGACCAAGAGGTTCCGGGTTTTATGGAGCTCCACAATTTCTTTATTATTTAAAAGCTCTCTGTCCAAAGAAAAGGCCTTTTTGGGTGCCACATCTTTTAGACTTATTTTATTAATTAATATTATATCTTATTAAAGTATTGGGCTTAGTGGGTACAGGGCACATCTCTTTAATTTAAGTTGAAAATGATTGGTTGTGGGGGCATATATTCTATATTTAGAACAAAACTTTGTCTTTTAGATTATACATCATCATTGAATAACACTGTGAACAAAAAGCTAGTGAGCACGTCAGCCCCCAGTTGTCCTATGTTGGGTCCGCCAGTGCTCCGGTCAGGTGAATGGAGGACCGACGGACTCGGGTTTTCACGAGCGTTTGTTAAGAGCAGAAATAGATAAAGTATATAACCATGGTCATCTATGATAATACCACAATGGAAGAATTGAATATAATTATCAATGGAAATGTTCGCGTTTAGAATGAAGATGAATGGGTTTTTACGAAGAGGCTTCGCACATGAAATAGGACTAATGAAGATCCTTTGTCGTAAAGTAATCCCCATGAAGCTTTTAGGTAATCCAACTTAACCAAACTAACAACTCTAGTTTATACTAACGCTAGCCAAATCTCACAATAAAAGGTGAGATTGATTATACCTGATTGCTATCAAAGAATAGCTCCATGGATCTCATTATCACTCTTTGTGGGCTGAAAAATTTGATAGACCTAACAAGAACATGATCACGCTCTATAGGAATAGATTCCTTTCACTAGGTATGGTGTTAACCTAAAGGAAAGCTAGAATGTGCAAATGTAAATTCATAAACCTAGTCTCACAAGGAGGCCTAGACTCATGGTGGATATGCATGTGCAATTAATATGGAGGTAGTAACATGGTTGTTTGTTCGAGTGGTGAACCGAATTAAAGTAAATGCTTTCAAAGTAATGTAAGTTATAGTAATGATTCGTAATAGCGCCAATTTGTATACTTCTAACACAACTTCTTAATACAATAGAATCTATGACGTAAACTAAACAAACCAGTAGAAGTAGTACAAGCTATACTACAATAAACTAACCACACAAATATAGAAACCAAGTTTCAAAACGTTACGACAGTAAAGTTTAATTCAGATATCTCTCCATCAATAAGCAAATAAGAAATAGTATTCTTGCTATAGATCAGATTAATGAAAGCAAACTCAAAATGAGGGGAAAACTCTATACCTAGGTATAGAGTTTGTAGGTATATATATTAGAAGATTAATGGAAATTCAGAATGAGGGGAAGACTTAAGTAAATTCAGATTGAGGAGAAGACTTCATACCTAGTGCAGTAAAGTCCAAATGAAGCTTTGTTTCCTGAAGAAGATGAACAAGACTGAGATCTAGATTTAAAGAGAAGAATGAATCGATGAATATAGTTTTTGAGAAAAAAATTGAAGCCTTACCACGCTCTAATCCTGCGCTTCATTATTTTACAGAAAAAAATAATCCCGCTCTTCTCTTTCTCGCAAAATCAGCATCCCGCGTTTTCACAAATTCAAGATTCTGTTTTCAAAGAATAGAGGATATGTACGTTGATACCTCGTTTTGGAAAAGATAGTCTAAAATTGATTCCGTATTTAAGATGGAGTTTTCATTGAATTAGGAATTTAATGCACCGAACGCAATCTACGGCTGTTTCAAAACTTGAAATACAGAAAACAGTTTTTGGAAACAATACCAAATGCCCTCTATGCTATTCAATTTTCTAGCGATGTCCCAAATTCCTTATGTGAGAAAAAAGAAAGATAATTAGTAATTACCGTATTGATGTGTCGAAATTAATAGCAATTAATTCCGCAATAAATAAAAAAATATATTAAAAGAACGTATTAAATGGATACTTCTAATACATAACCATTTTTTATTTTCTCATTTTTTCTCATTAATTTAATGAAGAGTGAAATAGATGGAAATCTGATTAAAATGTGAGACAAAAAAATATAGGGAGTATGCATTAAGTAATTAATTAGGGGAGTGTATATATACACTTTCTCCTATATGAAACAAATTTATTGACACTACATTGCAGTAACCTTAATACTATATCACAAGAAAAAGACCATTTGAGAAAGATTTATTTTGACTAAATAAGATTTTTTTTCTTTGAGCAAATTGGCCTGGTTAGAATCTTTCCTAACTTTTACAGATAAAATTTTAGGGTGGTGCTATTCACACACCATTTTTCTCTATTCACACACCCCCTCTATTTTTCTATTACTTTAATTCAATTTTCTTTTAAAAATTACCCTAACTACCCTTCCTTATAATTATGTTTCTTTTTCTTTTTTCTATTTGGCAAGTCAATTATCCTCAAATTCTAAACTCTTATTTTCCCGCAGACACAGAGGATTTCGAAACTCTTTTCGATTCCCTCTTTTCTTTTTCACCAAAAACTTTACAACAACCTAATAATGATGGCCTTATGATTATATACATGATTTGTTCTACTATATTATCCTAGTAGAACATAATTTTGTCCCCACACGAAAATTGCAACTCATTGCATTCAATATTATGTACAGCATCTCCAAATTTTGTGTACATCATCAGCTGCAATGTGGAAGCTTGTGGCTGAGTTGATAAAACGCTGATTCCATTTTTTTATTTTTTATTTTTTTTATTTGAGGATGATGCACCTTGATTAAGAGTCATAGACAAACAAGCATTGAGTTTGGTACTTTGCAAGGTATGAGGACAAACTTTATAATTTAGATTCAGTTCGGTAAAGGTGATTACTTGGGAATCATATGTTTTGTCTAATAATATAGATCATTCCAATTAATAAACGTATTATTTTTCCTTCATTTATAGGTAAAAAATATTAATTTATTGTATAATGATGTTTGATTCATGATTAAATTGACAAATAGAAAAAAGAAAAATAAACATATTTACAAGGGAGGGTAGTTAGGGTAATTTATAAAAAATATTGAATTAAAGTAATAGAAAATTAGAAGGGGTGTGTGAATAGATAAAAATGGTGTGTGAATAGCACCACCCAAATTTTAATTCAAGTTTCACAAATAATTTTCCTAATTTCTCTATTTGTTTTATCTTTTATTTATTTATTTATGTCTTAACTCTTAAGAGATTATCTGATACAAAATTGGGCCATATTTCATCCGGATGTATTCTTTACCTTTCAAGTGCTAAAACAAATCATTAACAAATTTTCCATTCCACGTCCCACGAAAATGAATCATCTTGTTTTGGCAAAATTTAATTAATATTGAAACTTTATCTAAGGAGACATCTTAATTACAAACGTTGGGTTGCATGTCTTCCATGCACTAATATGGCAAAACCAATATCCCTCATTAATTGGGTGCTACTCAGCAGGGTTGATTTGACAAATATAGAAGAGCAATCAGAGCAACACTGTTATAAATACTTATTTAGGTTTCACTCATAGCGTCCCAATCCCATCTATATTCTCTTGGATTTGGGTATTCCCATTAGATTTTGCATATCATTATCTTTAGCCGCATGGATGTCTCCAGGTCGACGGAGGCATCTAATGCCTACGGCCAATCAAACCTAACAAACAAACGATTGTTGCGCCGCAGATTGACTGCTCTATCCCAACAAATCAGAGAGATGAATGAGGTGACGGGAAGAAAAGCGACCCTCTTTTTTAAGACTGAGGACAACAAGTTCTTGCGTGTCAGTGGCGATCCCGACAACCCTATCTGTGAAGTCGAGGCATCCAATCAAGAGTTATTGGATTGGATGAAGCAAGCAAGAGAGGTAAAGAAGTTAGAGAAGCAGGTCGAAGCCGTTGGAAAGAAAAAACGTGAACAATTTGAGGAGCTGAAGAGTGATTTGGAGAAGCATTTTCTACAAATAGAGGAGGCTGCTTCTGATTCTGCCACCACCAGTAACAGCGAGTGTACTCGGCAAAGTAGAGATGGTAGCGCTACTGCTAGTGTTTCTTCTTCGGCTTGTTGTTCTGGATTAGGACGTCGACGTAAATGATGATCTAAACAAGGAAGAAGGAACAACCTTTATCTTCTTTGACCAAAAGAATAAAACAGAAATGTATGCATGTCTGATTAATGCATGAGTATCTTTTTATTAATTTTTCGTTTTTGGGTAGCTCTATCATATTCTCATCTTCGTAATTTGAGACCCAAGAAGAGTCGCAAGATTTCTAGCTGTTGAACTTGCCCTGTGGAGTGATTTCTCTTTCCCCCTAGTTCTTTTATCATACAGCAGTCTCTTTAATTGATAATCTATTTCTGATTTTCTTTTCAATAATTATAGACATTGGGCTCCTTTTCAATAACGAAAGTGCAATTTTCTATGCATGCATACAATTAGTGTATAATTTGTCTTACGGGATATCATGCGAACAGTAGAAGAAGATTAGATTGAACCCTAAAATGGTGATTTATATATACGTCCAAAAGGTAAATAATAAGCATTTGAGGATTCTTAAAAAATAAAAAACATTCTACCTCAAAAAAAGAAAATAAAAAACATTCAGATGATAATGTACGTCCAAATGAAGATGTGCCACCTAATTAATAATATTCCTAATACGACATAAAAATTGGTCTCGTTCAGTGAATTCTATCTTACCTTAAATTCGATATTGCCAAATACAGATGTAAATAAAAGAATTGATTTCGGGTTAACAATGGCATATTAGAAGGAGCGGGGAGCTGCCGCTCCAATAAGTTATCTACTTGAATTATAGGGTCTTTCTTCTTATCACATTTCGCTCCACCTTTTTTTTTTTTTTTAATAAGAAGCTGCCGAGTTTTATTGAGAAATTAAGCAGCATGAGCTAGGTCATGCTGGAGTACATTAGTAATAGAGTTTGGCGGTACATACAACCAGACCTCATATTGGTTTGATTCAAAAGCAATAGCAGCTAATCTATTTGCCACATTGTTACAAGTACGAGAGGTATGCTTAATCTCTACACCTGGAAGTGCAGTAATAAGGACAGCAATGTCATCCAACACAGCTCTTTGCTCATCAAAGTCGTGGTCCTCACTAGTGATCAGTTGCATGTACTGCTTCCAAACAGTCACTTTCTAAAGTGACATTCTGCAGATTTAGTGATCGAACTATATCGAGACCCTCCCTAATGGCAAAGAGTTCTGATTGTTTTGCCGAGGCTACATGGGGCATAGTACGGGCAAAAGCTGCAATAAAGAGACCTTGCTCACCTCGAATGACACCGCATGTACCTCCTCTTTGCATGCCTGGAATGAAAGATCCATCCACATTCAACTTAACTCGGCCCTCAGTTGCCGGATCCAAGGCTGCTTGATACTTCTCCTACCAGTGTTATTGTGCACATCACGAGCTTTGTGGAACTCTTCCAACCAGGCCATAGAGTATAGAAGAATTTGAGCAACACCATCCCAGAGCTTACTGTTTCGATTCTTCCACACAGACCATAAGACCATCATCAGCTTTTCAAAGGTAGCAAGATTCAGATTCAGTGCACAATCCAATAGCCATTCTTTGAAGTTTATAGAAGGTAGCAAGGATTGCTGGAGATTAAGAGGAGGGGAAGATAGGAGCTCAACTACAATAAGGCATTTGCACAGTACATGAGATACATCTTCTAATCAGTGATTACATAGGACGCAGTTGGTATCACCTGTGTATCCCTTTGTTGTTAGATAGGCTCTTGTTGGCAAGAGATTGTTTACAGCTCGCCAAATGCATATCTGCACTTTACCAAGAACCTTTGCTCTCCATATAGTCTTCCACAACATACTAAAGGGATCTCCACTCGAAGTACTAGTTAGAGCATTTCCGAGTACAGATTCACGGGCAATCCAATACGTTGTCTTCACCGTAAAACGACCTCTCTTTTCTGGACTCCAACACAATCTATCATGGATGGCTCGTCGACTCAGCAGTGTAGCTAAGATACGACTGGCAATATTCGGGCTGAAAAGAGAATGCATAGTCGAAGGGATCCATGTACGATCATGAGAATTGATTAGGTCTGCAACCATGTTAAAATCCGTGTGGTCAGGTCTCTGTAGCAGAGGACCATTTTGCAGCCATCCAAATGTTCACACAGGTGCCATCCCCAATTCTCCACCTCACACCCGCTTGCAACACCGGTCTACCATTCATAATGCTTCTCCACGAGAAGGATGGAGCATCTCCCATTTCGGCCTCCCAAAAACTACAATGGGGAAAATAACGAGCTTTGTACAACTGTACAATGAGCGAATCCAAATTTGTAACAATTCTCCAACCTTGCTTCGCAAGCGTGGCAAGATTATAAGCATATAGATTCTTAAATCCCATGCCACCTTCTTGTTTAGTAAGGCATAATCTCTCCCAACTATGCCAATGAATCTTTTTTTCTCATTCGTATCAACCCAAAAGAAAGATGCACACAACTGATGCAACTCATCACACAAACCTTTAGGCAATAGATAACAATTTATAGTATATAACGACATTGATTGAGCCACTGCCTTGATAAGAGTCTCCTTATCCGCTGAGCTAAGGATTTTGGTTTTCCACCAATAAGCTTCTTACTAAGTTTCTCCTTCAGGTATGCAAAAATGGTTGACTTGGATTGACCTACCCAAAGTGGGAGTCCCAAGTATCGATCATGTTTCTCTACACATTGCACTTCCAAAATTTCCGACAAATTAGCCTGAACAAGTGTAAGCACATTTCTGCTAAAAACCACACTGCTTTTTTGGAAATTGATTTTCTGTCCTGAAGCTTGCTCATAGAGATTTAGCAGTTGTCTAACTTGTAAGCATTCAGTGGCAGTAGCAGCTCCAAATAAGAAGCTATCATCAGCAAAAAATAGATGGTGCAAATTAATTAGTAGAAGCTTGTAGGGACATTTTCAAACCTTTAATAAGGCCTTGATTGACAGATTGAGTAATCAAGGCTGATAGTCCCTCGACACAAAGAATGAAGATGTAGGGTGACAGGGGGTCACCCTGCCTAATGCCCCTTTTAGAAGAATTTTCTGGGTCACTTCACCATTAACCAAAGCTGCATAACTTACTGACATGATACATTCCATGATCATGTCAATCCATGCTCCTACAAAACCTAATCTAACTAGCATAGCATACAAGAAACTCCATTCAAGCCTATCATAGGCTTTGCTAATATCAAGTTTCAGAGAAAAAAAGCCCTCCTCCTGTGTTGTCAACTTGTGCATAAAGTGAGCTGCTTCTGTGGCCACTAAGGTGTTAACAGAGATTAGTCTTCCCGGGACATAAGCACTCTACGAAGGTGAAATAATCTCCAGCAAGCATTTCTTTAACCTATTTGCAACAACTTTTGAACAGATTCTGTAAATAACATTACAGAGTGCTATAGGCCTAAAGTGAGCTTCTTCAATAGGGTTTTGAATTTTAGGAATCAAACACAAGTGCATAAAATTTGAGTCAGCCCAGGCTTCACCTTTCTCCAAAAACATTTTGATAGCAACACAAACATCGGTACCCACAATATGCCAATATTTTTGAAAAAAGAACGGAGACATACCATCAGGTCCCGGGCTTTTTGAAGGGTGCATCTGAAACAACGCAGCTTTGATGTCATCCTCAGTGTATGTTTGAAGAAGGGCTTCATTCATCTCCGTAGTAACCTTTGGAGTAGTGGCCGAAATCACCTCATTAATGGCCTCCAAATTGGCACCACTGCTAGTGAATACATTCTTGTAGTAATTCAATAATAGCCTCTGTACAATGACGGGGTCGGTTTGCCACTCGCCTTGATTATCCTTCAAGCCCTTAATAGCATTCCTAGTGCGTCTATTAGTGGCCTTTCTATGAAAGAAAGCTGAATTACGATCTCCATCCTTGAGCCACATAGCTCTACTACATTGTTTCCAATATTTTTCTTGCTGAGCCAGAAGCTAGCTAAATTTGACATGGAGTTTCTTTGTTCCTCATATTGTTCAGGAGAATATGGTGTTTTCATTATGACATTGAGCTTTTCTTGCACAACAAGCAATTCAACCTTCTGTTTCTCAAACTCCACACTATGCCATTCAAATGACCTCTCACTAGTATATTAAATTTTCTGTCCCAACTGTTGAAGAGCATTACCAGTGAGAGATGCGACAAATTTTGCTTGATGATATCCATACATTGATCGTTGCCATGCCACATCTCCTCAAAATGAAAGCATTTTGGTGCCCGTTTGGAGTTCTTTTTCTCTTCCCTCGATCACCTCAACTAGAAGCGGACAGTGGTTTGAGTCAGAGGGATTCAAGGTAATAACCCTGCTGTATGGGAACCTCCTCCATTTCTCACATTGGAAACCCCGATCCAACCTTTCCTTAGTGAACTTATTTGACCAAGTGAATCTACTTCCCACAAAACCCATGTCTATCAGACCACAATTGGCCATTGTTTGCATGAACATCAACATAGGAGTAGCAGTTCTAGGCACACCCCCAGACTTGTCTGCATTGCTTAAAATCTCGTTGAAATCTGGCTAACACCCCTAAGCAGCAAAGGTTTCAATTAGGTCTAAGTTTGACGTCGTTCTGTTCTAGCTGCGACCCCATATATGCTTATAAATCTCCATATTGCAGGTTCACCCACATTTTCAGAAATATCAGCATCAATGTGATTGGGTGAGCATGTGCGTAGACTAACATGTAAATCTGCATTCCAAAGTAAGGAAATACCTTGCGACCCATCTTCCTGAAGAAAACATAAGTTACCTTGGAAACCTAATCTGCCTTGGAGAGAATCAATGATGTCCTGCTGAGCAAGGGTCTTAGCAAGAAAGATCAAACTCAGCCTCTTGGCTCGCACCAGATCAATGAGAGCATGCTACGTTTCACGGTTAACCACACCTCTGCAATTCCACACCAGAATATTGCCATGTATCATGACTAGAGAAGATGATTTAGGACGACACAATGGTACGTATTACGACGGCGCACATTGGCTGGAGACGAACGACGTTGGTCACTACTGATGACGGTGCTTAGGGTTTTCGAAATTTTTTTTTTTATCTTGTTCACTATTTCGCTCCACCTTTATGAACAATGGATATGAAAATAATAGAGTAAGACTAGATTCAACCTCGGTAAAGACTGTTGTATTGTAATTTACAGTTCTAATGTTGATGGTGACCCCATTTTGATTCTAATACAAAGGTTTTCTGCCCCATAAGTCATCATGGGTCACTTTTACACCTCTATCGACAATAAACATGGTAGATTGGCTTCACTCAAGAGTGACAAATTTTCCAACCCCTGGAAAATTTTTTGGCTTTCGTGATAGGTATTATTGTTTTGATACTCAGCATATGGCATGGAGTCAAACAAACAACATCCGAACTTTCTTGCAGAAGTGACAATTTACTAGCTAGCTAGTGATTCACATTGGCTTTGTGCGTGGTTAATGTTCTTTTTGAGATATTTGAATGTTCCCCTTATATGTGTCATTTTATTGGTGTATTTCGACGTATTTGAATGTAGTCCTATTTGCTTGTGAATAAACTTGCTTGTTTGTCTTATCCTAACTCGTTGCTAAACATAAGGCCTTGTTATTGGGTTGCCATTCTTTTATCCAAACTCATAACTAAGTGATCGAGCAAAAGAAAAGGAAAATTTTTTTTTTTTAAAAAAAATCTTAATAGCTGAGTGCATGGTAGTCAAATTAAGACATGAGGTTTATTTGTAGGGTTTTTGACCATTTACTCTAATTTCTAGGGACTTTTTTCTTCCTTACACCACCCACTTATTTTTTTTCCCACTTACTGACTTGATGCATATACTCTCGCAAGCGTACGAATCGTGTCAAGTAAGGGAAGTATTTGGACCTTAGTTTGTCGTACCTCGGGGATTAGGTGTTGGACCTAACCGAGATAATTGGCGGTAGGATACTAAGAGCACACAAGAAAAAAAAAATATAAAGTAAAATAAAAACTATAAACAATCAAGGCACCAAGTCTTGGCAATGCTCGGCTTAGCTCACACCAAGCCTATTCAAAGCAACTTGTAGCCTCAAGATGGGTATACACGAATGAGTCGATGGATTCAATGTTTGAGAGTTGATTTGAACTTAACAAAAAGTAATAAAATGTAAAGCGATTACTAAAAATGCAAAGGAATTAATAAAAGTGTAAACAAAATGAATGAGAATGCCGGGTGCTAGGGAGGTTCATTCACCCAAATCTTATGTGTCAGAAGCTAATCTAATGTAGATGCAAATTTTTTTACCTTGTCAGTAGTCGTATCCAAGGCGGTTCAAGGCTCAATGACCGAAATTCATTTTCATGGTATTCCTACTCCGGTTCAAGGATCGTAGGAGCTCACTTGACTTGAATTAGAGCCGGTTCAAGTGTCTCTAATTCACATCAAGAGGCCTAAAGATCGAGGAATTAGACTACTAAGCGACCCGCTCGCGCATTCACGCAACTGGTGTAAATCACCATGCTTATAACCCCTCGAATACGAAATTGAAGGTTTCTAGCTTAGGAATTAGATGAGATCAAGCCTCTAACTCCGTCCTAGACATGCTCATCAAAATACACACCCTAGAGTTGACTAAGCTTCTAGACATGCATTTTAACCCAACAAAAATAGATATAAGCATCCATCATATGAAAATTGCATCATTACATTAAAATAAGCATTCTTTACACAAGATTTGGACTAAGGTACACAACCCTAGCCCCCAACAACAAAACTACTCACTACCCATCATTAAACAAACATCAATATACATAATTTAAAGAGGAACAAAGTGAAAAGAAATAGGAGTAACAAGAACAAGCCACAAATTGTTATAAAGCAATTATGGCTAGCCTTGATTTATGCTTCCCACTTTTACCCAAATTTGATGATGATGAAGCTCTTGATGCTTGGGTTTCTCCTTTGAATTTTGTGGAATTGATGAAGCTTTTTGGTGGAGTAGTGAAGAAAATATAGAAAAATGGGTTGGTGGTGGTGTTCTCGGTGAGGAGAAGAAAGGTTGAGAAAATGGAATTTTGGTGAGGTGGTGTGGTTCTTGGTGAGGAGAAGAAAAGATTGAAATATGGTGGTGTGCGGCGCTCTGTTCCAAAGAGGAGGGAGGGAAGGGCCGGGGGGAAGGAGGGGGATAGAGAAAGAGAGAGAGAGTGTGTGTGTGTGTGTTTCAGATCGGAGAGGTATGACCATATGAGAGAGAAGAGAGATAGATTGTTATTTAAGGCTTGAATTGGGTAACTGGGAATTAAAAAACTCTTGGTGGTGTAAGTGGGAAAGTCTTGGCCTGATTCGGTGTATTGGGTCAAGGCCCCTTATTTGTAAGTCGATCAACATAATGTACGGACAAAAAATTATATTGGCTTTTTTGGACCCAAATTAATAAATTATCAAGTGGTTGTAATTAATAACTGGTTTTTTGTGTTTTTCATTTTTTATACGATATATAATCAATGAATCGTTCTCAAAGGCAACATATTGAATTATTTCATATTTTTTCTAGAAGAGAAAGTCTGCAGGTTGGTTGAATATAAAGTTTCAATTCAGAACCACAATCATTGAAGTGAATGAATTAGAAAGAACAAATAAGTAAAGAAATTTGGTAGATAAGGTTACATATATTAACATTACCCACACCCCATTTATGGGGGTGAAATGAAATAGTAAGGATTTTTTTTTCTCCATATTTGTAAAAATTTCTTTTTTATTATTTATATTATATTTTATTTTAAGACATTATTGTCCTTGTTAATTTTATTTTAAGTTTATTAATTTTCAGGGTTATAAACGGCACTAAATATCCTAAGTTAGGAAAACAACAACAAAAAACCCTAAAGCAACGCCGCTCTGTTGCTCCTAAACCAAAACCCTAAAAGATTGATATGTTCTTTGTCCTCTACCTACTGCATCATGGTGTCCATCGAGGATGTTGCCTGAGCTTTGCAGCATCCCTCGCTCTCGCCAACAATGACGTGATTGACATCTCCCATATGACAATGACTAGCACCATAAAGAATTATCAAGCCTACCTCCTTGCCTAGCCGCTGACGAAGAAAATAATTTGGAGGACCATACCTGCAACGTCATTTTCGACGAGTCTGGGTACTTGATCAAGGCTTTAGGGTTCAAGATAGAACCCTGATGTGCTTATATTTTCCAATATTTTTGTGCTTCTTAATCTTGGTTTTTATGTTTAGTTCTCCTTATTTATGGTTCATTTACTTAGTTTAGTGTGTTTATAGGTATGAAGAGCAAGGATGAGAAAAAGAAGGAAAAAGAGAGGAAAAGGATTGAAGGTGCTTTGCAATCCTAAAAACTGAAGCAGCTTCTGCAGAATGGCCAACTTTGAGGATTAAACTGTACTTATCCAGAGATAACCAGAAGACGAGCCTTATATGCACGGAAAGCCCTGAATGTCTAGTTTCTGGAGAATTTTACGGTTCGTGATTTCGATATTCCTAGAGAGAGATATGGCCGTTTAAGTACAGGCAGTTCAGTCAATACGCGAATCTGTGATGTGTTTCTAAGAGCTCGAGTTTTCAAGGCCTGAATGACTTAGCAAAATTCTGGAAAAATTAACATAGCATTATGGACCGTTTGAGAGCCCAACATATGTTTCCTTGGAATTTTAGAAGTGCCACATCACCTTTCTTTTGTGCTAAGTTATTAAGGAGTTCCAGAGGCCTAAAGCAAGAAGGAAAAGTTGCATCTTATAAAAGGAGAATGTGTCAAGATGAAGAGGGACCATTCAATATCAGATTTTCATCAAAGAAAGCTGCTGCCATCACGTGTTCACCTTCCATCTCCATTCAACAAGTTCTTTTATGTTTTTAAGATTTTCTATTATGTTTTCTTTGAACATGAGTAGCTAAACCTCTTTCCTAGGGCTAGGATGAGGCCCTAGCATGATTGTTTACATGTTTTGATATTCAATTGATGGATTATTAGTTTCTTTTTAGATGAATTCTTAATCTCTGCTTGAATTGTTGCTTATGTTAAAGTTCTATTGATTCGCGACCTTTAGGGCTTTGCATCTAGTTATCAAAAGATGAATTTGAGGCATAGCTGCAATATAATTCATATTAGCTTCATGTGATTAAGAATTGTAAATTACATTATTACTTGAGAAAGAATAATGATTTGCTTGATTTCCTTGTTTTCTAAAACGTAATGAGTCCTGCATGTTAAATTTATACCTGAGAAGGATAAACTGCATACTTAGGATATACGACCTTTACCCGAGAGGGAGAGAATCATGCACTTAAGGAAAACTATGGTCTAGAGTACCTGAGAAGGACTTAGATACGGGAATTATCATCTGGAGAAACGAAAGAATCCATTGGTTGGTTCAAAACGTAGATAAGATTGCTTGTGGTTGATTCCGACACCCTAGGCTCATCATCATCATATTTTTACTTTCAATCATTATAGACTCTTTTCAATTTCAGTTTATTTAGATTCACTTTTTAAGTTTCTGTTTCAAGTTATTTTCCCATTATCAACAACTCTTTTCAAAACCGTGAAAATCATAGTCTTAGCTTGAGTCATTGTGTGTGTCTTAATCAATTTGTGTTTCTTGTTTTGTGTGTTTTTGGTTTTAATTAATTTAGGTTTTCATATTGTGAATTGACTTAATATCCTCGTGGGAACGACAACCCCTTCTCTTCCATTACTATACTACATCCACCCTGTATACTTGCAGGAATTCCATCAAACCCAAAACAAATATGTCTTCTCCTTTGATCTCAAAAAAGACAGAAACAAAGTGTTGAAAGGAGGACCTTGGTAATTTCATCGTGCTCTCGTCATCCTACAAGAGTATGATGGCATGGCTGACCCTCACTCCATTTCCATGGACACACTCTTCTTCTGGGTCAGAATAAACAACATTCCACCAGCAATGGAAGAGAAAGTTACTATAATGAATGTAGCATCCATTGCAGGCAAGGTTTTGGATTTTGATAAAAAAAACTTTTCTATAACACAAGTAAGATCAGGGTTCAGGTTGCTCATGCAATCTCCAAGCCATTCTTTCTAAAAAAAACACTAAAACTAGCACCCTGGGTTGTGAAAGAAATTTCTTATTTTTTTTGAAAACCTAGTAGGGAAATGTTGCGCTTGTCTCTTGATCTACCATGACCAAGGAATATGTCCAATGGCTAGTGCATCGCCGGGAAAGGAATCTGCAGAGGGGTTTGAACCAAACAGTTTCAACCACCCTTTTTCCTGGTTTTGCTAATGTTTGTTTTACCAATGGAGCTTTTAGGTTTCAAGGAGTGGAACCACCTATTTTGCCTCCGATTGCAAGGAATCAGTTTGGAACAAATACTACTCATAAGGCCCATAAGCCAGTTGTCATTCACACTACTGACCTACAACCAACCACCAATGAGGAAACGTTGGCAATGGTTTTTTTGGAGGATGCACAACAAACAACGAAAAGTGGACGCCCTACATCACCCTTTGCGTCCCCATAGAAACCAAAGCTTCTGTTTAATGAAAAGTTGGATACACGTACAAGTTAGCCTGCTACAACAAAGAAAATCAAGGTTCCGGAATTCATACCAAGTTTTTAGCTAAATCATTAGGGCTTGTGGAAACACCAGGAGGAATGCTTGTGCCCAGAGAAGTGATGATGCCGAAGGAAATAATGCCAATTACAACAATGGAAACCAAAAAGAAGGGCTGTTCCCTTGGCTCAAAGAACAAAAACCCTTCAAAGTCCAAGAAAGTCCCTGTAGAAGAAGTATCAGTATGTTATACTCTGAGAAACCTCCTAGCCCTAGCTTAAAGGGTAAGGAGAGAATTTAATTTTTTCTTTCTTTGAACTTTACCTATTTATTATACCATTGCTTTACGTAGTTCATAGGCTTCTTTGAATAAGTGAGCATGAGAACTGTCAAATAATTGGACCTAATCTATGTATCGCTGTGATACTACCACAAACTTTTATCCACCCCATGTCGGGAGAGGAAGGATATGTAATGACCCTTTCTGGCTTGAGTAAATGATATATTGATATGATATTTATTAAAAAATTTCAGGGTGGTTATAATCATAAAAAAATCCAATTATGAAAAGCAAGCTCTCTTCTCTTATAAATAGTATAGATATAGCAACATATTTGTATTTGTTACTTACATTTATGAAATTTAGTAGCATGCACGACTGCATAATGACGTTTGGTAGATACTTTTGGCATAAATGTAAATATGAGCATCTTTATGTAGTTTTTTTTTAAAATTATTTATTTATTAATTTTTTTAACAGTTGATACATGTTGGTATCCTTTGGTACCAAGTTTAAAATTGACTAGAATTTTGATCTTGATTTTAAAAAGCATAAAAAAATTAGTAGTAAATCTGAAAGCCCTAATTGGTGGTGTAAACAAGGCGGTGGATGACAACATAGGTGTTGCTGCACCCAATGTGAATTAGACAACGGTGAAGTTGGCCACGTTCGAGATAGGTGCAAGAGAGCAGGTGCCTAGGTATGATAGGGTGCCTATATCATTTTTGCGGCCCAACTCAAATGGGAAGCCAAAATCAAGTTGGGCGCAAAAGTCAGATGGGCTTTGGGTGTCCAAAAAAGATATGTGTTGTTGGATGCCTAGAATGTTTTGGGTGTCCAAAGCATGTCAGAATTGGATTTGGGCTGAAGTGTGGACTAGACTGACAGGATCGGGCTCTCTTGATTTCATATTTAGGATCCTGGAGGATTAGGCCCAGCTAATTACACTTATGTTCATTATGTTTATAGTGAGTCTATGTATTATGTTTATGTTTCATAGTTTAATAGGCTTGCTAGAAATACGTGAGCATCAAATGTTCAATGACTGAACCTATTTCTATGTACCGCCGTGGTAACCCACAACATTCTTGTTAAGTCTATCGATGGCAGCGGAAGGGTATGTAATTGTCATTCTGGCTTGAGTTTAACGGCAAGTCGATATGACTTTATTCAAAAACAAATATCTTGATTAATATTCAATAAAGAAAGATTGTTAGTCGAAATAAAAGCCATCCTGTTTTGCATTTACTAAAATATTTGAGGAATCAAATGAATATAATATAAAGACTAAAAGTTATATCAATAATGTTCACACACTCACCAATAACTAAGGATTTTGCGGTCATCCACCTTTGGATTTTTCATCTAGGGTTGAAATTTTAAAAAATGAAATTTAAGTGTTTTAAACTTAACCCTTGAAACTAAATTCAAAAGTTGGTCACCAAAAAATTCTTGGTCAACTAGTGACTGTGTGATTATCTCCCACGTAAATTTTAGGTGATATATATATATATATATATATATATATTTTTTTTTTTTTTCCGAAAATGGAAATCCACTCAAGGCTAAAAGTATGGGAAGTAGTTACATGACCCAAAAACTTAAAAAAACAAAAAAACTAGACAAAAAACAAATGCAAGCATAAAAATTAGGGAAAATGCTCATTTACCCAATTTTAGCTTAAAATGTGCCCACTTGCCCGACTAAGAGTTTTTAAACCCCATTTACCCAAAACACTCTAAGGGATTATTTCCCCTTTACCCAATTAATTCTTTTTATTAATTTTTGGGACTTTTTTGCCCTCTCCTTCAATCTCTCTACTCTCAGTTTCTCTCTCTCTCTCTCTCTCTCCCCCTCACCGATTTCTCTCTCCTCCCCCCTCACCGATTTCTCTATCTCTCTCTCTCTCTCTCTCTCTCTCTCTCTCTCTCTCTCTCTCTCTCTCTCTCTCTCTCTCTCTCTCTCTCTCTCTCTCTCTCTCTCTCCAGAAGACGTCGGATCTCTCTCTCCCTCCCTCCATCGCTCCGGCAGGTCGCCCACGACGCCTGCTCTAGCCATCGCCGCGCCGAAACTCGTCGTCGTGCTCTCCGCTGCCAGGCTCGACGCCAAGCCGACGGTCCTCGTCGCTGAGAAGCTCGGCGAGGCCGGGGTTGACCTTCTGAAGGAATCGACGACGGACTGAAAATGGCTATCTGCTATTGTGCAGTCATAACCATAAAAGTTGTAACATTAGTGCCCCCCAGTAGACTTTGTATTGGGGGCCAATGATGACTGCTTTATTTATTGACGGACTGAAAACTGCTATTCCAAAGTAAATGTAGTGTTAAATTGCAGTAGTTGATAAATGAAAAAAATTGTGTTGTTTGTGTCAGTCTAGTGGGGGGCAGTAGACAGAATATTGACCCTCATAATGTGGGTTTTTAGACATTATCTGTTGTTTTGAGTGTGAATAACTTGTATAATCTGCGAAACATAGGAAGCGGTGTAATGTTTGATGGTCTATTGGGGGGCAGTAGACACATTAGTGCCACCCAATAATGTCTTTCTTAGGAGACAGTAATCATCTCTTGTTGATTTGTTTGTGATAAAGTGCAATACACTGTGAATCCTTGAAACTGGTGCAAGTTTTAATGGTTTAGTGGGGGGCAGTAGACACATTACTGCCCCCAAATAATGTCTTCATACGAAGTCAGAACCCTTCACTTAACTGGTGCAAGTTTTAATGGTTTAGTGGGGGGCAGTAGACACATTACTGCCCCCAAATAATGTCTTCATACGAAGTCAGAACCCTTCACAAAACTGGGGCAAGTTTTAATGGTTTAGTGGGGGGCAGTAATAATGGTTTAGTGGGGGGCAGTAGACACATTACTGCCCCCAAATAATGTCTTCGTGTTAAGTTTAGGGTTTAGGGGCAGCGTTAGGGGCAGTAGACACATTGCCGATGAACTGCGACGAGGACGTTGGAGTGGCTGGATCGCCGATCAATCGAACGGCGACGAGAACGTTGGATCGCCGACTGGAGCTTCATCGTCGTGTTCAGATTTGGACTGCATCTCCGGCGCGGCGATCAGAGAGAGAGAGACAGACCGGAGGTGGAGATCATGGGGAGGAGAGAGAGAGAGAGAGAGAGAGAGAGAGAGAGAGAGAGAGAGAGAGAGAGAGAGAGAGAGAGAGAGAGAGAGAGTTTGGGAAGGAGAGAGAGACTGATAAGAGATGGATGGGTTTTAATTTAATTAACAGGGGCTAAAATGTCAATAGATGTAAGATTGGGTAAATGGGGTTAAAAAACTCTTGGTGGAGTAAGTGGGCATTTTTTGGGCTAAAAATGGGTAACTGGTCACAGCCCCTAAAAATTAATCGGGTTTTTTTCACCCACATGGTATAAATTTTTGAGCACCAGACATAATAATATCCAACTTTTAAAAGTGATCAAAAATGTATCTAAAGTTTCAAAAACATATCTGCATGGTACCTCCATCTATTTTCAGTCAATCATCCGTTAATATTAGCCTTGGTGCGAAGGGAGTTGAAGTTCTGACTCAAATCTAGTATCCAGCTTACGTTAGCCATTTGCTTAATGATTGAAGATGCTGCTGGAGTTGGTAGAACTAGGATGTTTCATTCTAATTGTAATAGTTAGCTAGTCTTTTTTTTTTTTTTCTTTTTTGCTTTTGTTTGCGCCTTTAGGCTTCCATGTAACCAAAAAAAAAAAGAAAAAAAAAGCCTTCTGCATGCCATGATGGGTTTTGATTGTCTGCATTCATTCATGGGAAAGAATGATAATTTAGGTCATAAATGGATAATTTCAAGAGGAATCGAGGAAGAGATGGATTAATGCATGAGAAAAGTTTCAGACCTTTCAAGGGTAAACAAGTAATCTTTAACCAAATTTAGGTCAAATGACTGATATGCCCTCATATTAGACGGCCCATTGACTGAATATTGACGAAGGTATTCAGTTGGTATATTTTTAAAAGTCTAGGTGCATTTTTGATCACTTTTAAAAGTTTGGTACAATTTTGTCCGGTGCTCAAAAATTTAGATATTGTGGGTGATAAAAATCTATCTTGCCGAAGTAGTGAGGAGAGGTTGGGAATTGAATTAACACTAGGCTCAATTAGGAGTTCAATTCTTCTCACCAAAAATATAAAAATTAGGCCTGCAAAAACGCTTAAATAGAAAACAAAACCCTACTTAAGCTGAGCATCAGGTTGGAGAAGAAGCAGTCGTCACATGCCATCGTCGCCAAACCCACTGCCATACCAATTGAGAAAACTTGATCCAATAGCCAAAATCTGACTCAAGTCCAATAATTCCACACCAAAAAGCCCCAAAAATAAGCAAAATCGAAAACAACGAAAATGCAGACACCAATGTAATCCTCCAACACAAATCGACAAAGATTATCACCATCAGAGAGAGACAGAAACGATGAAAATGCGGACACCAATGTATGAGTCGGGAGAGAGACAAGCAAAACTATTAGAGAAGCAGAGTTAGTCGCTAAAATCTCTCATTTCGTGAGGTTAAAATAGTGAGTTTCCGTTGACTCTCAACATGGAAATTCTAATATAGAAGAGTCTAGAAATAAGGAGGAGGCTCAGCTAATCGGATTGAAAAAACTTTAGGTGATTTTTTTTTTTTTTGAAGAATTTTCGTGTGATATTTTAAAATGTGATTAAGCTAACATTAATCGATTTAGACCAGCCTAGCAGGCCATTAGGGTACGGAACAATTGTCCCACATATTTAACACCGGTCGTCCTTAATGACCAACTAAAGTTTTTATCTGAACAGGTGGCATTTGCCTTTGTGATCATTTTTGTTCTCTCGTGCATCACAACTCAACGTCACTTGGCACTTTTCCATGCTATGATTAATATTGATGGCCCTACCAACTTCTTATAAAAAAAGAAAAGAAAAAAAAACAGATTCATATTTGGGGAGTGCTAGGCTCACACTCACACTCAGGTGAGTGTGTGAGCCACATTCAGACATTTGGCAAGTTCTCATCATTTTTTAATATTAAATTAAACAATAGCAATAAAGGCTGTTTTAGATTTATTTTCTTCCATCTATACCCCTGAGTCTATTCAGTTCCTATGTCTCTCCCAAGTCCCAACCGCCAAATCATCAGCATAACTCGGCAACTCGACTCGGCCTGGGTTAATTTCCACAATATCCATGACTCGGTCTCACAGGGCTCCAAACAGAACAAAATAAATTCTAATTTAACTATTAAGAAAACCAATATTTGGGTTTGGTTTGGAAGCCAAAGCTCTGATTAAAACGAAGATGAAGCAGAAGAACAAAATTCAGGTTCTTCTTTGCATATTCATACCAGATTCAGCACACACATCATCATGTAATCACAAATAACCACAAACCCAGAAAGAAGCGATACCCAGATGGGGTTCACCTTGTCGGCGCCGTCAATGGCGAGATCAATAACATTATGAGAATCGAGGTCGGCCAGTGGGATTCCGACGGACACAGCTCGCCGTCAAGCTGTGTATTCCCTTTTTCCCACAATTGTGGAGCTTCCCCTGGCGGAGGAGATCGCCGATGCGGTCGACGGTGATCAAGATTGCACCAAGATCAGTGACAGAGGAGAAGTCGGAGCAGGCACCAAGATTGCACCTTTTGGGCTTCTTGGTCGAGCCAAACACCTTTAAAATGGCGAATCGTCGAACCCAGAAAAGTAGGGCAATAGAAATTGGGGGAAAATTGGAGGAAAGAAGAGTCGTTTTTTTTTTTTTTTTGTATAATCAAGCACAGAACACGGGCATTTTCATGCTATTTGAGCCCAAAAGTAATTTTGGCAAGATCCTTTAGTGGATTTAGCACAGCGGGCCGATACCTACGGCCCAAAAATAAGCCTACTCGGGTTTGGGTTACAGCTTCACCCATTCCGTGATCCATGAGGAAAACGAAACCTTATTGGAGTCGGGTAGCGGGGATTGAATAGGAAACTCCAATCAACATTCCTTCTATGACAAGGAACAGTTGAAACCCTAGGTATATATACCAGGTTTCAAGGACAAATAAAAGACAGCTCTCAAATCAATCAATCTTAGCGATTACAAAGCCTCCCCGGAGCAAACCTTCAACCTCGTTGAAACCCGGTGACCGCGCACCAGTCCCAGTCTCTTCAGGAGCCGATTGTCAGCATCACCAGATCAACCCGGCGACCGTACTTCCAGTCCCAGTCTCCTCAGGAGCCGACTGCGACTGCGAGCGCAACCGCCACTGTCACTACCAGCGAAGCAAGGGTAACGCCCTCGCAACCCAGCGAAGCTAAAGTCACGCTTTAACGCAACCCGTGCTTTCTCCAAACTTCCCAGTGATTGCTCTGCTTAGTCTACAATACTAAGTATCGATTCGGTGACGCGAAGAGATCACACCTAAAGTCCTTATTCGTAAGGCAGAAAGTCCTTTCTCGGAAGGCTAGAGAAGAACCTTATGGCGAGGTTGGTGCTCTCCTCGTCCACAAACGCTTGAAGAAGAAGTCAGGTCAAGGGACTCCCCCGACGACTGCACCCCACGGTGCTGGCACGCCCGCGCAATCATAGCAGCAAAAGAGACAGTTTGCAGGCCAACTGGTTTCCGCGTTAAACACATGCCTCTCTCTTTTGTCTCTCACTCTCTTATATATATATATATATATATATATATATCTCTCTCTCTCTCTCTCTCTCTCTCTCTCTCTCTCTCCCTTGAATCGCCGAGATGGTGCCGGGAAAGAGTGCCGAGGAGGTTTGGGAGCACAGTGAGACTGGTTGATGGATGTTGAGGAAATTGACTCGGCCCCAGTTGAGTTATCGAGTTATGCTGATGACTCAAGGGTATACATGGAAGTAAATATATCAAAAACAGCCTTTATTACTATTGCTTAATTTAATATTAAAAAACACTAGAAACTTGCCACATGTCCGAGTGTGGCTCACACACACTCACCTGAGAGAAACTCCACCGGTGTAGTTTTGACCGGGCACCAGTAAGGATTGATGATGTGTTGACCGGGCAAGGGGAAAATCATCCCTCCACCGGCCCAATCTTGCCCAGCCAAGGTTTGGCTTTCCTTGACCGAGGCTAAGAAAAAAGGCAAAGCCTTGACATATTTCCTGACCCAGGCTCGCCGGCTGCCAGCTCGGCCCAGAAGAAAACGTGGCTGACGTCAGCCACGGACACGCAGGGAGAGACGAGGAGGAGAGGAAGCGTGGAGGACACTGACGAATGAGGAAGCGTCAGCGAGCAGACCGCGTCTGCCCCAGTCCCTGAGAGGATGCCGGAAAACTGGAATTTCGGCAGGGTCATGTCGCACGGTTGTGGGAGGCCTTCGATCTCCTTCTGGGCTGCGTGGTAAGGTGAGGTACCACCGTGGGGAGGACCAGCGAGCCGAGGTGAGCCCGTATGGCCCGGGTCCGCATGACGGCGTCGGAAAACTCAGGTCGGGTCGGTCGGGACCCGGCGGGTCTGAGGAGACGCAGAGGAGAGAGAAGAGAGAGTTTCAGGGGTGAAAGTGAAGAAAAGAGGAAAAATCTGTCCTTATGAAAAAGGGCCAGAAATTTTTGCAATTTATAGAAAATTTTCAAATTTTCAAAAATTCATAACTAACTAATTCCGATTTTTGCGTTCCATATATGCATGAACTCGTATCGACGATCTCTATAACTTTCATGAAGGAATTTTTTCCAAATTATGTATGTATAAAAAGTCAATTTTCGAGACCCCCCTAAATAACGATCGTTTCGAAAATAAAATTGATTCGAAAAGCTATAACAATCACAATTATGACATTAATTATCCATAAATCTCCATTATTACCATCTTTTTACATCAAATATATTTCAATTTTCCAATGGGAGCTTCTATTCATACCTCCAAAATTGGTATTTGGACCTCTTTCTTTTTCCAATTTATAGTTGACTTTGTCAACTCATGCCAAATTACCAATAAGGACACAAAAGAGGGAAATAAAAATTAAAAAAAAAAATCTTCTTTTTTTTTTTTAATTTTTTTTTTAACCCCACCCTACCCCTCCCCTCCCATGATGTCAGTGAGGTTTGAATCTGTGACATCCACGATATCGGTTATCCCAGATAACCAACAGGTCACAGCTCATCGACAAAAAAAAGTCTCTTCTTACCTTTACAAATAGTATGTTTCGATGAGGCAATTCGCAAAATTCTAAACTGTGCTTTGCCTATTGTATTGCTGCTTGCGATTTTTTTCCAACTCGAAGCAATTAGTAAATATGTGTCTCTCTCCAAGCTAAGGAGCATTATGTTGGACCGGCTTTGGAACACCATGACCACTTTCTGTACGGGCATCTGTACGTAAATCATAATTAAATGATGAAAACTTTGAATCCAAAAACTCAGTTTAATTAAAAATTTTGAGAATTGGGAGTAATATCTAAACATCTCAGATAGCAGTATACCAACGTGCTTCTATATTCAATTGATTTAATGAAAAATACTGTATTGACTACCAACTGGAGATTTTTTTTTTTTTTTTTTTGTGCAGCTTAATTGTATGAAGGGTAAAATAGGATTGTGAAATCTTCAAAAATTGAATGAGGTTCAACTACTAATTTTGGAGGTATGAATAGAACGTAAAAGAAGAAGTTTTTATTGATTTTATTGGACGATGGGCGTTGTGGGAAAATTAGGGAGGTCTAGATAGCAAATTGGTTATCTATGAAAGTAAGTTGGAGGTCTATTAAGTTGGGAGGTCCAAATGCCAACTTTGGAGGTATGAATAGAAGCTCCCTTTTCTAATTATAAAAAAAAAAAAAATTCAATGAACAATAAAACTGACTGGTCAAGAAACAGAACGGGTGGAAATTAACCTATGTCCAGTGGCAGTGAACAGTTACTTGACTGGTCGACGCCTTGACTTTTCGACCTTGACATTTCTTGACTATGGGTGGACTTGCTCTGAGTGTGAGCGTAGCACTCCCCTTCATATTTTTTACACACAGATAACCTGCAATAATAATAAATAAATAAATCTCTAAATTATTATGACACCTTTATGATGACGGTCAGTGCTGGTCAATAATTTTTTCATGATCACATCAGTAAAATTTTTAATACAGACAATAGGCTTAGAATATAATTTCTAATTTTCTATCTTCTTGTGCTGAAGAGGTAAAATGTTAAATATAATAATTTCGACTCCTTATAACCGTAAAATCCTTAGGTTATAATGTTGTTCTCCATATTGTGGTTTTTGTCATTCGGACTAGAAAAATTCTTATATGCACCGACGGTGTAAGTGAACTAACAAATTCAACATATCTCAGCCGTTGATATTTATAGATAACCTTTTCTTTTAATAACAAAAAAATATACTTGATGTTTTCTAGCCGTCCATTCCTGTTGAGGCAAGTGCACGTTGGTGCACTGAATATTCGTAATTCATGTTGAATTTTTATCTTCTTTGGAGACTTACTTTAAAACCTAAATTGTGCTAGAATTGCTATATCTAACTCCACCCGTTGAGCTTGAATCGGAACATAATTCTTAATAATTGTGGGAGACTCATTGTCAATTTTGAGTTTCTCGTTCAGAACTATTTTTATTATTATTCGTAAAACGACACTAATTAAATTGTGCCAGCACAACAATCATATTGATTAAAAGAAGACTAATTTTGGTACAAATAACGGTGAAAAGCCTAAAACTACAAGGCCACAGTGACCACTAAATTAAGAAAACTAAATTTCTTACAAATTTTAATAGAATTAATTTGATTAAATCTAACAAGTCACACTAGTTTTGACCGGAGAGCATAGCATTAATTTGACGATGCTGATCACATTCATACTGTGATACGCATGCTAGTCCTATTTGGTACAGGTACTAGGTACCTATCATGCTACAGTAACTAATTCGACTATTAAAGGGCTACCTAATAAGCGGACTTTGAGTCACGATTTTGGAGGTCTTCGCAATTGCAAGTATTGATCAGTATTGATCAACTTCACTTCCATTATTCAATGCCTACCTAAATGACAAATACTTACAACAACTTTCCCTCATCAGTCTTAAATTTCTAGATCCATCCATCCTGTTATAAATGGAACTGGTTTGCTGCAAAAACCACACTAACCCAAACCAAACTCAAATCAATTTCTAAAGATTCCCCTTCTCACCATTGATCTATTGCAAAGTTCTCTCAGGTACAATATATAGTAATATTTTGCTTTTCCATTGCGAGCTAGGTAGGGTACATATATTAGGGTTGTCACTCGGTCGATTCGAATCGGTTATACGTATTACTAACTTCAAAACCAAAGCTTTCGGTGTCAAAATTGAGCTATAAATTACCAACCAAAAGTTTTGGTTTTTAATCATGTCTACCAAATCCGGTATTTTGGTTTTCAGTATTACCATTTAGAATAACTAATTCTTTGTAATATAAATTAGAATGGATAATACTAGGTTTTTCAAGTTTATAGTCATACCTTTGTATTCATCTACTTTTTTTTTGAAAAGTTGTATTCATCTACTTATTATAGCTTTCTTTTGTACATATGACATCAATTTTTAGTCATTTTCAATAAAACTAGGTTATTTAACTATCTTTGACCAGATTACTTAAAATATATGTACTATTGATGTAGTATATGTAGTAATGTTCACACTATTATAAAAAAAATTTATGTTTATTTTTTAATATACATATATGTCGATTGAAAACTATAGTAATATAAAACTAATATTTAGATAATTGGTGGATTCGGTATTTATCAAAACCAAACCAACTTTTTCGGTAATTTTCATTTTCGGTTTTATCGGTCTCGGTTACTAAGACGTCGGTTTAACAATCCTAAAACATCAGTTAGTATTCGATCGGTTTGGTAATTACCAAACCAAGTGGCAGCCCTAATATAAACTCATTACATGCAGTTTGCATGTTTTTATTTTTATTAATTTCGTTTTCATTTCTAGGTAATTTGAATATATATATATATATATATATATATATATATATATATATATATATATATATATATATATATATATATATATATATATATGCTCCATTAACACTGCAACATGTTTCAGCCTTTTTAGGAGATCGAACCGATTAGTTGATGATTGATCATATATAGCACTCATGTCTGGTGTAAATCATAAGAGTGGTAAAGATCATACAGTTATCGATATTAATGACAAGAACTGCATCTTCAGAGTTCCTAATGTGCTCCGGAGACAAAATCCAGAAGCATATACACCTGACGTTGTTTCAATCGGACCTTTTCATCGTTATCGAGTAAAGCGAGGCAAAGAGGAAGGTAAAGGAGGCAAAGATGACAAAGAAGGCAAAGGTGAGGAAGATTTTCAACTCATAAAACAAGTGAAAAGGAGATATTTGAATGAATTTCTCACAGGTATAAAGAATATAACTTTGGAAGAGTTGACTACAGAAGTCATTAAGCTCTCAGATCAAAAGAATGAAGGCGAATTTGAGCAACGCGCGCGCGATTTTTATGCAGAATCACTTCATATTTCCACTAAAAAGTTCATCAAGATGATGATAGTTGACGGTTGCTTCCTAATTCAACTGTTTCGGAAGTGTGACGATGAGAAACTCAGGGCCTTTGATGACCCGGTGTTCAACATGGACTGTATGTTTCATTTCCTATGCCATGACATTTTGCTCCTAGAAAATCAACTACCTTGGTTTGTTATCCACAGTTTGTATAGCCTTATCTCTAAAGAATACCCTAATCAAGCCTCCCTCTCTTTTCTCGTCCTTGAAGTCTTCAGCACGCTACCATCACTGAAGCATAGTTGCTCAAACTATCAAACGCATCTCCGGACAAAAGAGAGACACTGTGATGCTGATTTTCTGCACATACTTGATCTGGTAAGAGCTTCTATGGTTAATCCATTAACTATCATAGATGTGAGAGCAAATGAAGCAGCTAGAAAACACGAGAGAGGCAATAAAGCTGTTCATGAAGACCCAGATAAAAATCAAATCCGTACCGCAACCGCTCTCTCAAAGGCAGACATTAAATTCAAAAACGTCGAAACGGATAGCAATCATAGCATAATGGACATCCAATTCAAAGCGGGTGGGTGGTTCAACAATGGGATTCTTGAAATTCCACAGCTAAATGTTGGAATGTCATCGAAAACATTATTCAGGAACCTTATTGCAATTGAGCAATGCTACCATGGTTATTCAAACGCGATTACATCTTATGCCATCTTTATGGATAACCTCATCTCTTCAAATGAAGATATGGAATTACTTCGCATGGAAAAAGTAATAGGTAACTGGATGAGTGATGAAGATGGTTGTAAGTTTTTCAGCGACCTTTACAAGGATATCGCGCACAAGAAGTTCTACTATGTTGATCTGTGCGAACAACTGAATTATCGTTACAGATTGAAACGGTATACATGGTTGGCTTCACTCAAGAGTGAAAAATTTTCTAACCCCTGCAGAATTTTGGCTTTCGCGATGGGCATTTTCATTTTGATTCTCACCGCGTGGAGTCAGATAAACAACATTCGGGTTAACATGCACAAGTGAAGTTTTACTAGCTAGCTAGTTATTCTCAATTGCCTTCGTTTCTCACTTTCTTCGTGTGTGGCTGTTGTTGTTTTTGGGATATTTGAATGTACCTTTTATATATATCATTTTAATTACCTTTTTTTTTTTTTGGTTAACATCATTTTAATTACCTTGACGGTATGTTTCGATGTATATGTTGTTGTACCTCTACTTATACCTATAGAGGTGTTTGTGTTTCACTCCATTCATATGCAATTTCGTAATCCGTATTGAGTTTTTATCTTCTTTGGAGACCCAATTTAAAATTGGGTCATGCTCGAATCGCTATATTTAACTCCCCCTGTTGGAGTTTGAACATAATTCTAAGAAGATTAACAATTTCGAATTTCTCAATCAAAATTATTTTTATTATTATTACGGCCTACAAAACTAATTAAACTGTGCCGATACAACCATCATATTAATTAAAAAATAGGATTTCTATTGGGACTTCCAAATTTGCTCATTTGACCTTTATATCTTTTGAATTATTGAATTACATATATATCCTCTTGTAAAATGACAATTATAGACAATGAATTATAATCAACTAGTATATATTTTCTTTACAAACCTCTCCGCCTAGTTTTAACAGAAATTAAAGACTAAGAAATTGTTCCAAACTTTTATTGAGTTCCTAGTCTAGACTTCGTTCAAGGTTTGGTTGGAGGATGAGTTTTGGGAGGGAGACGGTGGTTTTTGATTTTTGGTTATTTTTTATTTTTATTTTTTTTTTTGTTCCAGGGTTTTTTTTATATCAATTTTTGTAACCTTTCATTTTTTTTTTTTTGAATAACCTTTCATTTTTTTATAAGGGTTAGAAAAATAGGATTCATAGGAATCATTGTCTAACCGTTTGATTTATGACTGCTTGATCAATTTCTGTGTTATGGCCGTTTGATTCATGATTTAAAGTTCTAGAAATTATTTTCGGCACTTTTTAGGTTTGCATGCAAAAAAGAACAAAAAAAAAAAAGGAATAGAGGTGTAGTTAGTGAATTAGAGGTATAATGAGTATTTTATTTTTTTGTATGTGAATAATATAGCTAAAGTTATTTGAGGAATTCAAAAGGAGGTTTAGTGAGCACATTTTTGTATTTACAAGCACAAAGGAGGTGTAGAGAGTATGAGAAGTCAAATGAGCAAATTTAGAGGTCTCAATAGAAACTCCCATAAAAAAAAAAGACTAATTTTGGTACAAATAAAGGTGAAAAGCCTAAAACTACAAGACCACTAAAGTAAGAGAACTTAATTTCTTACCAATTTTAATAGAATTGATTTGATTAAACCTAACTAGTCACACTGGTTTGAACTGGAGAGCATAACATTAATTTGACGACGGTGATCACTTTCATACTATGATACATGTGTAGTACTATTTGGTGCAGGTACCAGTCATGGAAGAGTAATTTTTTATTTTTATTTATTTATATTTTATTTTATTATTATTATGTTTTTTAAACCGATAAGGGATTATGCGATATTAGCTCCTCGGAGGTAGACGATGTTGATACCACTTACATACCGCCAAGCATAAGCAACAAACTCGTAGGTGACCCTCGCGACATGGTTAGTCCCGCCTGACATGCCTCCGGTAGACCGACACCCGAGCTACCTAGCTATGGTGGAGGTCAGCCGGTATCTAGCCGGGAAACCACCTTCCCATGCTCTCCAAAAGGCTTCAAGAGAAGCAATATGTGCATTGTGTCCCATATCGAAAATGTAGAATAGAAAGAGACATCATTTAGTTGTAAAAGGGAGTCCTCCCCTACTTAGAAGGGGATGGGATCCATGATCCCCACACTTGTATCACTACAAAGGTCACTTGGCCTCACTCATAGCGAACTCTCTAAGTGGACGTAGCCTTGCCTCATAGGCAAGGTGATCGAACCACTATACATGCTTGTGTGTGTGTGTGTGTGTCTCTCTCTCCATCATGCTTCATACTTAGTTCCCGTATTCTCACACAGAAACATTGGCGCTAGAAGGAGGGTCCCTTGGAGAAGGGAATGAACCTCCGATCTTAGGTCCTAGCCAGGGGTACACAAGCCAGCGGGTACGCGCACACCCCATACCCTCAACTCCACTCCCAAGCTCAACTGTTCTTTGGGCCTCAAACAAATAGCCATGTAGCCCTGCTTGCACATGCAGCTCTCACTCATGCATGCCGCCATGCAGCAACTTGAGCAACCCCAGGTACTTGTCTATATATAATTGATTTACTCGATCACTCTATGTGCACAACTGCAATCACCACATGCATGCATCACGTTGCCATGCAACACATCGATCACTACCCGCTCAGGAATCAAGGTTCACTTGCACACCACAGGTCTCGGTGACATTCACCTTCTTGGATCCTTCAACGAGTCACGTACGGGTACCATTGCGCAACCCGTCCGGTACTTCGAAAATTGATCTGGGGACCAGGCCTCCCCGACAGCATCCTCTCGGATCCCGCTTACATGTCCACCGAGTCAACAACCTGTCGGGTACCACCTAGTACAACCCTCCGGATTTACTCAGTGCACCCACCTGAACATTTGTTTCTCTGACCAAGCCTTTCCGGTTGTTCCGCACCGTACAAACGCAGGATCTCGACCAGCTCGAGGCTCTGAGCAATTTTGAACACTACCTCGTTGAGAAGCCATGTCTATCACCTCGAGTACTCACACACTTGTTCGGGACCTTCCAGATTCTCTTCTTCTCGGAGACCATCGGGGTCCTCCGATCGACCTGCCAGTGGGGCATCTTCTTTGCGGACTCGAGTAAGCCCGCTTGTCCAGCAGTGTATTGATCTGTCACCGGCATTGATCCGTCACCGGCATCTTCTTCACCCTTCGGTGACTCAACCCGGCAGCTCCATCTAGTCTTTCGTTGATCCAACCTGGTATATTTGCTTGAGAAACCATCTTCCCGGCTAGAACCATCACTGAACTCGCTAAGCTCACAAGACCCGGATCCTTTCTGGACTCCCAGTCACCATTAGTTCCCGGGTTCACCTGCAAACCTGTGGGAGCACCACAAGCAAGCCTACCAGTCTGGCATGCAAACAATATCTTTTTGAATGCGCGAGCGTGCCAACACCTTTCGGTGTAGTTGTCGGGGCGTCCTTTGATCTGACTTCTTCTCAAACGCTGTGGACGTGGAGAGAACCAACCTCGTCACCAGGTTCTTTTCTATGCCTTTCGGAAAAGGACTTCTTGCCTTACGGGTAAGGACTTGTGGTGTGATCTCTTGGGTCACTGAGTCGATACTTAGTGTTGTAGACTAAGCAGAGCAATCATCGAGAAGTAGGAGAAAGCACGAGTTTTGCTAAAGCGTGACTTTAGCTTCGCTGGGTTGCGAGAGCGTTACCCTTGCTTTGTTGGTTTTCAACTAGGTTGAAGGTAGGTTTGCTCCGGAGAGGCTTTGATAATCGTTGAGATTGATTGGAGAGTTGTGTGTCTTTCGTTGTATCGCTTTAGCCTCTATATATAAGCTGCTCTCTGCAGATTCTCCTTCCTAATAGGAATGAAATACTATATTTTAGGCCACAGTTATTGGCCTTGAATCAAATCAAAACTCTTAATAGTTTTGATATTATCGTAGGCAATAAGAGATTACCTCTTGACGTAGCTAGAATATAGGCAAGATTAATTGCCTCTGGGAGTCCTGGACGTAATCATCTTGGATGCGAACTGTTCGCTATACATGTCTTGCAAATATATTCCTTGTTTAATTGACCAACCAAAAGGCCTTAATTGCATGGGTAATCTTGAATATGGGTAGAGAAGGACAGCACGTTCGTCATGTTTAGTTGCATGGGAAACCTTCCTTGCATGGTTCTTGTCCACGATCCCTTCCTTAATTGAACCATGCATGAGCCACCATATATACATTATATGTATGTTCCTTTTTGACCGCGTGCTTCCATATGTTCCAAGTCCAACCTAATCCTTTCATTGCAAGGCAGTATAGACTATTCGCATGGGCCACGTCCTTTCGCAAATGTATTAATTGTATGGGAATATTTACTATTCGCATGGCTGATGTTATTGTTCTCTCTTGCATAATCTTGGTAATCAAGCAAACAAATCACCATTAATTATCAAATATTTGATAATTAATAGTATATCAAGGAATATCCAGATTTGCTTTAAGATTGCTTGGCCTCCAAGTAGGTTTTATTTAGCCTCTAAACAATATATTCCGAACTTATCACAAATATATAGTTTGGGCCACGGATATTGACCCAGATTCTCTTGAGACACCCCTTGTCAGGAAAAATGTTAATTTTTGGTTCAAACATTGCCCCTCAGACCTCAAAGTCAAAGGTCCCCGTCTTGACTGAAGAGGTCTTGAGTCAGCATTCGTTCTTGCGATAACGTTGCTCTAAAGCCACTTGAATTGGCTTAACAATAAGTACAAACTTGAAATCACTTGACCGATTCCAGATATTGGCCTCTGAATAGGCCGTGAAGCTTGAATGCCATTAAGTTACCTTGGCGAGCAAAGTAATGGCAAGTACATCTTATAATTATCAATGATAACCATAAAGATAAATACCTAGGACTCTACTCACAGATGATATAGTGAAACCTAGCAATGACCTTGATAGACAGAGAAGTAATTCTTGCTCAAGTTTCTTGAATATAGGCACCAAAGAAGTCTTTATGGACAGATCTCTCATAGACCTGTATAGGAAAATGTCACAGGTATTGGCCTTGAGTGGATTGCTCAGCAAACCTAGATTACTTTCAATCTATTTTCCTGAACAATAGAACCTATTAATTTACTAATGGTCCTCAACTGCATATGAATTTTGCCATCAGGTTCAACAGTACTACTACATGTCTAGCAAAATGATCAATATTTGATATGATAAAAAGGCCACAAGCATTGGCCTTGAACGTTAATGATCAAACACATATTCCGGATGGACTAGCTTGACTGGAAAGCCACAATTTGGCTCTGACCATTACTGATAGTCCCATTAGGCCTCAATCAAACTTTGAAGTTTCAAATCTTGCAAATATTGGCTTGTAGCATACCCCTCAGATCTTGACATCAAATGGAGTAGAATTGTAGAACTAAATGTAGAAGCAGAACTTGGAAAGTGGTCCACTTCATAGCAGCATTATCAAATTTGGGGGAAGACATCTTTCTTCAAGCTCTGGACCATTTTAATGTAGCGACGTCTTCTTCGCCAGCTCTGTTGCCCACCAAGCCTGAACCAAGAAGTCCTAGACCTCTGCTTTTACGTTGATAGCTTTGTCATGGTCTCTTTACAGCACAAATAGTCTTCAACATCCATTTTGACAAGGCATGCATCCCCATAAGGTGGCTTTCCAGATATGAATGTCTTTTCTTCATAATTGAACTTTCAGTGCCACTGCCCCATATGTGCCCCCCAATTTTGCTCTCCGAGACGAAGTGAGTTGAGCTAGGGGTTTGCGAAACTTGGAAAGAACATAACTCGCCCTTATCTGGATTCTGCATGCCTTTGGACTTTGGGCATGATGCTTCTCTACATGCTGAACCATCAGGCTAACCAACCAAAAATTTGGTTTTAAGCCTCTTTTGTGCTCCCCAGCGGGTAAGAACATGTTGTAGTGATGTATGGGTTGTAGCCACATCACGTTAGGCCAAAACAAAATTGGTGCTAGCAATACTCTTCTTCAAATATTCCTTCTTGATGACGACAATAGACATTCTCAATTATGTAAGCTTAAGAAAGCTCCTCTGAATCAATGAGTATAATATAGACACCAAACTTGACCAGTATTTCGTACCGCACTGACCCATTAATTCTTGGATACAAAGAACGTACTGATACCATGTTTTCTTTGTTGCCTCCGGAAGGTTGTAGAAATATGATGGCCTGATCATGTACTTCTTATAAATCTGAAGCCACTAAGTAGGCATTCAAATATAGGCAAAAGCCACAAGTTGGCTCTGAACCTCTGAAACTTCCAAAAAGGGTTAGTGCTATGCAGTACCCCATGTATTCCCTTCTGTGCGAACCAATGTATGCTGCCATTGTAATTGGCCTACCTCCACTAAAGCCACTTGTTGGCTTAGGTAAATTATTTTCTGACGATGCCTCAGCCATGAGAAACCAAGAAGTTTTCTTGGTACTTTTAATTCGCGAGCTCATATTCACTGTGTGTCCACCTTGTCCTGCACTCAATTCGCACTTGCTGCGAAGACTTGTCAGAAGGTGTCTTCAACCATTCCAAAGTTTTCTCGCATCAATCTGATGGGCCTTCGATGCCACCGCGATTGGCACATATGATTTGTGCCACTTACTGGCACCTAGACTAGCTTGGTGATTATTTCAAATACCAACGCTACTTCGTCGGTTTTGTGCAACTGTTAGCGACCACTGAGGATTGATATTTCTCTTGTAATCCCTCGGAGGAACACTAACATGAGAATTGATAGTTCTACCCCCCAAGTCTGCACATGTCATCTTCATAGACTGTTTCTCTCAAGCATTCCATCAAGCACCTAGTATGCATATCTCATGTTCTAGGACTTTTGATGAAAGCTCAACAGAATAGCCTCCAAGAGATCAATTTATTAGCCAAAAAAGTGCAAACAATGAAATGATAACTATTTCCTGGGGATTGCGCTTGATTCCTCGCAGCGGCAGTGGGAGATTAATCTTGCTTGGATATGGAGTCCCTTGGAATTCAATTTTCTACTTTTCTTGCCGACGGGATTAGAACTTTCCCTGAATCCGCTGTGGCATCGAAAACCTCCCTCTTGGCTCTTCCTTGACAACTGCCACCGTGGTTGGCATGCTGTCCATTACCCACTCGCTGGCCTTTTGGATCGACTCCGCCTCGGTTGTAGCATATTTTGTTCAAAAAAAATTCTGGCGAGGCTTAGGCGGAATGTACTCAGCGAAATTCGTTTCACGTGATCAGTGCTCGCCAGAATAACCTTCGCGAAATTGATATTTTGTTTTTCTCTTTTTCTATTTTTTTTTAAACAAATGATGAAAAGAAAAGTAAACTGAAAATTGACACGAAATTAAAAACAAAGAAAGAAAGAAGCTAGCAGCAACACATTTGGCTAACCTCTAAAAGGTCATGGGGGAGGCCATCTATGCTTCACACCAAGCTCTGATGTATCAAAATTTATAGCATGAAAACCCCTCTTGTGAGAGCTTGTAGGAAAAGAACAAAGATACTTCGCATCAAAGACTCGAAAGAAATTTGGCTAGTAGGAGGAGTAATCTTGACCCCTAAGTATCCTTGTTGGTTGGCAAAGGATGATCTTCAATTGCAATTTTGGAGATAACGATGTCCCCAGATCGGCTTTGTCGCCAATGACCATGTCATAGAACATGGTCTTTGTAGAATTAGCCACAGATTGGTTATTATATTTGACCACTTGTTGGTCTGAATTCTCATGATCAAGAGCTTCAAAGAACTTGAACTCCTGCATATGATTCTTGGAACCAATAATCAGATAATAATTAACATCATATTCATCATATATTGGCTTCGCATCGAGATTATACTTAGAGTCACCAAAATTTGATGAATTGATCTCTTCTTCGAAAATAGCCATATCAAATATTTGTTTGCCTCTATATTCTTTCCAGGCATCATATTGAGATGCCTCTATGGACTGTTTAGTATCATCATAAATAAATTTCTTGCAAAATTTAGAGCTGGATAATTGTAAAAATTCCACCCCTCTTAACAGCGGTAATTTCAGCTGGGTTTTCGGAGATAGAAAACGGATGCTATAAAGTGAAAAGAAAGGAGGTATACAGAGAAAACTGAATAGGGTAAAATCGAAAACTATGGAGAAAAACATTTAGTGGAGGTCTAAATAATACTTTACGAGGTATGAATAGATCACTCGAGTTATAATTAACCTAGGTATGGGGCTTTTGAAAAGGTCTTTTATCTTTATTTTTGGCTCATGTGCTTTTCATGTGGTGTGATTTCTCTCTTTCCTTCTAGTAGTTTATTTCTTTTACCGAACAGTTTAATTTTCTCTTCAATAATTACAAACATTGTGTTGTATTAATTACTTGAGTATCACATAACTCATTTCCAATATACGGAAAAAAAGAAAAAGGAATGGGCTTAGGGTCTAAGGCCAAATGATGACCCCGAGTTCAAGACTTTTCTTGTTTTGACTTGGGCCTATATGGTTACGAAACCGATTTGAGTTCCATTTAATTTTTGTAAAAAACTATGCATGTCTAGGATTCTGTCAATGTATTATGCTCAAATTTGTACCTAGTTTTTAACTCTCTCATGAGCTTCACCTAATAAAGTGATGTAGTATTGCTTAAGCGAGGGAATAAAAAACGCCTTCACCTATGGAGAAGTCTCTATAAGAACAATCTCAGAGACATGGGACAACGGTTTAGGAGAATGTAGAAGCACCACTGTAAACACGGGAATCTGAAATCAAATAGAATGCAGACACGTGTACAAAAATAATAATTTTATTAAGAATTTGAGTGCGGGTTACAATCTTTGGTAATCCTCTGAATCTATCTCCAACGATGTATTTCACTCAAGGGCTTGACGCTTGATCTTGAGTCGTATGATGGTCAAGAGAGTTGACACGTGACGAACGTTTTGGCTTGAGGTTGGTGAGGAACCGGCTATTTGGCAGCTTGAGGGTTCTTCACACGCTTGGGAGGCTTCAGAAATTTTGAGAGTGTTTTCTTCTCTTTTTTTGGCTGAAGTCCTTCTCTTGATTTGAGAAGGGGTATTTATAGTGTTAGCGTCTCTCTCAATTTGGAATGCCTTGATGACACGTAATTAATTGCATTTTCCTTAATATCATAATTGAATCAATCAGCCTCAATTAATTGATTTAATCACGACCATTAAGGAATTAGCCAATTAATTTGATGGCTGATTGTATTTCATTAATAGCATAATCAAATCAATCAGCTTTAATTAATCGATTTAATCACGACTATTAAGAAATATAGCCAATTAACTTGATGGCTGATTTTCATCTTGATTATCAATTTAAATAAATTGACATCTAATCAGCAGACGAAATTTAATACTTGATTTGACTCGGAATCAATTGATTTAATTTGATTGATCCGCTTTAATATCAATTGATTTAGTCGGAACAAATTCATTTATTGTCGTCGGGCCTTTCATGTGTCGCCACGTGTCATTCTCTGAGTCTGTTTGGTTTTGCTTACTCACAAGCCACATGTATATTTTGTGGGACCCACATGCCGTCTAAATTTGTTCGGTCATAATTTCAAGTGTTGACCGAATTATTTAATGAATTTTATTTTCATTAAATTTTTGGTGTCTACAACCACTTCTCCCACTATCACCATGAAGTGAGGGTGAAGAAACATGGACTAAGGGCTAACTCTAAGCCTAGTGATCGGAGGACAACAACGTCATTAAATATTTGTCTAATGTTTTTTTATTATTCTTTTATCAAATAGGCACTGACTTGAGTGTCAGAGTGTTTTTGTTATGCAGTTCCTCTTTAAGCTCTTCAATTATATGTTCGTGCTTCTCAAGAATTCAATGGAAAGAAGATTTTATGTTGATGGATCTCTCTTTAGATATTTTGTGCATCAAAACAGCGTGTAACTGTCAGCCAAATAACCACCCTCAAGTATAAGGGATACAAGTAATAGTTTAGGAATTTAAGAAAGATTGTCGAACCCACGAGGATTTGATTTTCTTTCACTAGTTATGGTGTAAACCTAATTAAGGAGAGATCTAGAATATGCAAACTGTACAATCACAAACCTAAATTTACAACCTAAATTTACAAGGAAATTTAGGCTCATAGCTAGTGAGTATCACTACCAGAAAAAAGGTATTTTACGGCCCACAAATGCAGGTCGTAAATGGACATGTAGTAAAAGACAACTATTATTTACGGCGAGCATAAAGTGTGCTGTAAATGAGACACAACGTGTATCATAAATGAGTTAAAAGTGTGTCGTAAAAGAGGGGTGCATTTACGGCACACATACCATGTACGCCGTAAATGATGTTTCAGAAATTAAAAAAAAAATCTGAAAGTTCACAATTTCTATATTTTTGTTAGTAAATAAACTTCATTTATATTATATATTTATTGTACATCAAATAAAATTTACTTACAAGCAAAGAAAAATCCATAGCAAGAAAAAACAAACCTACACCACTACTTTACATTCATTTCTCTCATCCACCCTACAAGATAAGCATCTACTACACCAGTTGAAAGACAGACTTATGTGAACCATCTTCTTGTGTCTGAGCTGCTAATTTGAGTTGCTTTACAACTCTTTATGATTACATGCAACACAAAATCAACATTCAAGTGTTCATCGCACAGCAAAATCATCCTAACAAGAGAACATCCTTAATACATAAAAAGCTACTAGCTTAGATAACCTACATTTTTATAAAAAAAACATCCAAACTACTATGCTATACAAATCCCATCAACTACGGTAAATTATAGCTCATTATCTCACCTATTTTCACCCCAAGTTTCTGTAAACTTACATCCTTGATCGACCTATGTCTTCTGATGCATTCTAGTTTTTTTCAGAGTTGTAAATCAAGATCTATAAGTTCAGAAAATCTAAACATGGATTGTTGTGCGATGCTAACACATGATGTATGAAACATCTATAAAAAGGCATAAATAATATAGAAATTCAAAGACCACGACAATAATAGAATGTCTTCACAAGAATTTGCTCCTCCAAGAGGACCGCAAGTGTTAACAAGCTGCACTCTAATTTACAAATTGGTCAAGTGTCTTGAACAGAAAGAGCAATTCAGGACTTCAGGCCTTGACAATTTGTTAAAATTGTAGATTATATAAACAAAATAAAAAGTAACAATGCCGATAAAGAACATGAGAACCTGATTTTCTAACCACAAAATTTTGGACTTCAGGCCTTGACGATTTGTTAAAATTGTATCAACTATCTGAATTATGATTACAAAATTAGAACAGAGGGTGAAATTCAGAATTAAGTAAGAGGAAGATAAAGATTGCTTCTATGCGTCTATGAGAGTCTGTCAATGGCTTAAATAGACGTAAAAGGAAGAAATGTTACCGTTTGTCTTTGAAAGAATCAAAGGGGAATCGAAAATTCATGTTTCAGCAGCCAATGTTTCATTTTTGCCCAAATTAGTGAAAGTGAGAGCAAAACTTTTAGTTATCTTCTTTTCTAATCCTAAAGTGATGGAGAAAGAGGAAAGCTTGGGGTGTTTAACTTACAAATACAAAAGAAAAAGAGGAAATTTTGAGGCCTCATGGAGTCATGGGTTTGATTTCATTGGTCTCAACATCGTCTTCTACAGACTGCAGTTCTGCTTGCAGTTTGAGATGGAGACCTTCCCCAAACTGAGGCCCAATTAAGGCCACTGCCTTGGTTGCCTTGGTCAAGGGACGGCTCTGATTTAGGGATCCGCGGTCTAGACCATGAGAAATTCCCAAAATCTTGCAAGCAGTATAGTAACCATAGCCAGCAATCACTAGTAATATAACCACTACACCCATTTATCTGAATCTAAATATGAAGGATGCAATGAAGGGAAGGCATGCATACCCCTTCACTATTATCAGTTTGTGCAGTACCGAGTCTTTTGATGATTTCCATTCCACTGCACACTCTTCCAAATATTGGGTGTTTTCCTGAATAGAAACAGAAGCATCAAGTGATTTCAATAGTCTACATACTGATGCCTCATGCAAATAATTCTTAAAAACAAAAATGGGGCAAAGCCATTACAGGAAAATGTGCAATCACTATGTATCCAAGTTACACAATAAAGCACAAATGTCTATTAATCCAACTAACAAAACAAAGTCCAAACTTTATTTTAATAAAACCATACTCATCATCCAGCGGAGCACACGATGCAAGTGTGATTAAAAACTGGCTTCCATTAATTTGAATCTGGACCAGCATTTGCCATGGACCAGCAAACTATTATCAACTAGGACAAATGGAATTATATACCAAAAAATGAGATGGAGTTCCATTTGTTGAACTCTGAGTTGCACTATCTCCAGCACAGACCACTAACCGACCCATGGATGATAATTACTTCATCAGCCTCTAACTCTTCCCCCAGATCGGGCTTGTACTCAAGATTCAAATCCAACTTGGACTCCGGCTTTCTCAGGGAATAAATCCGGTGGAAGTGCCCACACCCTCTTCTTCGCCTGCAACGAATAGGTGGAGACGGCGAAGGTGGCGGGAGTTGGGTCGGGGAGAATGGGCTGGTCCCTAGTCTCCTTTATCTTCTTCGCCGGAAGAATGGGCAAAACGACTTCATCGTCGTGGTGGCGGTGCTGACTGCTGCATGTGTTTGAATCTTTTGAGAGGGAGGTAGGCCATGGTCACTTGAGCCTTCCGATTTAGTCTTCAAAGAGTTCTGGCGTGGAAAAAAGAGAAAAAGAAAAAGTGGGAAGTTCAATGATTTCATCCCGAAAATTTGGGCGCCTTATGAAACGTCATTTATGACGCACTACGAGCTCTCCAGACAAGTCAATCACAGCGTGCAAAATATGCGTGCCTTAAATGCAACATTTGCGGCGTATAATAAATGTTGGCCGTGAATGACTGAAATCATATGGAAGGAAAGGAAATCAGCTGTCCCCAAATCCTCTATCCCAACTTTGTCCCACCAATAACATTTTGACACATAACCATTACTATAACACCCCGACTAACTCTGTTAAGTCTGTATTAAAAAAAAAAAAAAAACTTTCTTTTTCTTGGTTTTAGATCGATCGAGCGCTAGCCCAGAAGAAAGGAATCATCTAATTCAATGTCATTCCCACCTTATAATGATTTGTATAGATCAAGACAGATATGAAATGGGCTTATTCCCTTCCAAGTTCCTCTCCTTCTTTTATCAAAGGACTTTCCAGTTAGATTGAACCAAGGGGACTCATCTCCCTCGCCAGATTTGGAGATCTACAAATCCCCAATCCAAATGGGACGTATTCCCAATTTTTCAATCTGCTACAAGGTCAGTTTTTTTTGTTGGTCAAGATTTGTTAGTTGGATTCCTTCAAATGGAAAGATAACAATGAATTCATTTTCTGGGTTTTTCCAATCGTTCAATCTGGGTTTAACATCATATGTTTGTCCTCCACTTTTATGGTGCACTAAAACCAGATAGTAATTGAAATCTTTATCTAGCCAATCTGCAATTTGGTTGTCAGATTTCTTAGTCGAATAAAAGCAGATTTTTACAACTGATGGGGAAGGATTGGAGCATTGAAAATCTATCATGGGCTTGATGAGAGCGTAAACAAGGGACCAAACTCTGTTTGGATTCCTTGGAAAGCGATGATTGACGCCTCAAAATTTTCCTTTTCTATGAAGAACTCGATGAGAAGTTTTTTTTTTTTTTTTTTTTTTTTTGAGGAGAAGTTGGCAACAAAGAAATGCAGGAGTTTTGTATTCCAAATATTGCTTTTAACTATATGTTATTTTTAATATAAAAATAATATACGTTAACAGTGTTAAGTTTCTGTTAGTGAAGAAACACGTGTCAAAATGTTAGTGGGGGGACAGAGTTGGGATAGAGGATTTGGGGACAGCTGATTTCCTTCTGAAATGATATATTTTTTAATGCGCTTATCAAAGTGCGCCGTTAATGATTGTCAATTACAGCGCACATCTATTGTATTCCGTAAATTGTGTGCCGTGAAAGAGTAGTTTTCTGGTAGTGTATGTGTAAGATGAAGTAGTGATTTAATTTTGATTTTTGAATATAGTTTTGAATTAAAAACAACTAAATGCTCAAATGTAAACTAAGTTACTCTAAATTAAACTAGTGATCAAATGGATAAAAAGTTGATTACTTTGATGATTATTGATTAGATTAGACACCTGTGATTATCTAGGATGTTCTCTATGAGGATGCTTGTACTAGTACTCGAGGTTTAGGTAATATGTCTCCATCGCTGTATAATTATCCATTTATTATTAATAATAATTCGGGGCATGGGGCAGAGCCTCCTAATTAGGCTGGGTTCCAAACTCCGTTTCAAAAAAAAAAACTAAACTAAACTAGTGCTCAAATGGATATATAAAAGATAGGATTATCTACCCCTAGCTAACCTCCCTTCCAAGCATTGATATATTTCAATATGAATGATGCTAAATTAACTAACCAATTTCTCTCCTTGCATCCCTATCAGGTCTGACAAGGGATATGCTCCTTTTGTGATATCAAGCAACCCCTCTTTGGTGTAATATTTAACTACTTACGTCATGCATTTCAATCTGGTTAGATATCTAGTGCATTACCCTAAGTGCATAAAGTTTGAAGTTGAATAAATCACATAAACCAACCAAGCTTATCTCTAAGTGATTGTAATTCACAACCCCTACATGCACACCTACTGTGCTTTCATGCTTTAACATTTAAAAGTTAGCAAGCTCTAAACATTATATCATGACATGGCAAATACACATACTCAAAGTAGTAAAGTTTAAACATATGCATTCAACTCTTGAACTAGCATGTAGGCATGTTAGAGAAAATTGCATCACATCATAACATAGCATCAATCCATACAAAATTGGCTATAGCTTTCAATCCTAACCCCAACAAAATAATTATTCACTCATATACATACAAATTAACACCAAATCTAATATACATCAAGGAAAATTAAGGAGTTTAAGGAAAGAGTGAACTAGTTTGAGTTTGACAAATTAATGGCTAGCTTCTCTATGGTTTTTCTCATTCAATGCTCCTTGAATCTTCTTTGATGTTGGCATGGATGGATGATGGACTTCTTCTTGATGATGAATGGAATGGAGATGAAGATATGGTACTCCTTTGAGTGGTAGTGATGAAGTAGTGGTGGTGGTGAAAGATGGTAGCTGTGGGGGTAATGATGGAGCAGATTGGGTATTGGGTTTGGATTTTGAGAGGTGGAGATGAAGATTTTGTGGTGGAGACGGAGATTGAAATTATAAGATGTAATGGGGTGGTATGAGTGATGGTCTTGCTTGTAGGGAGAAAAGGTCCTTAAATAGGGAAAGAGAGAGGTATGAAAATGGGAGATAAAGCAAAAAGGAGCAGCTAGCTTCTTGTAAGAGGCAAAGAGGAAGAGTGTTTGAGTGGTAATAGATCCCAAAATTAAGGAAAAAAGATAAGAAGGGGTGTTGTAGATTAGGCTAGGTAATGATGGAGAAGAGATGGTGATTACACCCTAAAACATGGCAGATTTTTTAGTGATGATGAGAGTGGACTTCTGGATAATATGAAGAGTACGTTGCAATGGTGTGGAAAAGAGAGAAAATTGATGGAGTTCATTTTGAACAAAAAGGTTTGGGATTTGGTTGTGATAGAACGATGATGAATGGATGTAATGGAATAGGTGCAATGTTACTCATCCTCCATGAATATGGGCGGAAAATACATAGCACCACCATGAGCTGTGGTGGGCCGCCATATGTGCCACCATTTACGGTGGTTCGCTGGAATTTGAAATTTTACTTTTTGCTCCACATTTGACTGTCATTTTTCCTAGTTTTGTTTTTCAAAGCCCAAAATGGATGTTTCTTTCACTCTTGCAATATTTCTATTTAAATAAGAAAATAATTTAGTGAAAGTTTAAAATAGATTCAAAAACAAGTTAAATTCAATATTTCGGGGAATGCATATATATATAAATTATGGTCTAACAGTAACAATATCTCTCACTATCTACACTGTACTTACATGAGCATTTGCCTAAGCATAGATTAGCTACAATGAGCCACGCTCATACCGCCACCAGCGGCACCAACAATTATCAAGGGTGTGACCTACTGAAACACCGCCAAACAGGCTATCACCTGAGCTCCAACTCAGCACGAGATCACCTCTGACACGCAGCCACGCGCCAAGCCAAGGTCACCTCGTTGAAGCATCAGAAGCTGGGAATTGATGCACATCAGCCCCACATCAAAAACAAGGAAGAGATCAGTCTTTCCCTCACCTATAAAAGGTCCACTCCTCCCTTATCATTAACTACGCATTTATTACTTACCTAATGTTATTCAGTCAACATAAATACATTGACTGACGTAGGCATCAGAGTAGAGAAGACCGCCAACCGCGGTCTCCCTCTGACGCCTTTTATATTTTACTTGACAGGTAGCGGTAGCGCTAAAACCTACTCAGTAGCGGTCTAGGCTTGGACCAGCGTTAACAAGATTTGGCTACCACTGAATCTCAGACATTAACATACACCATGACGACAAATCATCATGTAAATTACTTTTACTTACTCTAGAGCTACCGTATCTTTCCTCTTAAAAGAAAAAATACATTACAGAGAAGTAAAGTTGGAGAGTAGTATATATGTTACCATGCTTATAGTGTTTTTGCAACAAAATATCAAGGACATTGCACAGCGCAAACTCGAGCTCGGTCTTCCAGTCTTTAAATTTGGAGCTACTTTCGCATAGATGTGGTTGAGACATATAAAACTATAGCTTGAAATGAGTAATTAATTGTTATTTAATTATCATCTAATCATGTTTGCATCATTGTTCAAGGTGTAAGCTCTCTTTACCGTAGAGAGTTCAGCCTCTGCTGTGAAGAACGACATGGATCTCTAAATGAAGATTATGATTAATTTCTAAATGTATGTGGGAATATTAAAGGTCCTATATTATCTCTATAGCATATCCAATCTGTCTGACGTATGCAATTTGATGAATTTTTCAGAAATTACTCTCCACTGATGGTACTAGTTTAATATGAACCCTTGGCTTTTAGGATAAGTATAGGGAGACATTAAGACAAGATCTGAGGACTTTGATATATTTTGGCTTTATAGATTAGCATATCAGTATAGAATTTCATTGCTCTGCATAAACAACGGCGTTCTAGGGTTATGAAAACAATGGTTTAATTTCTTTGCTTGTCCAGTGGCGCCCCTACATCCACGGTGATCTCTAGTCTCACCAATATTCGGACGATGCAGCCAGACTAGCGTGGTCATTTTTGTGGTTGGACAGTTGTCAGTGATGGTGTCTGCAGCATGAAATTCTCTTTCATCTTATGATGGCGGCAATGGTGGCTTCATGGTTCACGTTTTGGTGGTCAGCCGTATGTGAGGCGCTAGATTGTCAGTCTAGGTTGCAGCGATGGGGCCTGATCATGCGGAAGTCTAGTTTGAGGAGGGTTGTTGTGCAGTGGTTGGGGAAGTAAGGTCTGGTTTGTTCGATTGATGTGCATGGTCAAAGCGGGTCTGGTTGGATTGGGGTTGGTGTCACTCAACGGGTCACTAGAATTTGGTTTGATTTTGGATGGGGACATCAAGTTTGGAGGGGATTGGTAAAGTGGCTGGTGAGTACATGGTTTTGAGGTCGACTTTTGGGTGATCTGGATTTGATGTCCGGTGGGTATAAGCGTCAGATTCTTGGTGGCTTAATTGATTTCAAGATCTTTCCCAAGGGTTGGTGGTGGAGGTTTGGTCTTTGGCTAGAGCTTACCAGGACTGTGCACCCTGACTCTACTGTTGCTGAATTCGAGTAGCTGGAGTTAGCGTCGTGGATGAGGAAAGTTGATGGCTACAGTCCACTTTTTGTTTATTAGGTTTTTATTTTCTGTTTAAGGATAATAGATTCGAGAGAGAATTGTAGAGAGAGATGTGTATTATTATTGAGAATAGGAGCCCTATATATAGGGATTACAAATTACTAGTTCTAATAATACAAGGAATACCAATCCGTGTAGGATTGGGAAATCTAGAACATTCTCTCCTATTCCTATTCCTAGTTTGATAAGGCACACTAAACTTGATTTTCCTTCAACACTCCCCCTTGTGCCGCTCAAACTTGGTGGTGACGCTTCATCCGTTGCCTCGTTAAAAACCTTGCCAGGTAACAAAAACCCTGTGGGATAAAAATAACCCTGGTCGAAGGACAAAAAGAGCACAACACGTCCTTCACTCTTCGAGATCGAACATGTAGACATCATAACTCCCCCTGATGTCGATATCTCCCCCTGATTGCTACAATCGTGGGAGTTCGGATAACTTTCTCAATCCCATGCTCTTCACATGTTTCTCGAATGTGGATTTAGGTAATGACTTAGTGAATAAGTCCACTACATTATCCTCTGATCGGATTTGATTCACTTCAATCTTTAGAAGTGATTGTTGTTGCTGATTATAAAAGAACTTAGGCGATATATGCTTGGTGTTGTCGCCCTTGATGAAACCTAACTTCATTTGCTCAATACAAGCTGCATTATCCTCATAAATGCATGTAGGTTCATCCGTGGTAGACTTCAAACCACAACTTCCTTGTATATGTCTAATTATAGACCTTAGCCATATACATTCACGTACGGCGTCATGTAGAGCAATAATCTCTGCATGATTTGAGGAAGTAGCAACAAGGGTCTGTTTTGTAGACCTCCAAGATATCGTAGTGCTTCCCATGGTAAAGACATAACCCGTTTGGGAGCGACCTTTGTGAGGGTCAGAGAGGTACCCTGCATCAGCAAACCCCATCAAGACATCATTGTCGTTTTGATGGAGGGAGATAGGAGGACGCCGGCCACCATGAGCGGCGCCGGCGCCGGCAACATGGCCGGCGGCCATTCCATGGACGGGGGCGTTTTGCCTTTTGGGGTCCGATCCCAATTTTCCATCATTCATTTTCTCTCTGTAGGGATAGAATAGGCCCATATCAATCGTACCTCTTAGGTATCGAAAGATGGTCTTTACACCAATCCAATGGCGGCGTGTTGGCGCAGAGCTGTGTCGAGCTAACAAGTTCACTGCGAATGAGATATCCGGTCTTGTGCATTGAGCTAAGTACAATAATGCGCCTATTGCACTCAAATAGGGCACTTCGGCCTCTAAGGGTTCTTCGTCCTCATCCCTTGGACGAAACGGATCTTTTCCGGGCTCAAGACTACGGCCGATCATGGGAGTACTCGCAGGCTTCGCTTTATCTTCATTAAAGCGCCTTAGAATTTTCTGAGTATATGCAGACTGATGGATCAAAATCCCATCACTACGGTGCTCGAGTTCTAAACCGAGACAAAACCGTGTTTTCCCAAGATCTTTCATTTCAAATTCGGATTTCAAGTATTTAGCAGTTTCCTTCAACTCATCTAGAGTTCCAATTAGGTTCATGTCATCGACATAAACTGCTACGATTGCAAATCCGGAACTTGTTCTCTTAATGAACACGCATGGGCATATTTCATTGTTAATATATCCCTTCCCAATCAAGTAGTCACTTAGACGGTTATACCACATCCGTCCGGATTGTTTTAATCCATATAGTGAGCGTTTTAATCTTATTGAAAACGCGCTCCGTGGTTTAGAGCCACTTGATTTGGGTAATTGAAGTCCATCTGGAACCTTCATATATATCTCTGAATCTAGATCCCCATAGAGATATGCTGTAACCACATCCATAAGCTGCATGTCAAGTTTTTCGGAAACTACCAAACTGACAAGGTAGCGGAACGTTATAACGTCCATTACGGGAGAATATGTCTCCTCGTAGTCGATTCCAGGGCGTTGGGAGAAACCTTGCGCCACAAGGCGGCTTTATATCTTACCACCTCATTTTTCTCATTACACTTTCTAACAAAGACCCATTTATGGCCAACAGGCTTTACACTTGGGGGTGTCTGCGTTACAGGCCCAAATATCTGTCTCTTTGTTAGTGAATCCAATTCAACCTGGATCGCATCTTTCCATTTAGGCCAATCTGCTCTTCGTTGACATTCTTCAACAGAGCGAGATTCGATATCATCATATTCTATAATCCCTTTCGCAATATGATATGCAAATGCATCATCAATCGCCATAGAATTTCTATCCATCATCTCATGTACACTAGTGTAATTTATGAAGATCTCTCTATTCTCTGGAGTTGGTTCTGACATTGGAGCGTCCCCCAATGATGTCTCTTGGACATAACCATAATCCGGAATATTCTCATGAGATGGATTATTTATATCGATGATTAATGGATTATTTTGTGCCAAACTCGCTTTCTTTCTTGGGCGAGAATCCATCGAACCTATGGGCCTCCCGCACTTCCTGGCGGGAGCCGTGGGCCTAGCCATAACGTCACCATCATTGAGAGATGGGACGTTGGCGCCATGCTCATGCATTCTTGAGTTGGCGTCATGTCCTCTACTTTTAGGGACATCAATCCTTGCAGGCACGTTTGCAGCAAGTATGTGTGATCTCGTCACTTTAGCGATATCAGAAAACGCATCAGGCATCGATTCTTCTACGTTCTGAAGATCGAGAATTCTCCGCACCTCAATTTCGGACTGTGCGGTTTGGGGATCAAGATGAGACAGAGTGGGGACAGACCACGACAATTCCTGTCGTTCCTGTTGAACATTGATGTTCTTATCTCCCCCTAACGACGGGAAGACTGTTTCATCGAAGTGACAATCCGCAAATCTAGCGGTAAAGAGATCGCCTGTCAAGGGTTCTATGTAGCGGATAATCGTTGGAGAATCATATCCAACATAAATGTCTAATCGTCTTTGAGGACCCATTTTGGTGCGCTGTGGTGGCGCAATTGGCACATAAACTGCACACCCAAATATGCGTAAGTGTGAGACATTAGGCTCATACCCAGTCACCATCTGGGACGCAGAAAAGGGTTGAGTGGTAGTGGGCCTCAGACGAATAAGCACAGCTGCATGCAATATTGCATAGCCCCAAGCAGAAATAGGGAGATTGGTGCGCATTACCAATGCCCAAGCGACCATTTGTAGTCGTTTAATGGCGGCTTCTGCGAGACCATTTTGGGTGTGAACATGAGGAACATGATGTTCAACATCAATCCCAATGGACATGCAATAATCATCAAAAGTCTTTGATGTAAACTCTCCAGCATTGTCTAATCTTATAGACTTAATAGGATGATCAGGGTGGTGAGCCCTTAACTTAATTATTTGTGCTAGGAGTTTAGCAAATGCAGCGTTCCTTGTGGACAATAGCATGACATGTGACCAGCGTGTCAATGCATCAACCAATACCATAAAATATCGAAATGGTCCGCATGATGGTTGAATAGGTCCACAAATATCACCTTGGATTCTTTGCAAGAATGGTATATTTTCTTTGGTGTCCTTTGCATAGGATGGTCTCGATCCTAACTTTGCTAAAGAGCAGGCTTTGCAGAACGAAATATGGGCTTTAGAAACAACCAATGAGGATTTTGGTTGAGCCACGAAGTCACAAAAGACTTGAGAAGTAAAATTTGGATGGGAAAGAGCATAGGTGGCGTCAATGCCACACTGAGGCCGCAGGGGGACGGCGGCGTCGGCCAAGGATGGCCGGTATTGGGGGTGAACGGCGCCGTGAGGCGCAGATGCTCTTTCGGTGTCCAAAATCCGATTTTTACTTCTTTTCGTTCTGAAAAATGGATGTCCGTGTGAAGTCTTTAATATACGGATCATCATGTCACGACCTGGGTGTCCCAAACGGTCATGCCAAAGCCTATATGTGTCAGAATCCCATAAATCATCTCTCATAACATGATTGGATTCAATGATTCGAATAGTGGTTGCATACAACCCACTAGATCGACACATAAGTTTCTCTAATACTCGTTTATGTCCGTAGTCATTAGAGGTGATGCAAAGGAACTCTTGTCCATTCTCACAATGTGTTTCCACATGAAAACCATTGGTTCTTATATCTTTTAAGTAATAAAGTTCGAAAAAAATATGTCCATGACATGAAAAATAAATCGATACTTTATTAATAATAGCCAATGATTACATCAAAGTTTCTTGACCAAAATCTAATCCAGCATAAAAATCAAACCGTAGACAAATCGTTGTCACTCAATCCGTTCGGTAATTTCAATTTGGTTGTGACCAGGTAAGGTAAGGCGAGATTTTGGTGGAGCGTTGCTCACTTTTAAAACCGTTCTCTCAGATCAAACCTTGCCTAGACATCACAATTACTCTTGAGTACGCCTAGAGGGAAAGAGTTAATACAATAAGTCATTTTATTGATTTAAGGCATAATTGCCATTACATGATTCTTGGAAATAATAAAGACTATAAAAATCTGCGGCATTTTGTCTTCATCGCCAGATTTAAAGTCTTTGTGAACTCGATGTCTTGATCACCCTGATGCGACTACCTTCGTAGGTACATTGCAAATTCAGGTCCATTGATCAGACGTTCCATATCAGAAATAGACATCATAAAGAGGATTCTCCCTTGATTGAGGCGCATTGGCGCAATATGCATAGTCCCTAGGACTGGTGGTGTTGGAAAGTGGTGCCCATGGCCAACGTTGGCTCCATGGTTTCCAACCCTATTTCCCTCAAAATCACGTCTCCTACGGTCGTGTGATTGTCGCCTTAAGCGATTACCTTCTTGAGCATTTCGATCGTATGGATCATGACGTCTATGGCGACTTTCTCTAGCCATAGGACGATGCTCTTGATAGCTATCTTGAAGCCTATCAAATCTTCTTTTCACAAGTTCATTGCCATGTCTTTCAGTAGTGGCCATAGCTTCAATAAGCTGTTGAAAACTTGTGATCCGTCTTGCATTTACATGAGTCCGGAGTAAGTCAGAGGACCTCATAGCATAGACGGGGAAGGTATTGAGGGTTTTCTCAATCAATTGGTCTTCTGTGATTGTTTTTCCACAGAGACGCATCATTGCTCTGATGTTGAGAGCTTCTGAATAAAATTGCCTGACAGTGTCAAATTCAGAGAAGCGAAGATCTTTCCATTCTGCTTCTGTATTCGGAAGTATGGAGTCACGAACATTGCCATATCATTCGCGAAGCGCATGCCAAAGCTTTATGGCGCTATCCTCATTTATGAACTCAAACTGTAGGTCACTATCCATGTGACGTTTCATGAAGGCAAGTGCCTTGGAATTATCTTTCTCAGTTTGAGGGTCTGGAGCTGTTTCTATAGGACAAAGCTCTTGGATTGTATGCAATAAATCACGGGCAATAAGGTGGATCTCGACATCAGTGACCCAAATTAAGTACCTTTTGCCTGCATAATCCAATGGAACAAAATCGAGTTTGTTCATGTTTGACATCCTGAAAGATGAAACAAGAACAAGTTAGTTTCGGAGTCAATGCTTCCACGAAAACTAATAAGATTTCCAAGAATGATTGGATTAGACCGAAACAATGATGTTTGAATGGTCAAAATAGATGCTCACGAACGCTCTTAGTCCGTAGCATACGAATGCTCTTAGTTCGTTAAATCGATGCTTACGGACGCTCTTAGTCCGAAGTCTTACGAACGCTCTTAGTTCGTTAATTGCGTGAATCCCCACGATTCCGCTTTTCAAGAATCGAACCCACGTTATAAGAAAGGTGGGATGTAGAAGAAGGGAGGTTTTTAAGTCCCCGAGAAAAAAAAAAAAGAAATATAAATTCCGAATTATAGGAACTTCAAAACTTACTCTTTTGAATACTTACATGTATTTGGATCACGCGCGTGTCGATGCAGGCGTGATGGAGCGAAGCAATCCGAGTAGAGTCGTGCAGCGAATGCGGGGTAGCAGGGGCTGCGGTGGTAGTAGTGGTGCAGGAGCAGCGGAGGCAAACTGCAGGGGCAGCAGCAGAGGTGTGGCAGAGTGTGCAGTCAGCTATGGGCTGCAGTTTGCAGCTGCTGCCAGTTGGTAGCGTAGCGCAGGAACGCTAGCCAAGCTAGCTGGAGGACACGGACGCTTCAGGGGCAGCAGACTTGCGGTAAGGCTGCAGGGGCAGCGCGCAAGGCAGCAGGGGCTGCAAGGGTAGTGATATAGCGCTGCAAGTGCACGGGCGTGCAGGCTGCAGCGAGGGAGCGCAGGGGCGTGTAGCGCGGGGCGCGCGAAGGCAGGCTGCAGCGAAGTCTCGGCTAGCTCGGGCTAGGTGCTGTGGTGGTGAAAGAAGATCTTCGGGTTTTGGTTTTGGTTTTCTGTTTTGTGGTTAGGGCTCGTGCTGATAACGTGTTTAAGTATAATAGATTCGAGAGAGAATTGTAGAGAGAGATGTGTATTATTATTGAGAATAGGAGCCCTAAATATAGGGATTACAAAGTACTAGTTCTAATAATACAAGGAATACCAATCCGTGTAGGATTGGGAAATCTAGAACCTTCTCTCATATTCCTATTCCTAGTTTGATAAGGCACACTAAACTTGATTTTCCTTCAACATTTTCTAGTTTTTTGTTTGGTCTAGTAATTCCTTCCTCACTTGAGCGAGGGTTTGGTTGTCTTGGGTTCGTGGTTGTGCAATTGTTATGGTGTCATCTCTAGGGACTAATTGTTTCAATTTCGATGTTTTCTTGTTGTCAATGTAATAGGGAGATGCCTCTACACGTATATTGTAGTTTTGGTATATGGTGTTGGAAGGGGTTAGTTTCTTCTTGAGCTTGGTTGTAAGGATGTATAGGGACTTCTGGGATAGGTTGATTGTTTGTAGCCCGGAAGATAGGGTGATTCATGTGGTTATAGTTGAGCCTCTATCAGCTTATGGTATATGTAACCGTTGGTTCTACATTAGGGATATGAGTATGTCCTCTTTTCTAGTTGGAGTAGTTGGGATTTTATGGAGTTATCCCCGTTGTTGTAATCTCTTGAATTAATGAATTTTTTAATTCTATAATAATAAAAAAAAAAGATCTGAGGACCTTGCATGGAGAAGAAATTCTCTTAAGAAAATTTACTGTTGTTATTATAGTCAGTGATTAACTAAGGAGATTAACCAATAGAGCTAGGGCTATTCTCTAGTTCTCTCCCGAGGAACAGCCGCCATCCCCTTTTTCCTCCATTCGACGGCGTGTCGCCTTGATGTCGTCGTCGGACGGGTCTCCTTGTTCTTCAAGTTGATCTACTGCCCTTTCAGGGTGGGAGGTAAGCGTGGGGGCGAATAAGCACCCTGGATCGAGTCTGATCTGATGTGCCTTGCGGCTCGAGATGATAAATGTGGTCATGCACACTGGGGTTGGAGAACATGGCTGGGTTCGTGGTGGTCTTCTCATGGTCATGCGGCCGCTGTTTTTTCCGGTTTGGCTAGCAGATGAAGAATGATGGTTTCTTCCTCCCCTTTTTGTCTAGATCGAGGTGGTGGATGATGGTAGCAATGGTGGACGACGGGAGGCCTTCAGGCGGGTTTAGCAAGGATCCTGGTCTGTGGCTGATGTGCTGGGCCTCATATTGGGTCTCCATGTTGCTGGGTTGGGGCTGCTTTGTTGGACTCAGTTTGTTTTTAGGTTTTTTTAAGGACTAAATACTGTTTAGTCCTTGAACTTTTGCCCTAAAAACACTTCAGTCCCTGTCCTTCTAATTTCACACGTTTAGTCCTTGTACTCTCATATTTTGGACCGATAGGTCCATTCCGTTAATCTCCGTCCAAAAACTCAGTTAAGTTGCTAACATGGCATTAATTATGCGTCAAAATGTCTATAATACCCTTACTTCCTTTTTTTAAATAATTTTTTCTTTTTTCTTTTTTGATTTATTCTTTCTTTTCTTTTTCTATTTTTTCTGTTCATCTCTTCTCCCCTCCCCATCGCCGCCACACTTCAACCCCATCCTCGCCACTGCCACCACCATCACTACCCACGTTGCAGCCAAAGGCTACTGCAACACCCCCCTCACTGCCACTTCCTCCTATATGTCCCTTATGAAAGAAGGTACTTTCATCCAAATTAATGCCACAATTCCCAGCAAATGCCATCTCAACGGCATAGACTAGAAGTCCACCATCACTAATATCATGGCCACCAGAGACCAGTTCATCATCAAGAAGGCATTGAACTCCCTAAAACGTCTCGCTTCAGATACGGAACATCCTCAAGGTCAGGGCAATTGTTCACAATCAAGAAAGAGCAAAGCCACCTAATCGCTGCTTTCCTGCAACCAAATCAATGTGAAGCAGAACACCATCATCTCCAAGATTCAAATCTCTAAGCAGAACACCCACCATCTCCAAGTCTGAGCAATTACTCCAACATTAGAAAGAGGAATTTGCAGGGGCCCGACAAATCGATATGGGTCTCGATCTGGGATTTTCATCAAGAAGATCGATATGGGTCTCGATATGGATGGATATGGGTCTTGATCTGGGATTTTCATCAAGAAGATCGATATGGATCCATCCCCAGCTTGCAGGCACGCTCCCACCGTGCAAATCTGGTGATCCCAAAACATGGCCCATACGCCGTGTTCAAATCAAATTGCCTCAGCACCTCCTCTTGCTCATCAAAATCATCTAATCACCAACAATCAAATCAGCTAGTCAGTTTGTTACGGTATCGAAGAGTATATTCTTCCCTTACCAAATCAGAAACCAATTGGACCTGAATCCCTAACCCTAACAAATTTTCAGAATCGAAAACTAAACCCCAACATTACTCGAATCCAAAATTGCAAGCGAGACGATATCACAGATGTGTGTATACCTTTGAGATCACAAGATCAGACTTTGGTGCTTTGGGGTTGGGTGGGTTTTGGTAGATCCCGAGACAAGGACGCAGTCGCTGGGGGGATGATCGGAGGAGGCGCGACGGTCGAAGAGATCGGTGGCGAAGCAGCTGACGTCACGGTTGGAATCGGAGGCGGCGTCAGAGAAGAAGTCGTCATCGGAGCTGCGAGAATCGATGGGATCGGCGAAGGGGTTGAAGTTGTGATGGGCGTTAGGTGGGAGATCGATGAAGGCGGGGGCGATCTAAGGTAGACTGTGGAGTTCCGATGCCGGCAGCGGTCTATTGCAGGTAGGCCTGGGCGTCCGAACCCGAAAGACCGAGGACCTGACCCGAACCGAGGGAAAAAGCTCGATTCGGTTCGGTTTTAATGTAGGAATTTTCGGTTCGGTCTAAAGCCCGACCCGATTTCATATAATCGGTTCGGTCTCGGGCTTCACATTTTCAGGGCCCGAAAGCCCGAACCGACCCGATACTGTAGCAGTTGCCACATGTCAGTCCTTGATTGGGTGATATAATAATATGTTAAATATAAAAAAAAAAAAAAAAAACGCTAAAACAGGTCGAGTAACCCGACCTCACTCACCTCAGCCTCCCTCTCTCAGTCTCTCTCTCAGATCGAGTCAATACTCGATACCTCCCTCTCTCAGTCTCTCTCTCAGATCGAGTATCTCTCTCTCAGATCGAGTCAATACTCGATACCATCTCAGATTCTCCCTCTCAGTGTCGATACTTGCTCAACAATCAAGGACGTCCTTCCGGTGCTGCCACGTCAGATATCGTGGCCGGTGCTCAACAATTTCCACAGTGTCGTGGATTTGTTGCCGTCGTTTATCGGGTCGGTGACCCCTTACAACAACTCGATTCAATGGGAAGGAGCTTGCTTTTCCGGCAACGAAGCCCGGCTCGAGGACGTCCTTCCGGTGCTGCCACGTCAGATATCGTGGCCGGTGCTCAACAATTTCCACAGTGCCGTGGATTTGTTGTCGTCGTTTATCGGGTCGGTGACCCCTTACAACTACTCGATTCAATGGGAAGGAGCTTGCTTTTCCGACAACGAAGCCCGGCTCGAGTTCACCGAAAGCGATAGGAATAAATCTGATTTGGGTGGCGGCGTTCTCTATCTCAAGGTTCGAAATTTTTAACCTTTTGGTCTGTAAATTCAGAAATTTTTAACCTTTTGGACAATCAGACAATGTATTTGTGAGTTTGTGTTGTAAGCTATGAAGTATAAACTTGTAGTACTGCATGATTATTGTTATGTTAATGAGATAATTGGATATTTGGATATGCATTCTAGATTTCTAGTCTTCCAGGTACCAGAAGTGCAGAACTGCAGTTTGGAAAACAGGGGAAAACAGGCAAAGTTTGTTGAACTGAAAATTGGGCCCGAAAAGCCCGAAAGACCGAACCGGCCCGAATGGGTTCGGTTTCTATCGGTTTTGATTTCGAAAAAAGCCCGAACCGGCCCGAACCGATAATTTCGGTCTCGGTCTCGGTCTTACTGATTTTCGGGCCCGACCCGACCCGAGCCCAGCCCTAATTGCAGGCGGTGGTCTGGCGCTTACGGTTTGTGGCAGACGGTGGCCCAATGCAGGTGTAGCTGTACAGGTGAAGGAGGAGAGAAGAGATAAATAGAAAAAATGAAAAAGAAAAAAAAGATAAAGAATAAATAAAAAAAAAAGAATAAAAGAATAAATTAAAAAAAAAAGTAAGGGTAGAATAGACATTTTAGCTAGGAATAAATTGTCACGTCAGCTACTTAACGGAGGTTTTGGACGGAGGCTAACGGAAAGGACCTATTGGTCCAAAATTTGAGAGTACAAGGACTAAACGTGTGAAATTAGAAGGCCAGGGACTGAAGTGTTTTTTGGTCGAAAGCTCAAGGACTAAACAGTATTTAGTCCTTTTTTTAATCTAGATTTGTTTAGACTTTAAGCTAGCATTTTTATTTTTTTCTTTAATTGAGCCTCTGGTTCAAGAATAATAAACTCTTGGCTGCGCTCGGAGGTTTCCCTGATAGTGTCAAGGTTATTTGATACATGTTACATGGAGCTTAATCCATGGTTACATTACGTTTGATTAGTCTAGGATTTTGCTTTAGATTTTTCATTCGTGGCTCATTCCGGTTATCGGGTGTGTCACAGTTGTAATGTTTCCTCCTATTCACTTTTAGTGGATTGACACCCTCTTTGATCAAGGAAAAAAAAAGGGTAAGGAAATTGTGTTCAATTTTGAATTTATACTCAAAAGTGAAGAGCAAAACAAATCAATTTAAAAATAATTATTTCCACCGTTAGATTTACATCCAAAGATGGTTCAGTCTACTTTTTATGATCAATTACTGACCAGGTGAACATTAAGACTCTAGATTCATTAAATACTATATGAAGGGTACATCGAGTCATTGCAAGACCCCTGGGAAACAAAAAGTAATTTTAAGCAGATTCCATTGAAATCGATACAAAACAAAATCAATTTTGTACATACTATTCAACATTATTTTTCCAGCAGCACTCGATCCAAACTGCTTTTCTCTTTTGGCCATAATCGATACAAATCAAAATTCATTTTCATTCCATTATTTGTAAAGTGTTCTGGCAATTCTGTTGAGTTTGTGACAAAGAATTGCCAAAGAAACAGACTCGTCTCTTTCATAATATGTTTGTCAAAGATGGCAAGCCGTCCTTGCTCATCTCCCTTTCTTATCTTCTTTTGCTTGTTTTTCTTGTACAGCTTGAGCAACTCTTATCACATCAAAATAAGCATCACGGACAAACATATTAACCTCATCTGCTTGACAATTATTCAACTCTTTGAAAAAGAACAACCGCGCGTTACAGTATATTTCAATTAGTGAATCTGTGGATGGAATATTGCAAATTGATTGAGATCTAATTTAGACCATATGCATTTGTTTTGTGTTAACTATGAAGTCATGAATTGACAATTTGATTATCGATGTTGTTAATAAGTTACCTTTGCGTCTAGATTCAAAATTGGGTACAAATAATCTCGAATCTAAAAATATTATTTTCTACCCTGGAATTAAGATCTAACGGTGACTACCAACGTTAATTTCTTGGCTAGTTGTACCCTGCAATGACTTTGCTAGGTCCCAAATCAACAGATCATTAGAGTTGCACTAACTCTGTGATCGATCTGGTAACACTTTGATATATAATTAGTAGCGGGCAGGTTTGTGCCCAAATGGATCTTTATTATTATGAAGAATAGTTGCAAGTTGTTCAGTTACCCCAAAAATGCGTTTACGTATTCTGTATGGAACTATGTGAAGTTCCCTTCGGCAGAAGCAATATAAAAAATCATCCACGAAAGTAATGCCAAACATAAATGTTCGTCCCATCACGGATACAATTATTGAATTATACATAGAATGTAGTCCATATCCCAGCCATTTTCAAGTATGAAAAATATCGAAGGACAGAAGCTCCACGCTGACACTAGTGCCAACCTCCATTTTCAATGATTGTATTGTATCAGAAACCAAATCCAGTTACGTATGTAAAGTTTGTTTGTTTGTTTTTTTATTTATTTTTTGAATCGGTTTGTTTGTTTTTTTATGAAGGTAGTTTTTTCTCTCGTCATTTTCAATAAACCGTTTTAAAAAAATAAGGATTGAGTCTGTTGGAATTTGCATATTTGACGTGATGATCACTCTTGGCTGTTGAAATTGCTGACCGAAAAGTTGAGAGCAGTTTAACAATTACAGTTACTGATATCTCTCCGGGTATAATTGATTCATTCATTCATGCATGGGAACTTGGTGGATAGGATTGAAATTGAACTGCCACTAGCTAGCTTCTGCAATAATATATGAAATCGATCGATCCCCGCAACTAAATGGTGATATGTACGTAGTTGTTTAACCTTTTGGGTGGCGCCGGTTCTTTCACGTGGGCAAATCAATTATAAAAGTACTGTTTTCAATTGGAGTTGTACTTAATTATCTTTTCAACGTGAATATTTAACTGAGAAGTATAATGTGCCGATGTAAAAATATCAAAAAGACAAATAGCAAGAAACATAGCAAGATGCATAGCCGCATCTATCATGTCGGTAACCCAAAGCAGCCGCCATCAAGAAACCACTAGACTACTAGAGACCTGTTTCCCGGATCAAGAGCACTCCTAGCTAGCTACGCCGAGTGACACTCATCGGCAAGCCAAAGAGAACAAGGTATAACAACTCACGGGTTGAAAGGAAGAGAGCGACGTACTTTAGGAGAACGCCGGACATGCAACACGAGAAGGAGAGACCTGTGTGCAATCTAAGGAGATTGACGGACAAAATTCTAGATTTAGGGTTCACCGTCACCAGAAAAGAGAGAGAGAGAGAGATCTCACTCTCATTTTTTTGAGTACAGAAGAGTTAAAATCTTGTTTTGTTTACCTAATGGAGTTGTGAGAAAATTATTTTTGAGGGATGGAATTTACAAGATTCTTTTACAGTGTTTCCCTAAGAATACCATAATGTGCATATTTTCTATGATTAAGAGTGATTAGCAAGAGAGAGCTAGTAGGTATACCTACTAGAACCACATATTCTTTTTACTAACAAGACAACAAAGCAAACGGTCTATCAATTAATTTTCGAGTCTCATCCCATATTAATTAAATTGCTATGGTCATTTCGAACTCTGACAAAGTTTTAGATTGACAAGCTAATCATGACAAAGAAAACTAACTAATGATAATAAATTTCTATAATAGTGAAGAATTCAAAGAATAAGTTTCCTTAGAAGCCGGACCTTCTAGCTATAAGCTATTGGGTTTGTACTTTGTAGCTTATTCCTTGTCAGGTTGGATCCGTTCTCATTATATATATGAATTGCATGTGTGCTGTTAAATGAACCAAGCACTCCGAAACACTACTCACATGGTATAACATGATTGTTCCACAGTCTTTGTGGAAAATGTCCCTATATAAAAATGAAGTGACCTCTCATACACTCTCGACCATTGGATTTTAAGTAGGAACCCCTCCACATTTCAAAACAATCATTCTTCGTTGGATTCCAAACCCCATAAGAGTCTAAGCCTCTTTCTTTTCCTTCAAAAAGTACTAATTGTTTAGAATGAATATTCCCAAGCCTTTTTTGGTTCTTCTCTCTTCCTTTCTCATTCTTTCTTGCTTCTCCATAGCTCAAATCCATGGGAGCAAGCATTCACAAGCGCTTTCTCAGCTGTACAAGTCCAAGCTGAATTCCGAAAGTGCAGGCATCGACACGAAGCCATTCGAGGCGATTCTTCATGCGAACGCAACCAGCATTCATCCCCAAGAAGGGTTGAAGGAGAAAGATCGGATCAAAAGCTTGCCTGGACAACCCAAGGTGAAGTTCAGTCAGTATGGTGGGTATGTTACTGTGGATAAAAAAGCAGGTCGTGCACTTTTTTACTACTTTGCTGAAGCTGACAATCAGCAGGCCAAGGATTCTTTGCCTCTTCTTCTATGGCTCAATGGAGGTAATTTATCACATCCTACTTTCTAAATTTCCAATGTGCGTGTCAATGTCACCAGCTCAACTGGTGCTGTTATAGTTTGTTTGAACTTGATATAGTTTTTTTTGTTTTTTTTGGTGAATCTATAATGAAATAAATGAAAATTTTGATCATTCTGGTGTCATGCTAGCTTCTACTCTCTCTTTTTTGTAGTAGGAAACACATCTTTGCATGATGGTTCCAAAACTATGTTAGGCTGGAGGTGATTATAAAAAGAAGAATAGCAGTTTTGTGACAAATACTATATTTATTCATCAATTATTAATTGATGGCGCAAAACAACTAACTATTAGTTACTTCGTTGCTTGCTTTACAAACCTGCATCAATTATTATACATGTGACTCTGATTTGGCATCCGAGAACTCTTACTGATGATGCCCGCGAGCGACTGTGAACTGTTGATGCTTGATCATATTATAAGATAATCAACGATTGACAATCGGTTATACGTAGATAGTTTACTGTATACACATTTGATCATATCATGCCTCTTTCCCAGATGGCTTCCTGCCACCTCGATCTTTTTTCGATATCCGGACTCAAATCCCAGAATTTAATCTTATAGAGGATATCTCGGCGTTCATATTGTAGTTATAAATCTTTTTGTTGAAAACTCTAATTTAAAAACGAACGTTGAGAAAAGTTCTTTGATATATTGATAACATGCAACTCAAATCATTTACACGCACATGTTGTGGTCAAACAGTTAAACACATATTTAATCTACCCATAGGCCTAATTTACAATGGTTTTATTTGTTGCCTTTTCTCATTTCTATCATTACTATTATAATCTGTACAAAAAAAAAAAATTCTGCTTTACAACAGTCCTAATATTTTCACGCTTCCTCACCGCTTGAGTAAACCTCAAGAGCTTACTCTAATCAACTAAATTCACAAAATTGAGAAATTTTGATATGGAGCAATACTCATTGTTGATGATGTATATCTTACAGGACCTGGATGTTCCTCTCTTGCCTATGGAGCAATGCTTGAGCTCGGACCATTCCGTATCCATAGCGATGGCAAAACCCTTTACAGAAATAGATTTTCATGGAACTATGGTACTAACTGATCTAATACAATTGATCACATTTTCGAACTAATTCATAGTTTCGAGACAACTAATCTTAATTCTTTTTTCCTGTTCAGCTGCAAATGTTTTGTTCCTTGAGTCTCCTGCTGGTGTGGGTTTTTCATACTCTAACATAACATCAGATTATGATAAAAGTGGGGACAGAAGAACAGCTGCAGATAATTATGTGTTCTTAGTGAATTGGTTGGAGAGGTTTCCTGAATATAAGGGGAGGGAGTTCTATATTGCTGGTGAAAGCTATGCAGGGCACTATGTACCTCAACTTGCACAGACTATCCTCCACCACAACAAGAAGGCTAATAGAACCATCATCAACCTCAAGGGCATAAATGTAAGTCCCTCTCTTTCTTTCTTTCTCTAAAATAGGATTCTCTTGGTAGTTAGAATTTAGACTTGATCTGGTGCCATGTTCTTGGATTCTTGGTAGTTAGTGAAAGGCATAAAGGCTATGGAGAGCTTGCTTTGGTCCCTCTAGGCAATTGGAATATCATGCTTTGGTCCCTCTAGGCAATTTTGCCCAACTGCCCATTACCCTTTTACTCTTGGTCATCTGTCCTTTTCTTCATTTCTCTTTCTGGTTCCAATTACTGCACATGCTATGGGCTGACCCACTAGTTTGTTTTTTTTGGGCTGTCATGATGTGATCCCCATTTCCCTAAAGTCATAATCTCAGAGCCCAAGTGGCCTTTGGTTAATTGAGTTTGCCTTTAGAAGGTGCGAGATCACTGGGATGTGCACATGCATTAGCAGCATTACTATTGTTTTTGATTTTGTTAAAGAGTAAAGCTTTGCCTTACAACATAGAATGTCAAGAATTGTCATCCATTGCTAATTGGTTTTGAGTGTGATATTCTAATTTTCTACATATCTTACATCTTTATGTGCGAGAGTTTTAATCTGAGGCCATGTGCCGAGAACACAAAAAAATTTCTTATGCCTCACTAAAACATGGTAAAGGCACTGGGTAAATAATAGCTAAGTAGTTGATAATTCTAACTAATAAGTTACAACTGAACAGAGATCTCCATATTGCATTATTGCAAACACCAACTATCCCACTTCTTGCCTACAAATTTTGTTTGTTATATGATGCAGATTGGGAATGCAGTGATTAATGATGAAACTGATACAAGAGGGATGTATGACTACCTTGCTTCCCATGCTCTCATTTCCGATGAAATTGCAAATCAAGTCCAAAAATACTGTGACTTGTCACCCAATGCCACTACTCAACCCAAAGAGTGCGATGACGCTTCTGCTGCTATTGAGAAGGCTACCTATTTCATTAATATCTATAACATCTATGCCCCCTCATGTGCCTCTTCCAATCTCACTGTCCAACCCAAAAAGTCTTCAGTAAGTTCAACCATCCCAATCTAAGTAGACGCAACTCTTCCTATATTAATTTTCTACCGGCTAATTATGAACTGTGCTACTTTGTGGTGCAGATACTGAAATTTGATCCGTGTAGCGAGAACTATGCGTATGCTTATTTGAATCGGCCTGATGTTCAAGAAGCTCTCCACGCTAATGTCACTAAACTCACACATGACTGGGAACCATGTAGTGATGTAATCACACACTGGGCAGATAGCCCATCAACCATACTACCCCTTTTACAAGAGTTTATGGATAATGGACTTCGAGTCTGGATTTTTAGGTAGACTTTCAACTTCTTCACTTCCTCTTAATTCATCTAACAAACTGTTCTCTGTAATTTCAGTATTTGCAAGAAATGTGACTGAATCATGTGAAATCTAGCTAATACCAATTCATACAAACATAACTATTGCAGTGGCGATATCGATGGAAGGGTTCCAGTCACTTCAACAAAGTATTCTCTTGAGAAGATGAATCTACCAATCAAGACCGAATGGCACGCTTGGTTCCTTAGCGGACAAGTAATTAATTAACTTCTCTGTTGTGCAGCATTGTGTTTATACAAATATCCCTTTAAAAACATCATTTGGTTCAGTTAATTTGAATATTGTACTGTGTTGTGCAACAGGTTGGTGGTTACACACAAGTGTATGAAGGAGACATAACACTTGCCACAGTGAGGGAGGCAGGGCATCAAGTCCCAAGCTACCAGCCTGCTAGGGCACTTTCACTCATCAAGCACTTCCTTGATGGCACACCTCTTCCTGATACTAAAAGATATAATTAAGAAAAACGAGAAGACAGTAGAATTCCATTTCTTAGCTTTCAGAATATCATTGCCTTGTTAATAATTTTTTTATCCACACAAGGTTATTCAGTACTCATCTAAAATTTCATTCAGTAAAAAGTCTAAAGTGCCCATTGTCTTTTTAACATATGAGCATTGATCTTTTCATGGTGAATGTATCAAAAATTACGAAACCATCTATAAAGAGAATTACCGACTTTGCAAGTATAGCAAACTCTCGTTCCATTTCTCAAGGATTTGATCCCACACCATTCACACGATGTCTAAGCAAACTCAGAAGGAAAATTTGAAGATTTAAAGTTGAAAAAGGGAATGAAAATACTAAGGGCTTGTCCTGTAACGTTTTTAAAAATGATTTTTCAAAAATCGATTTTGAAAATGAAAACGAGAAAACAAGATTGGATTTTTGAGATTCGAAAATGTGTCCAGTAGTTTATTCCGAAAACAATTTTCAAAAACGAGAACAGCAAAAACACGTCTGGTACTACCGTATGAAAATACAAAAAACAATGAAAATGTATTCGGTTGTAGTGTTTTTAAAATCTCAATTTTCAATATTTAGTTTAGAACTCAATTTTATTATAATTTTTATAGCACAAGTATAATATCATATAATAAAAACAATATATAGTCACAAAAGAAGTGTCATTATCAAATTATTCATCAAAGAGTGAATAACAATATTATTCATACAAAGAAACAAATACTCAACATCCTTATAAAAAAAAAAAAATACTCAATATCCTAATGAACTACTAATGACTGACTCAATGAAATGTGCATTATACTAATCAAGTTTCTCGCGGAATAAAATCTCTCCACAAAACTGCTGTGATCCTATCCCTGGTAGTGTTCATTATTGCAATGTTTGCTGCAGTCATATCCATATCTAGTACCGGCCTGTCTTCTGTATCAAATATCATGTCTTCTACATCAAATTCTTCAAATAACCTATCACGTTGAGCTTCTTTTCGAATAAAGTTATGTAAAACACAACAAGCAATGAGAATTAGTCTTTGCCTTCGTGGAGGGTAATTAGGCATGACCTTTAAAATTGGAAACCGACTTTTCAGCACGCCAAAACACCGCTCTATGACATTACGTAATGAGGAATGTCTATAATTAAACAACTCCATGGAACCTTTTGGTGCATTGCGAGGTCCCCTATAATCACGTAAATGATATCGCATCCCTCGATAAGATGCCAGAAATCCCGGCATGTTTGAATATCCAGAATCCACAACATAGTAATATCCTGTTCAGATTTTTTTGTTACTTGATTGTTAGATTAATGCAAGCAATAATAAAAATAATGATAAAAATAATCGATACCTTTATCTGGATGAGTCACTACATCTAAGAATACTCTTGCATCGTTAGCAGTTCCTTCCCATCCAGTGTAGACAAAAGTGAACATCATATCAAAAGAGCATGCACACATGACGTTTGGAGTAATCAGGACCTTCCTTCCACGATATGATGTTTGTTTTTGAGCTGGTGCCCATGCAGCAACATGAGTGCCATCAATTGCACCAATACATTTCTGCAAGATGAATATATATATAACTAACATAATAAGTAACACAATAAGGTTACAATAATAAATTTGATTGCAACGAAGAGCTTAATAATTTACCTCGAAATATGGATAAAACTTTCTTTTGTTCAAAATTTCAGGAGGTGTCTATAAATATTTCTTCCCTTTTGTTGGACCAGTCAGCTGTTTCCTTTTCATTATCATCATCAACATTCTTATTCTTGGCAGAGGCTATCACCTTTTTTTTTTTGAGGGGCCATCTACTAGAAAGAAAGAGAGGAAAATAATATCTTAAAGGTATTACAAGTATTCGTTGGTTTTGTGTAACTATACATCTAAATTCTACACTAAGTTTGGTAAGCTATAAGCTATAAAAAAAAAAAAAAATTAGAAAAGCTTTTGTAGTATAAGTTAGAGAGTGGCAGATATTACCACTTATATATGCAAGCATCAGTTCAGTCAATAACATAATATATATAGATTCATGATTGCAGATCATGATCAAGCTTGACATCAGCATAACCCTACTTCATAATTTAAAGATCTTCATATAATAGACCAAACAAATACACATAAAACCTACGGGATTCATGATTACAAATTATGGTCAAGCTAAGCATCAGTATAACCCAGCTTCACATGCAATTTAAAGACCTTCATATAATAGACCAAACAAGTGCAAAGAAAACCAAACGGCAGGGGAAAAAAAATCTGTACAACACAAGTCAAATTATAAGAACAAAGCATAACCAAATTGAATGGAGATCAACACTGTCAATCGATAAACCTTAAACCCAAAAACATAAACCCTAGAAAGCAAGACATAAACCCTAAAACATAAATCCTAAAACATAATTAAACCCTAATACATAAAACTCAAATCTGTTTTTTCTAGAAAGCAAACAGATTTGAATACAAAACTCATAGAGATTCTTATAAGAGCTTCAATTGATTACTTAAGAAATACATACCGTAGCAAGACAACGATAGCGTTAGCTCCTCTAGTTCAAATCGTTCTCTGCATGTATATAAAAAAAAAATCACAAGTAATTAATATAAAAGGATTTTTGATGAAGACTATTGGTGATGGAAGAAGAGAGCAACGAGAGAAGATGGCGACTAGAGATGAGAGAGAGACCTGAGAAGAAGACGTGAGAATATGGAAGAAGAGAGCACGCTCTTTTTTTTCTTTGTTTTGGAAAATATATCTTCGTGTTTTCTAAAATATGAGAATGAAAAGGTGAAAACGTCTATTTGTCGTTTTCCTGTTTTACGAGTAAAATAAAAAATTATTTTCAATTTTTATTTTCTGCATTTTTGAAAACAGACCAACGAACGCATTTTCAAGCCATTTTCATTTTATAAAATAAAAAAGATGACTTGAAAACGTTACCGAACGCCACCTAAATATTTCAACTTTTGCAAATTGGTTATTACAAATTGGAGAAGGTCGTATATGTTCAATTAATGATGAGAATGATAGAGATGCATCTTGGGTTGAAATTCCAAGTGATTTACTTATTTATACTTATACAAATCCAATAGAAGCAATTTTTCTTGCAACTTATTCAGATTTTACCATCAATTACAATGACTTTAACTATTTAAAAGAACGTGCAATTGTTACACCACGAAATGCAACAGTTCGAGATATAAATGATTACGCTATAAACTTATTACCAGGTGACAAAACAACTTATTTAAGTGCAGACAATATTGTATTGAATTCTAGAAATAATGAAAATATGAAGCTTTTATATCTGATAGAATTTTTGAATAAACTTGAATTTAATGGATTACCACCACATGAATTAATTTTGAAAATAGGAATGCCTATCATGTTATTAAGAAATTTAAATCAAGTTTCTGGCTTATGTAATGGTACAAGATTAATAGTAACAAAATTATTTGATCGATTAATAGAAGCAAAAATATTAACAGGAGACACCATAGGTCAAAAAGTTTTTAGACCTAGAATTGTTCTTTTTTTTTTTTAAGCAAGGAAGTTAGCCCTTTATTGATACCAAAATAATTACAAAGAAGAGAAATCAGCTGCTACTGCAGCCATAAGAAAACTGGGAGCTGAAAAATAAAAGGGAGAATTTTTCGAACAGTACCTGAACTAAAGGTCACTGTGAATTAACGTTCCTCACTTTATACTAATTACACTTTGGTACCTGGACTATAAATCCCGACCCGCTTTTGGTACATGTCGTTAATAACTCCGTTAACCTTATGTCATTTTTCATTTTTTAAAGGGTATTTTGGTATTCTCTCTCTCTCTCTCTCTCACTCACCATATCACCATCACAAGCACTATGCCTTCTCTTTCTTCCTACAGCCACCCACCTCTCCCTTTTCTTCTCTTCCATCGCCCACCTCACCATCATCTGCCCCTTTCTCGTTCCTCTCTCTCTCTCTCTCTGCCTGCAACCAGCAACCGACAATCTCCAGAAAATACCAGAAATCAAATGCTCCTATGTTCTTCATGTTCATCTAAGCCAAAGAACTTGAGCTGAACAAACCAATCACAAAATACACTACTAATTCAAAAACACCATAACACATTCACCAAAACACAAACCACTCTTCCAAAACTAAAACCCAATACACATTCACTCACTGTGCACAAAACCATCATCAAAATCAACACCAAAAAAATCTAACTGGGAGTAACAAAAGACTGAAGCTTTTAACAACCCAAAACGCCGTCGTAGCAAGCGGACGAGTAGGATCGAGCTCGCCGCGGTTCTTGCTTGGAAGTAGCAAAAAGTTCCAGTTTTCTCCTTGTCTTTGTCGCGTCGCCGCATCTCGAGAAACAGAGTGAGCTCTTCGTCTCTGTCCCTGGCATTGACCACCTTCCCAAAGCTTCTTTCTATTTCAGTCTAATCAATCCAAGCAAGCAATCAATACAGAGGTAGGAGAAGAGGACTCGAGCTCCTTAATTATTCGGTGAGCTAGAATTTCAGAATGCCGGTAAGCTAATTTCACACCGGAACCGCCTCGATCCTCACCGATTTGCTTCTGCTCTTCCTCACCACCGTGAACTGATGGGACCCTCGAACTCACGGCGGCGATGGCAACATATAAATCAAGATCAGAAACCTTGAAAACCAAGACCCACAATCAATCAAGCAAGAAAAACCCTAAGAAATTGAGTATGCAAAATTTGGGATTCACCTTTTGAGAATTGACTGTGAATCAGCGGTTTTCGCCGGCGCCTGAGATTTCTTAAACGAAGCAGTGCATGTGGCCCCTGGGACGTTGTCTTGGTTCACAGAAACCATCGCCGTCTGAGATCTCAGAGAGAGAGAAGAGAAAGAGATGGGAGAGAGGGTTGAGGGTTGGGTTTAAAACACTGCGGGTTTGGGTTGGTGACAGACCTCTTCACCTGCTCATCTTCGACCCATGGTTTTCCGACCCAGAAAACCAATGCCAAGAAATTTTATTTTATTTTTTATTTAAAAGAAAAATAGACTTTCCAAAGGTGGATCTACGGTCAAGATCGCACCATTAATTTTTTTTTTATTAAAAAAAATTAACTTTTTATAGGTGAATAGTCAAGTGACAACTTTACCCTTCAAAATATGTGAGGTGGCATGCCAACTAACGGAGTTATTGACAGCGTGTACCAAAAGTGGGTCGGGATTTATAGTCCAGGTACCAAAATGTAATTAGTGTAAAGTGAGGAACGTTAATTCACAGTGACCTTTAGTTCAGGTACTGTTTAAAAAATTCTCCCAAAATAAAAAGTATCTTGAACTAAATCATGCCCATGTGCAGCGAGCAAGTGAGCTACCATATTAGCCTTCCGACCAATGTAGACTATCCTCATACTACCTACATCCTCTAACATAAAGTTCAGATCGTCATATAAACGACCAAGTGCAGATGTATTGGTGACTGAAGGCGAGCTAAGTTGCCGCTGAATCGCCAAAGCATCTGTTTCCAAAATAGCCGGACTGAAGCCATGTTCAGCTGCAAACCGAACAGCATGTAAGCATGCCTGCACCTTAGCATGTTCCGCGGAGAGTAATCCCCCCAATCGGCCTGCTCCTCCTCCTAGCATAGCTCCATTTGAATCTCTGACCACAAAACCAAACCCCCCAGTTGTAGATCCATGGAAGAAAGAACCATCCACGTTAATTTTACACATACCTACTGGGGGAGCCGCCCATGTAGCCACCCTACCTCTGCGAGTATTATTAGTCTGAGGCTTGGAGTTGTGAAAACGAAACTCCTCAAGTCGAGACACCGACTTGATGATCACGTCACATGCCCTGCTAGTCATAACCTCCCAAGCCCGAGAATTCCTCTCCCTCCAAATACTCCACAGCAGGCAAAACAATTCACCCAAATCATTTAGGGATAATCTGCTTGCGCAATAGCTCAACCAAAATAATAGACTCAAATTGTCTTATTGTGGATGAAAACAAACCTGTTGCAAAACCCCATTCTGCTGCAACACCTCCTATGTATAAGGACAATCCCTACAAATATGCAGGGTAGATTCCTCCCCTGACCACACAACAAACAAACTTGGGAGTCTAGTTCAACTCTCCTCGAAGCTAGTCGTTCTAGAGAAGGTAATATATTATGACACAAGGTTTTTGTCACAAGGTTTTTTCCCCTCAGCTTTATAATTTGTGGTTGGCAGCTGGCTTGCTTACTTTCATGGAAATTTGGAAGGCGCGAAATAGACTCAGGTTTGATAATCGATCTCCAATTTTTTCTACACTGTGTTGTTCAATTATGGCATGGCTTCGGCAATTTGGTTATCTTGTTCCTGGTTACTATAAGGGCGTCGATTTCCGACTTCTATCTTCCCTTGGGGTGTGCCCCAAGCCCCGTAAAGCGCCCAAGATTCAACGTGTCCTATGGCATCCCCCCCTCTTTCCTTGGGTTAAAGTTAACATTGATGGTTTGGCGAAAGGTAATCCTGGTCCTGCAGCTTGTGGGGGAGTCTTTCGTGATGCATCTGGGGTTTATTTAGGGAGTTTTTGCCAACTGCTTGGTTGCAATTCATCCTTTTATGCTGAACTTTGTGCTGTTATTGTGTCTATTGAAGTTGTTTTCACTAGAGGTTTGATTTCTCTGTGGTTGGAAAGCAATTCCATTAGTGTGCTAGCATCTCTTTCCTCCAATTCTTTCTCTCCTCCATGGGACTTGAGAGTTAGATGGCAAAACTGTCTGAAGAACATTCAACAAATGCAATTTCGTAGCACTCATATTTTTAGGGAAGGGAATGCAGCAGCAGATAAGATGGCAAATTTAGGTGTTTCAAAACACTCATTTACTTGGTATCCCACCCCTTCTGCAGAGCTTCACAGGTACTTGCAAGCTGATTATTTGGGACTCCCAAATTATCGTTTTACATTATGATAATTTGTTGCTTTTTCAAAGCTTACAAATAGCATGATGAAGGATGTCATTATGGTTGCTGAGATGATTACGTTGGTTTGTCGTTATTGCCCACGTCTTCTCAGAGGCTTTTATTCCCAGGAAGTTGTGCGCAAAGTTAGCCACATGACCATCTACATGAAGGTGCAAGAGAAATTCTGGCATATTTCGAGCGTCATTTTTTTCAATTCTGTGGCTGTTTTTCTTCTTTTAGATTTGTTCATGAGGGGGAAGTTTCCCTTTCTCTTCTCTTTCGCTTTAACTGTAACTTTTTACCTCTCTTGGACGATGTATTTTTTCTTCTTTTTTATTAATAAATTGAGTTGGGGGACGGGCGGTAGGTTCCCAGAGTGGGGCAAACCCTTCACCTTCGGGTTTGAGGGTGGGACTTGTTCCCTACATTGTCTGTCTCCGAGGAACTAATATCGCCTAATCCCTTTCTCTTAAAAAAAATAAAAAATAAAAAAAAATATTATGACACACCTTCCAGATGAAAATCTTGGCTGCATTAGGAATCATCACTTTCCAGAGCTTCTTCCAAAACCCACCATTCACCATCAATTCAAACAGGCTACGACTTGGTGAAGCGGAGAAAGAAAATCTATAAGCCGACCTAACGGAAAACTGACCATTACGTTCCAGTTTCCAAATTAGTTTGTCAGAGAGCACTCTCGAACCTAGAATTGTTCTTACTGCATCTGAAAATAAATGGCCATTTATTTTTAAAAGGCGACAATTTCCGATAAGACCATGTTATGCTATGACTATTAATAAAAGTCAAGGTCAATCACTAAATCAAGTTGGCATATATTTAACGGAACCTGTTTTTACTCATAGACAATTATATGTTGTACTTTCAAGAGTTACATCAAGAAATGGATTGAAAAATTTGATAAACAACAACAACAATATACCAAATAAATATACTAAAAATATAGTTTATAAAGATGTATTGCTAAATTTATAAATAGAAAAAAAAAACAAAATTATGATACGAAGCTAAAATTTGATATATTTCAATTTTTTATTTACAAAAATTCAATTATTTTCTGAGTTATAAATACTTCACATTTTTTTGAAATTCTAAAGCATCTTATGATTTGAACTAACAAATAAAACCAAATACTGAAAGTGTACATATTTTACATCTCTAACATACAATTTTTTTTTTTATGACACTCTAACATACGTATTATGAATGTGCACAAATTCCATGTGACACAATTGATTATAAATAAAATAAACAATTGATAAAAGTCAAGACAAAATGTAAGTATTTTGGGCTTTTCACCATTCAATACATGATTTCCCTTTGTCACAAGGAAACCGGAGCGTCAAGGAAACAAAGAGAAAAGATCATAGGATCGGATCTTGAAGAAAAGATTAGGCCAAATTAAGTCATTGATCTTGAGTTTAATATGTTTTGATTCCATATCTTTTTGATGCTTTTTGATTGATATGCTTTTCAGTCAATTTCATTCAATAATCTTTTATGCATTAAACAGGTTTTCAACATGCATATCAATTTGAGATCTTGGTTAGGAAAGTTTCGATTGTACATTCAAAACATGTTTTAAACCTTTCTATATTTTTCTTAATTAATTATTAAGAAAAGATTTGATTGAGGGGGAGAGTTTCTCCCTTATAAAAGGTTTCTAAACAAAAGTTAGGGTTGGGGTTTTTGAATGCATAAAATCGCTCTAAATTGAACTACTAGAGATGCTCATTTTGTTTTTCTGAAAAAACCCTCTTTATGTGTTTCATGTATTTCATTGCAAAATCATTCATATTTATTCTCAAGATCGTGACTTAATTGAGAAAAAGAAAGGTTGAAGGTTGATGATCTAGAATGTTGTATTAGGAGTTAGAACAGTTGAAAAACAAGTTAGCATGTGTTGCTAAGTGATAGTGTTTGTTAAGAACAACACTACTTGTATTCTGTAAACCCTAGTGATTCATATTGGATTGCATTTTCGTGTTGGCTACGTTAAAAGCCAAGCAGTGAAGTTTCCTCAGTGGAGAGGTTTATACTGCGTTAGCAAATCTCCGTGTTATGCATCGCATTTATTTTGAATAAATTCCTATACATAAAGTTATTTCAAATATTTGTTCCATCTGGTATTTTCAATTGGCATCAGAGCGGGTTCTAGAACTTTCTAGTGATCCCAGGAAAGATGGAACATTCACATGATAGGGCTGCTGACGGATCTATAAACAGTCCTCCATGGTTCGAGGGTGGATGTGAAAAATATACTCAGTGGAAAATCTACATGAAATCATATCTCTATGCTCAAGATGAACATGTGTGGAATATTGTAGAAAATGGTTGGACTATACCTATGGTAAAAGCAAAAGGAGAAAGCTCCTCCACTGCCACTCCCAAACCAAGGAAGGATTGGACTGAGGAAGAAGTTCGTGATTTGCAAGCAGATTTCAAGGCTAAGAACAGTATTTTCACAGCCCTATCTGAATGAGAAAAATTGAGAATCAGTCACTGTGACACTGCCAAGCAAGCATGGGATCTTCTACAGACTACGTATGAAGGAAATAAGAAGGTACGTGCTCAGAAACTGCAAGCACTGATATTTGAATTTGAAACCATGACTATGGGAGATGATGAAACCATGGATGATTTTCATGGTAGAATTCTTAAAATCTCTGGTCAGTGTCGTAGTCTGGGAGCACCTTTTGATGAAGATAAGATAGTTAAAAAGATACTCAGGGCTCTGCCAGAAAAATTTCATTCAAAAGTCACTAGTGATAGGAGCATTTTAATGTGGTATTTTAATAGTTAATTCCTCACATTTTGCTTAGTTAATTCCTTAACGAATCGATTTTTAACTTAATTTCTATTTTTTTAGGTACATTGGAGTAGATGATGATGAAATGAGCATTAGGTCCATAATTACCTATAAATGATGGAGAAAAATGGAAATGTACTAAAAGGTCAATTTTACACATTTTCCTACTCCGGCTAGGAGAAACCAAGCCAAGCAAGGAAGAAGGAGCGTCCGCCTGACCAAATGAACTCCAAATGAGCTGAAACTTTCCAGATCCATTCTAGACATCCTAAGGATCATTTCTTATGAAGAGTACCAGAGCTATTTTTGAGTGGAAGGCCTTCAAACAGTCAGCCCAATTTCCTGCAGAAGCAAAACTGGAAAACTGGACCCGTAAGGAGTCCAGCAGAGATTCTGGCCCAAAGGCATGGAAATAAATTCTGAAATTTTACCAAAATGATCTACACTCATGGTAGATCATTTCATATGAAGAAGTCACGAGCCAAATCTGAAGTCCTGTTGGAGAAATAATTGAAGGAATAAAGGGGCAGAAACTGGTCTAAAAACAGCTCAACACTACATGTTCAAGTTTCCTACCCACATGAAGAAAGCTAGATGCTTTTCTCTTTTTCCTTGGATATATTTTTCTGCTCCAATAGATCATCATCACTTCCATACTTCTGCACCTTCATGCCTTGCTTTCATTTCATCATTACTCCATCTTTTCCATATTTTACAAACCACTTTCATTATTTTTCTTCCATTTATCATTTCACTCTTCTTTTTCTTCCCTATATAAACACCTTCTCCTCTCACTCTAAATACATTCCTTCATCCATTCCATCTTCTTTGTCTCTCCATTTCCTTTCCATTTTCCTTTCCAACATCCTCTAGGGCAAGCCACGAAGTTCAAGCAAGGCCAAGGAAGAGAAGAACCAAGCCGTGAGCATCATCATCCATCCTCCACCTTTGAAGCTTGCTTTCGAGTCTCAAAGGATTCAACGTTATTCACCCATCTTCATCTTCCATCCACGGTGTAATTCGACCTCTACTTTGTAACCTTTGCTTTGTATTTCGTTGGTTTTGCCTTAGTTGTCATATATGTTTGAACAATTGTTAATTTCTGGAATTTTATGATTAATTGAGAATTTTCAGATTCATATATTGTGATTCGAGAGTTGCTTATGTGGGTTTGTTTAATTAAATTTGCATTATGGATAACTTTTGTATTTTAATCTTATGTGGTTGCAAACACTTAGGGTTTCGATATAATTGGTGCTAGGTTTAAGAACATGAAATCGACTTTTCGTTTTGTGTAAACTTGAATCAAAGTAGTAAAGGTTTTGTACAAAGATCGAATTTAATTAAAGAGAATTGCAATTAGGTGGACTTTTCCATACTAAGTTGTACACTTGAGTTGATAGCCTTTCTCTATGTGTAATGCGTTAAACATGACATGATTGACTAGCTTTCTAGGGTTTAATTGCATGTTTGATAGGATTAATCTAGGTGCTTTCGCTTAGGTTAATTAGCATTGAAAAGTAAAAAATGGGAATTCATTTGCTTTCGAATGTTTCACATGATCAACTCCTTTCTCATGACTTAGATGAACAATATTAGGGTTTGAATCAATTTTAATCATAAGTTTCGGTTTTGATCTTTGTTCTCTCATTCCATTCGTTTAATTATGTTTATGTGTTTTATTTGTTTTCTTAACTTAGTTTATTTTCGAATCCAAAATCCAAAATTCCCCCTTTTTCGTAAATATGTTTATACTTGTGAATATCTTTGTGTTTATATTACTTTGTTTTAATTTTAATTGTTTAATTGTTTGACAATGACAGGTGTACCCTCAATCCCCGGAATAGAACGATCCCTACTTGCTTATACTACTAACGATCTTTTCAGGGTTAAATTATGCGCTTGCTTTGAGCGTATCAACTAGCATAGAGGACTCTTTTGACATTGACGAGTACCCACTCGATGAGCTCATTGGAAATCTTAAAACCTATGAGATGAGGTTAAAACCTGAGAAGAAAAACAAGGGTGTAGCCTTCAAGGCAGTGAAAGGAACAGAAGAGGAAGAGGAAACACAAGATCTTGCCCTACTGACAAAGGAATTCAAAAGATTTCTCAAAAGCAAGAACTCGTCTAGAAATTCGAATGCTCCTAGAAAGAATAATTATACCGGCAGTGGCAACCACAGTGACTACACCAACAAGAGTGGAAAAGGAAACTTCAAAGGAAATCACTCAGGAAAACCTAAGTGCTATGAATGTGGTGGATACGGTCACATCTCTACCGAATGTGGAAATAGGAAGCATGAAAATAGCAACAACAAGTCTCTACTTTCAACTTGGAGTGATGATGAGTCTCAAGAAATTGAAAACGTAGCACTGGTATCATCATTTCTACCTGATTCAGATAGTGACGAGTTTTGCTCTGATGATGAAACAAATATCCGCTGCAGACAACTCTACAAAGCTTCAAAGGCAACCCTGCTAAAAAACTTGAGTTTGGAAAAAGAAGTTGATTTTCTGAGAACCGAGAAAGAAAAAATGGAGCAATTATTGGAATCAGCAAATTTACAAGGTGAAGCAGCAGATTTACAAGGTGACCAAGGAATAGTGACTTGGAAGACTGAAAGGAATGAGTATCTCAACAAGATAAAATTGCTGGAACTGGATGTTAAAGGACAACGAGCATTGAACTTGGAACTGTTGGCTAAAAACGAGGCATTGCAAGAGGAGTTAAAATCGACTCAAGAAAGGTTCACCAAGTTCGATGTCAGCTCCATTACCATGTCCAAATTACTCGGATCTGGAAAAGCTCCTCATGACACTTGTGGGTTACGATACACTGGAGAGAATTCCAAATGTACCAAGTTCGTAAGAGCATCAAGACCACCTGTAGAAAAGGAAGAAGTCTCCACTGATGATTCTACCAAAAATGTGAAGGAAGGTCAACCAAATCAAAACTTCCAGGTAAAACTTGACCAAGAGTCTCACACTGGTCAGAACAGGTACGCAAACCCTAGACCTTTTATTCCTACATGTCATCACTGTGGTAAGATAGGCCATATCAGACCTAGATGTAATGGAAGATTTTCAAACTCAAAGCACTCTCAAGAAATATGCACTGTTGAATCTCTAAGCTTTGAACTTAAAGAACAAAAAGAACTCATCAACAGATTAACAAAAATTGTTTCGAAGAAAAACCTTCCAACTGGAAAAAGAAAAGATGTCTGGACCAAGAAAAATGAAAGTAAATGTCTTCAGTCTTATATTGATAAAACTGATCATACTTGTCTCTTTGCTTGTGCAAACAAAACTCAACAAAGTTCTCACATTGAGGCATCTTGTTTAGTAGCCCTAACTGCATTAGCTGACAAGAGACGAGATTTCTGGTATGTCGACAGTGGCTGCTCTAGACACATGACTGGAGACAAGACCTGGTTTGCTTCTTTTGAAGATGAGAACACAACAGGATCAGTCACATTTGGAGATGGAAGGAAAGCAAATATTCTAGCTCGAGGTACAGTGAACACCCCAGGTATACCTAATCTCAAAAATGTGTTATTTGTTGAAGGCTTAACTGCAAATCTAATTAGCGTAAGCCATTTGGCTGACGACTATGAAGATGTATGGTTTAACAAACAGAGATGTTTAGTCTTAAATCAGAAAGGAGAAGGTATCATGGGAGGTAAGAGATATTTTGATAACAGTTATCATATTCAAGCTAATGAATCTTCCAGCTTGCAGCCCTGTTTGTCTGTAAAAACTACAGAGGAAACCTTTGAACTCTGGCACAAAAAGATGGGACATGTAAACTATCAGGACTTGCTGAAATTATCTTCCAAGCAATGTGTCCGAGGCTTACCAAATTTAAAGGGTAAAACTGACAAGATATGTGGAGACTGCAAAATTGGAAAGCAAACCAAGGCTCCTCACAGGGTGTTGAATTCTGCAACAACCACAAAAGTCTTGGAACTTTTACACATGGATCTCATGGGACCAGCTCAATCTGAAAGCATTGGAGGTAAGAGCTACATGCTAGTAGTTGTAGATGATTTCTCAAGATACACCTGGGTAAATTTCTTAAAAGACAAGACTGAAACGTTTGAATCTTTTAAAAACTTGAGTCAAAAATTGATCATTGAAAAGAAATCATCTAATACTAGCATAGTGAGAGTAAGATCGAATAATGGTACTGAATTTAAAAATGCCTCTTTCTCTAACTATTTTCATGAGCTTGGTGTGTCTCATGAGTTCTCAGCTCCAATCACTCCACAGCAAAATGGCATTGTGGAAAGGAAAAATAGGGTATTGCTGGACATGGCTCGAGTAATGTTGCATGCTGCAGGTTTAAGCACAAACTTTTGGGCTGAGGCTATCAGTACTGCTTGCTATACAATAAATAGAGTATTTTTCAGACCAGGTACTGATCAAACAGCTTATGAGCTGTGGAAAGGTAAAAAGCCAAATGTTGGATACTTTCATATCTTTGGCAGCCCTTGCTACATTTTACGAGACAGAGAGCACCTTGGAAAATTTGACGCTAGAAGTGACGATGGTGTATTCTTGGGATATTCTCTAAACAGTAGAGCTTATAGGGTTTACAATAAAAGAACCCGAGTTGTTATGGAATCCATTAATGTTTCTATTGATGATCAATGTGTAAAACAGGAAGAATAATATGCAGATCCATCACCCTCCTCTATCACACCACCACCAATGGCAGAAGCCTCAACTAATGAAGAGGAAGAGGAGATCCCAGACAACATTTTTGAACCAACTCCTATCCAAAGGAAAGGGTTCAAGCAAGTTCAAAAGGACCACTCCTCTCAAGATATCATCGGAAATATGAAAGACGGACTGACAACAAGGAGAAAAGCTACAGCTCAGGTAAGTACTTCTGAGGTAAGTGAAGGAAATGTACTACTATGCTTTATTACTGAAAATCTGCTAAGCATGAACATTATATCTCATTTTGGTTTTGTGTCTATCGTTGAACCAAAAAATATTAAGGCAGCTTTGTTGGATGATAACTGGATTAGTGCCATGCAGGATGAGCTAAATCAGTTTACTAGGAATGATGTGTGGTACTTGGTACCTCGACCTAGTAAATGCAATGTTATAGGAACCAAGTGGATTTTCAGAAACAAAAGTGATGAAAGAGGGAATGTGATTAGAAACAAAGCTAGACTAGTTGCTCAAGGATACTCTCAAATTGAAGGTCTTGACTTTGATGAGACATTTGCTCCTGTGGCTAGATTAGAATCAGTTAGATTACTCCTTTCTATAGCATGTCATCTTAGGTTCAAATTGTTTCAAATGGATGTTAAAACTGCTTTTCTAAATGGGAACCTTCAGGAAGAAGTTTATGTGGAACAGCCACCAGGTTTCCAAGATCCACATAACTTTGATCATGTCTACCGTCTCAAGAAAGCTCTGTATGGGCTAAAGCAGGCTCCCCGAGCCTGGTATGAGAGGCTCTCCACTCATCTTGTAGAAAAAGGGTATGCCAGAGGGTCTATTGATAAAACATTGTTTGTAAAACGAACAAAAAATGACATTATCATTGCCCAAGTGTATGTTGATGACATTGTTTTTGGTTCCACTTCTAGATATCTTGTCAAAGAGTTCCAATCTGTCATGGAAAGTGAGTTTGAAATGAGCATGTGTGGTGAACTAACTAACTTTCTTGGACTGCAAGTACTGCAAGTACTCAAACAAAATACGCTGAAAATCTGATCAAGAAGTTTGGGCTTGAATCCAAGAAAGTTGTTACAAATCCCATGAGCACCACTACAAAGCTGAGCGAGGATCTACGTACATGGAAAATCAGTTGACTCCACTCTCTATAGAAGCATGATTGGAAGCTTGTTGTATCTAACTGCCAGTAGACCAGATATTTCATACAGTGTGGGAGTGTGTGCTCGATTTCAAGCAAATCCCAAAGAATCACACTTGGAAGCCGTCAAAAGAATCATTCGATATATCTCAGGTACAATTGACTGTGGCATTTTCTATACCTTTGACACTAATGTAGAAATTGCAGGATATTCTGACGCTGACTGGGGAGGAAACTTAAAGGATAGAAAGAGCACTTCAGGGGGATGTTTCTTCATTGGCAACAATCTAGTTGCCTGGCATAGCAAGAAACAAAATAGCATCTCTCTCTCTACTGCAGAAGCTGAGTATGTTGCAGCTGGGAGTTGTTGCACGCAAATGCTTTGGATGAAGCATGATTATGGTATCCCTCAAGGTAAGTTGTCTATCTTTTGTGACAACACTAGTGCCATCAACATCACCAAGAATCCTGTTCAACACTCTCGCACAAAGCACATTGATCTTCGATATCATTTTATTAGGGATCTGGTTGAACAAAACATACTTGAGTTAAGCTTTGTGCCCACTGAAAATCAACTTGCTGATTTGTTCACTAAGCCTCTTGACACTGCGGTTTGAGATGTTGAGAAATGCCCTAGGGATATGTTCTAAGCATTAAGGCACAAGAATGACTGTCCACTAGTGATTGAGAAAATTGTGATCTTAGTATCCCTTGACCACAGTCACTAGTGAAATGTACATATTTTCAGCTATGTATCTTTTGTTGCCATGCCTTATTCTGGACAAATAAAATTGTGTACTCATGTTTAGTCACTAGATCACGTAACCCTACTATGCACTTTCACTTATAGCCTATGTGGTGGCATGCTATGTGTTTCCTGTCACAAGAGATTCGGTGAAGTAGACGAACTGCTTAAAATGCTCAAATGATTCATTCCCTCTTCTCAAAGTAATCAGGTCCTAGTTGTGGTGAACTTTCTAGGGTTTGTAAGAAACGAGAATGGATAACTATATCCCATCTCTCCGAGTAATCAGGCCTTAGTTGTGGTGAACTTTCTAAGGTTTGCAAGAAACGAGTTGGTGAGTGATCTTTGCACGTAAAATACAATATTGCTGACAACTACTCGAGAATCTCTCCATGGAGCATCCTTGATATGTTTAGTACCCTAAGAACATCTGTTCTGGGAGTTGCTGAGAAGATTCTTGTTACATGAGTTCAAATTGTCACAAAATAAAAGAGGCAATGACTCAAATTAAATTCGTGCTTGGGAACAATATTTCCTACTTCTTCTAAGTCGATATCCTGAGCTTGGTTACATAGTTAGTTCACCTACTTCCCTCCTTCTCCATGTCACTAAACTTATCTCTAAGCCCCACACCCTGGTTATACTCACTTTTATCACAGCGTTATTATCTAAGGTCTGACTATGAGTACCAATTCTTTTTGTTGATAGAATACATCATGCTTCGTACTCTGAACTATGTTCCTTTCACTACGTGATTTGTGCTTTCTGTGATTGAACTATGCTATATTTTCTCTCTTCCATATGACAAATGCATTCATTGTCTTGATTCTTAGCAAAGGAAACGATTATGTGCCTTAATTACAGATCTTTGAAGATCTTTCTCTCTCTCTCTCTCTCTCTCTCTTTCCATGCATGACATCTGGTGCCACTCCTTTTCCTTACTAATTAAGTATACATTGAGGGGGAGAAATTCATTGAATGCGTGTTTCTCGGAACCATAATTTGTCATAATTACTATCCTCCTTGCACACGCCTTCTCCAACTGGGTTGTCTCTTCAGTTTCCTAACCCTACTGATTTATATAGTCTCTCTTGTCTCTCTCGGATTTTACGCTTGGCTGTCTCTGTGTGCAGGTTCGTTCCAACCACTGATTTTCTCACCATGGTTCGCACAAAGCAAACAGCTCGACTTGGTGGACATCGCCGTCTGCCTCCTCCGGAGGAAGGCCGTCAGGCCGCTGCCAGAGCCGGGATCCTCCATCCCGGCATGCACCGTACACGCAGTCGGAGCCCTCCTCTTCGCCTTTCTCCTTCTGGTGCATCTTCTGCTCCTCCACCTCTTGCTTCTTTGGATAGTCTTCGTTATCAGATCCTGGTGGCTGACTGGCGAATTGCCTGCCTCACTACGGACATGGACGACATGCATTCCCTGCTGGTTCGTACTCGTCATGCTCTAACCACACTCACACAGGAAATCCGGCACATGCAGCGCCACCCTCCCGGGTTTGACACTCCTGGTCCAGTCAACGTCCTGCCAGCGCCTGTCACACCAGAGGAGAGCTCAGATTCCATGGATGAAGAGAAATTTCTGGACAATGTCACCAAGCTTATTGAGGACTTCGACGTGCCTTCCCATTCAAAAGGGGAGAAGTAAAACTCTTTTATTTTTCTGTTCTTTATGCTTTCTGCAGTTTAAATTCAATCAAACAATATTTCTTTTTATTTATGGGTTGTAAGTGCATAAGCACAGATATTTTTCTTGGATGCTTTTGGTTATTAAGTAATTTTATTTTGGCTACTTGGATCTGGAAAAGGATGGAAACTGATTCCTTAATCCAAGTAGCACCCCTTGTTTAGTGACTGGTGTTTATCTGTGATAACTAACATGCAGGACAAAAAGATTGAAAAATCATGTGTTGAATGGGAATGCCCAAAGGGGGAGATTGTAAGTATTTTGGGCTTTTCACCATTCAATACATGATTTCCCTTTGTCACAAGGAAACCGGAGCGTCAAGGAAACAAAGAGAAAAGATCATAGGATCGGATCTTGAAGAAAAGATTAGGCCAAATTAAGTCATTGATCTTGAGTTTAATATGTTTTGATTCCATATCTTTTTGATGCTTTTTGATTGATATGCTTTTCAGTCAATTTGATTCAATAATCTTTTATGCATTAAACAGGTTTTCAACATGCATATCAATTTGAGATCTTGGTTAGGAAAGTTTCGATTGTACATTCAAAACATGTTTTAAACCTTTCTATATTTTTCTTAATTAATTATTAAGAAAAGATTTGATTGAGGGGGAGAGTTTCTCCCCTATAAAAGGTTTCTAAACGAAAGTTAGGGCTGGGGTTTTTGAATGCATAAAATCGCTCTAAATTGAACTACTAGAGATGCTCATTTTGTTTTTCTGAAAAAACCCTCTTTATGTGTTTCATGTATTTCATTGCAAAATCATTCATATTTATTCTCAAGATCGTGACTTAATTGAGAAAAAGAAAGGTTGAAGGTTGATGATCTAGAATGTTGTATTAGGAGTTAGAACAGTTGTAAAACAAGTTAGCATGTGTTGCTAAGTGATAGTGTTTGTTAAGAACAACACTACTTGTATTCTGTAAACCCTAGTGATTCATATTGGATTGCATTTTCGTGTTGGCTACGTTAAAAGCCACGCAGTGAAGTTTCCTCAGTGGAGAGGTTTACACTGCGTTAGCAAATCTCCGTGTTATGCATCGCATTTATTTTGAATAAATTCCTATACATAAAGTTATTTCAAATATTTGTTCCATCTGGTATTTTCACAAAAGTCAACATGACTAAAAGAGAAGAAACCCAATACATGCTCCCAGCTATACTTGCAATTCGTTTCAATGTGTATAATTTGAGTGTAAAACAATGGAGTCTCAATTGCTTTCAGCCTATACCATTGAAAAATGGATGAAAATGATATGAAACAGACAACTGAAGCTAAACCAGAATATCATCAGCAAGAGTCCAAACAAAATGAACACTGCAGATGATTCTACATCACAAACAAACAGTGTTCAAAAGGGATTAAGTATGTGATTACGTTTTTGTCCTGAATCCCTGGGTATATAAGCGATATTCCATCACTTTCTCAATTCCAGTAGTCTCAATTCCAGTGTGTTAGGCAATTTCAAGCTTATCCATCGCAATCAGTCTCAGCAAAAGCTTGGTAAAATTTCACTTCCATATTATTCAGCTTTATCTACTCTATTACACTATAAATCTCTTCTTTTAATTGAATTAAAGCTTGAATGGTATTTGGAAAACAAGAAACAAATTGTTTCAATGGAAATATGTACAGTTTCTTTAGAGCTAATTGCCTTTTTGGGTTTTCTTTGCAGCTCAAAACTTGAAGGAAGGTCACCAAGTTGCAGGCTCTCACACAAAGTATCAACAGGGTTTCGTTTTATTAGCTTATTTGCGAGATTTGGGGAATAGTTTTCAGCAAGAAAAGAGGTACGTATTGATTTGGGTTTGTATCGGTTGCTTATAATCTCATTATTACTGACAAGTCAATCCACGGTAGAGATTACTTTTTATTTCAAAACTAAGTCTCCTTTATTTGTCTAAAAATCAATTGATCTAAAATTAGCTTTCTGTTGTAGAGAAACTGAAATTGAGAGGAAATCGCTGTGTATTCTCATTGATAATAGGGGCCTCTTTATATAGAGGATTACAATGTATAGAATCTCAATCATACAAGGAAAGTAATCGTACATTGAATAGGAATCTAGATCCTTCTAATTTAACCCTATTACCACTAGGTCAAGTAACCTAGAGTTTGGGCCAAACACAAATAGAGATATCCTTAAACACTCCCCCTTGTGTTGTCCAAACGCGGTGTTTCTCTCGTTACCTCATTAAAAACCTTGCCGAGTAACAAAAACCCAGTGGGAAAAAAATAACCTCGGTCGAAGGGGAAAAAGAGCACAACACACCCTTCACGTTTCGAGACCATACATGTAGACATCTCCCTCTGATGTCTGCATCTCCCCCTGATGACAACGGTCATGGGAGTTCGGATAACTTCCGCAAACGATGCTACCAACATGTTTCTCGAAAGTGGAATTTAGGCAATGACTTAGAGAGCAAGTCTGCCACACTGTCCTCAGATTGAACCTAGTTCACTTTGATCTTGAGGAGAGTCTGTTGTTGCTGATTATGCTTGGTGTTATCGCTTTTGATGTAGCCTTGCCTCATTTGTTCAAAACAAGCAGCATTTATCCTAAATGCTCGTGGGCTCATCTGTGGTAGACTTCAAACCACAATTGTTCGAACATGCGTAATTATGGATCCAATCCATATACATTCACGAACCACTTCGTGAAGAGCAATGATCTCTGCATTGTTCGAAGATATAGCGACTAGGGTCTATTCTGTAGACCTCCAAGATATCACGGTCTTTACCCATGGTGAACGCTTAACCAGTTTGGGAACGACCTTTGTGTGGGTCAGAGAGATACCCAACATCAGCAAAACCTTCCAAAACACATGTTGTTTTGGGATGGGGATAGAGGACGCAGGCCAGTGTTGGCGGCGTTCCTGGTGTGTGATGGGTCCGAATCCATCATCTCTTTGTAGGGATAGAACAAGCCCATATCAATCATACATCTCAAGTATCGAAAGATATCTTTTACACCAATCCAATGGCGTTGCGTTGGCGCAGAGCTATATCTAGCTAACAAGTTCATTGTAAACGAGATTTCCGGTCTTGTGCATTTAGCTAAGTACAACAATGCGCCTATTGTACTTATGTAGGGCACTTCCGCCTTTAGCACATCTTCGTCATCATCCTTTGGACGAAGAAGATCCTTTTCAGGACCAAGACTACGGACGATCATGGGGGTGCTTGAAGGTTTGACCTTGTCAAAATGCCTAAGCATCTATCAACACGATGCTCAAGTTCCAAACCGAGACATAATCGTGTTCTCCCAAAATCCTTCATCTCAAAATCGGATTTCAAGTGTTCAGCGGTTTCCCTTAACTCTTTAAAGGCTTCTAATGAAGATCATGTCCAACATGAACCGCGATAGAATCCGAAACTTGTTATGAAAACGCGTGGGCATATCCCTTCCCAATCAAGTAGTCACTTTAGTGAGCGTTTCAACCTCTTTGTAAAACGCGCTCCGTGGTCTAGAGCCACTTGACTTGGGTAAATGAAGTTCACCATGAACCTTCATGTACATTCCGTATCTAGATCCCCATAGAGATACGTAGTGACCACATTTGTAAGCTGCATGTTCAGTTATTCGGAAACTACCAAACTGACAAGGTAGTGGAGTGCAATGACATCCATTACGAGAGAATATGTCTCATCGTAGTCGATTCCAAGGCGTTTTGTGAGAAGCCTTGCGCCATAAGGCGAGATTGCCATCTCTTTTTCTCATCACGCTTTCTAACGAAGACCCATCAGTCAATAGGTTTTATTTTAGGAGGTGTTGGCATTACTAGCTCGAAAACCTTCCTCTTCGTTAGAGAATCTATCTTAACCTGGATCACATCTTTCCATTTAGGCCAAATTTCTCTACGTTGGCATTCATTCATCAACGGAGCGTGGTTCGATGTCATCAGACTCAACAAACTCATGCACAACGAAATGCGCAACTACATCATCAATCATGATGGAGTTTCTATTCCACGTCTCATGTACACTAGTGTAAGTTTCATAGAGCTCTATATTCTCAGGAATAGGTTCTGACGTTGAGGCGTCCCCCAACGATAACCATAACCCGGAAGATACTCATGAGACGGACTTTGAGTGTCGATGATCAAAGGATTGGAATGTGCCAAAATATCCTTCGAACCCACGGGACTCCCACGCATCTAGCTGGGGCCATGGCCTATAACACCAGAGTGCCACTCTCTTTGGTGTTGGCGCCATGCCTATCTCCTTGTAGGTGGTGCTACATCCTCTCGTAGGGACGTACTTCCTTGCAGGCATGTTTGCAGCATATTTGTGTGATCTCGTCACTTTAACAGGGATCGGGATGAGACATAGTGGGGACAGACTACGACAATTCCTGTCGTTCCTGTTGAACATTCGTGTTCTTAGCTCCCCCTAACGACGGGAAGACTGTCTCATCAAAGTGACATCCGCAAATCTAGCGGTAAGGAGATCGCCTAGCAAGGGCATTAAGTGGCGGACGATTGTTGGAGTCTCAAATCCAACTGAGTTGCCCATTCGTCTGTAAGGACCCATTATAGAGCGCTGTGGCGGCGCAATTGGCACATAAATGGCACACTCAAATATGCGTAAGTACGATATTTGTACCCAGTCACTAGCTGTAACGCAGAGGTAGATTGAGTGGCAGTGGGTCGTAGACGAATTAGCATAACTGCATGCGATATTGCATCACCCCAAGCGGATATAAGGAGATTGGTGCGCATTACCAATGTCCGGACTACCATCGTAGTCGTTTCCGCGAGACCATTTGGGTGTGCTCATGGGAATAAGATGTCCAACATCAGTCCCAAATGCAATAACTATCGAAAGTCTTCGATGTAAACTCACTAGCATAGTCAAATCCAATTGACTGAATAGGATGATTCGGGGAGTGAGCCCGTTGTCATATGATGTGTGCTAGGAGTGTTTCATAAGCAGCATTACAAGTGGACAATGGCACAACACGTGACCAGCGTGTTTGCATGTCAACCAACATCATGAGATATTTAAACGTCCGCAAGTTGGGTGAATGAGTCCAGAGAATCCCTACGGATTCTATGTAAGAACATAATGAGTATTGTCATATCCTTTGCATAGGACGGTCTCAGTCCTAATTTCCCTAAGGAACAGGCTTTGTAAAATGAGCGAGGGGCCTTAGAAGCAACCAATGAGGATTTTGGTTGGGCCTGAGCGTCTGTAGCGCTATTAGAAGCAAAGTGTGTGACTACATCTCCCATTATGGCGTTAGAGCCATGGAAATTGGTGTGTGTGGCGTCATGGCCACTAGGAGGAACAACCATGGTGTCATGCTCATGGTTGGCGCCATTAATGGCGTCATCACAAGGGACTTGGGCGGCCCTACGGCGTCCCAAGACAGCTGCAACACCAGATGCTGCGGTGGCTGCTGTTTTATTTATTCCTGGAATCAATTTTCGATTCTAGCTTCTTCTCACTCTGAAGAATGGATATCTGTGTGAAGTCTTTAATAGACGGATCATCATATCATGACTAGGATGACCTATCCTGTCGTGACAAAGCCAATATGTGTCTAAATCCAAGAGATCTTCTCTCATAACTTTTATTGGATTAATAGCTCGAATAGTGACATAGAGTCTACTAGAGAGACACATAAACTTCTCTAAGATGCGCATTTGTTCGCAATCATTAGAGGTATTGCAAAGGAACTCATTTTCGTTCTCTACATGCGTTTTCGCATGGGATCCGTTGGCTATTCATAGGGCAATTTGCCCTAAGAGCGTAGAGAGTTTTTGTGACAGTAATTAAGGTGCCATTTGGCAAGTGGAACTTGGGCTATTCCATGTCCTTGAATTAATATTGATGGCCCAGCCATCGTAGTCACAAAGGTCATATGCTCAGAATCAAAATGGAGTCATAAAGAAAAGAACTCGAAATTTTATTCATAAGCCAACGGAATACATCATTGTCTCTTAACCATTAGGAGAATCTAATCCAAATGCTAGCTAATGCAAAACAATGGTAGTCGTCTAACTTCTTTCGGTAATTCCAAAATAAATGTGACCAGGTGAGTAGAGAGATGTCGGTGGAGCAAGGCTCGCTTAAGTACCACTAATCTCAAAACCTTCCTAGACATCACATTTACGTTGAGTACGCCTACTTTGAAGAAAGACTAAAGCATTGGCATCTTCTACAAAAATGATATGGCAATTGCCTACATCTCTTGGAAAATAAAGACTTAAACAGAATTGGCGATCTATTGATCCTAGCCAGATTTGTAGTCTTGAACCCTTCACTCTAGATCATCTTCTTGATCTTCTTGTTCCACATAGTGAGCTTCTCTTGCTTCACAATATGCTTTGTAGGCGGTGACAATTTCTTCACGAGCTCTACAAATGTGTGCCCAATGATCAGACACTCCACATCGAGAACATACATCTCTTTGCTCGAACTCCATTGATTGAGGCGCTTTGAAAGCGTCATTTAGATGGCTCTTAGTGTTGGTGGCACCACCAACATGGCCAGAGGCGTTGCCTCCCTCTCTCTTCCCACGTTGACCTCTTCGGTTCCGTGTTCGCCTATATTGGCGGTTACCTTCCCAAGTAGAGCGATTATATGGACCAGAACGTCCAGAAGTATCCCTAAGATTAGGGTTTCGCTCTTGGCGTCTTCTCTTAGGGGCGCGACTATAATTGGATTCCAGAATATGCCCTATTTCCACGGATCTCGAATTATAGTTCTTCACAAGGATGTTGTCATGCTTTTCAGCGACATTCATTGCTCCAATGAGCTCATGAAACCTTGTGATCCGTCCTGCAGCAATATCGATTCGATAGTTCTTAGCAACCATCAATGCAGAGACGGGGAAGGTAGAGAGAGTCTTCTCAATCAACATCGCATCTGTGATCTCTTTACCACAGAATTCCATTAAGGATTTAATGCGAAGTGCTTCCGAGTTGTAGTCAATAACTGAATTGAAATCACAGAAGCGGAGGCTATGCCATCTCACTTCTAGGTCAGGAAGCAAGGAGTCACGGACGTTGCCAAATCTTTCTTCGAGTGAGACCCACAGCCTTCTGGGGTCTTCTTCATTCATACACTCGTACTAGAGCGAATCATCCATATGACGAGTCATTAGGATGATGGCTTTCGCCTTATTTGCCTCTAAGGCTGCTCTATTTGCTTCCAAAGCTTGAGCTTGCTCAACAGTTAGCACGTCCTGGCTAGGCTCGAGAATCGTATCCAAGATTCCATCGGCCTTGAGATGCTGGCGGACATCACGAACCCACCTGTGATATTCAGAGCCAGTTGTTCCCAATGGAGCAAAGTCCAATTTGTTCAGGTTACTCATCCTGAAAGAGAACAAGAAAAAGGGTTAGTTTCGGAGCGGAAAAAGCTACCACGAAAACATATAAAATTTCTGAGCGTAGTCGCTTCCAAGAAATTAGGAATTTCCGAGCTTAGTCGCTTCCAAGAAATTCGATTCCAAGAGGGGTTGGATTAGATCGAAACAATGATGTGTTTGTGGTCGATCATAACTTCTCAACAAACTCTAAGTTTGGAGGACTCTACAAGCTCTAAGCTTGGAGTGAGCACGAACCCCCACAGTTCGGCTTTTGGTCTCCCCTATGAAGAAGAAAGGGGGGTAGAAGAAGGGATGTTGGAAGTCCCCGAGAAAAGAAGAGAAAAGTAATAAAAACTTCAAAAACGGGAACTTAGAAAAGTTTACCTTGAAAAATTGCCGGAAATCTTGACCGGAAAAGTTGGCCGGAAAGTGACCGGAAAGTGGTCGGAAAAGTCGCCGGGAAAAGGTTGACCGACGGTTGACCGGAGTTGACCGACCTGCTGACGTGGCACCGGTTGCTGACGTGGCGGTCTGGATGTTGACGTGGCAGGCTGGATGTTGACGTGACAGGCTGACTGGACGCCTGCGTGGTTGATGACGTGGCAGGCTGCTTTTTGGTTCTGGGCCTGAGTCTGTTTCTGGGCTTTGGGCTGCACCTCAGTTTCTGGGCCTAGGGCTGTGTCTGATCTGGGCTCCCCTTGACCTAAGCAAGGTTGACTGAAGCAAGGGAGATGCAGGCGGCGGTTCGGTGGTGCAGTTACTTCAGGCGGCCGGTTCGAGTGGTTCTAGACCGGTTCCGGTGGAGATTTTTCGGCACCGGTGATCGGGGGTCAGACTTCAGCTGCTGGTGAAGTTTGGTAGCAGTAGGCAGGGAGGAAAGCTTCGAACCGGGCAAAGAGAAAATCGGAATTTCCGGGGGCCGGTTCAGGGGGCAGCGCCGCCGGTTCTGTTCTTCTGGAGGTGAGAGCTTCCTGGAGGGCGGCGGAGGTTTCTGGGATTTGAAGGCTACGAATATTAGGTTTCAGGGTTAGGGCTTCGTGCTGATAACGTGTTGTAGAGAAACTGAAATTGAGAGGAAATCGCTGTGTATTCTCATTGATAATAGGGGCCTCTTTATATAGAGGATTACAATGTATAGAATCTCAATCATACAAGGAAAGTAATCGTACATTGAATAGGAATCTAGATCCTTCTAATTTAACCCTATTACCACTAGGTCAAGTAACCTAGAGTTTGGGCCAAACACAAATAGAGATATCCTTAAACACTTTCCATAATTTGCAGTTTTTGCAAAACGTTGGGCACTGCAATAGAAAAGAGAAGAAGGCAAATCAGTTTCATCTCCGATTTCAAAAGTGAGACTTCAATCTTATACTCTCTGTCTTTTCTAATCTAAGTACATTGCTTACTTTCAAAAATGATCAAGTAGTTGGTCCTTTGTTCAGTGCATTGAGAGGCCACAAACGTGACCACACAGTCTTCAGTCAAGTCATCTGTTGAACTGAAATACTTATATAGCTGTTTTTACCCCAATTCGTTAGTTCTTTCTACTTTGTTTGTACAAATAAGAAGATCTTTTCTCTTACTTTTTGTTTTGTGGAATTTCTTAAGTGCAGGGTTTAGAACATCAGATTAAGTTATAGATGTTCTTCAGATTAAGTTTTTGATTGGATTTTTTGATTTCGGATCACAACCCTTGCAAAAACCCTTGCAAATGCAATTGAAGAGATGTTAGGTACGTCCATTCTGTTGTTATACTGCGTGATAAGAAATTGCTTGCTTGACCTTAAAGTTTTAACACTTCTTACTGTATAATTGTCTCATAATCTGGAGGTGGCATATGTCCTAATTGATACTTTGACATTTCTCATATACTGCTTAGAATATTGTGTACACACATCATATTTGTATATTTATTTTCTTTGTTTCCCTCTTAGAATATCAAAGATAATTTAATTTGAATATAAGCATTGATAAATGCTCTATACTACAGTAGTTGGGTTTCCATTGTACTTTAGTTGTTTGCCTCTTAGAATATCAAACAAATATGATAAATGCTTGCCTGTAATTTTTATTTCGAGGATAACCCTTGGATTGGTAGTGCACTGATCATATTAAAAGCCAAATATTGCCAAGACTAACAGAAGAGCTATATCTCTTACGTGACAATCACTAAGAAACAAATTCTCAGACAAATTCAACATGCTTTGGTCTTTCATTTTTGTTTCCTATACAAGAATGATCTTTTGTTCTGTATAAGTTCAATGCCCTTTCTCCACTATAGATTGCTCAAAAGTCATTGGTAGAAGACTCATCAAAGCAGCTAAAATAAGAGCTGACTTAAGTGGGGCAATAGCCCTTACCCGATGACAGAATTTCCATCAGCTGAAGCTTTAAAACATCGGACCCACCAAAAGTTGGCAAAGGTAATGACAAGGATTCATCTGAAAAACTGGAAAAAGGTGAGCTGAGCAATACAGTTTATGTTCTCCCTAATTTTGTTTATAAGCGTGTGCTTCTTTACATTACTTCTTTTAATGGGTACAGAGTGACAGTGCTAGAAAAACTGAGAACAAAATTGCAGCTGACATCAAACCTATCCAGTACGAACTCTGAAGCACCCAAGTGGCCAAGTATGTGCAACATAAAAAAAGTTATGCTGGAAGAACATAGGATGGTTTCAAACAGGCTCTAGAGGTCGGTGAAAAAGTAAGACCTTATTCCGAGTAAGCCTTTTGTTATATGTGTTCTCTAGCAGTTGTCATGATGTAAAGATTCTGATACTTGGTGTTGTGTTATAATCTCTCGGTTCACACAGAGGAACATTCTAAGGATTTACCCCAAAGAAACTTAAAGTTGCCTCCTCAAATTACCAACCTCATATTGGATGGATGCATGGAGCTCAAATGGTTGTGTCTATTGTGCAGGTTAGTTTTCCAGTTTCATGAAACTTTTAGAACCTGATAATATGTCAATGACCTTGATCGATAAGAAATATAACCTGACTGCATATAAAATTTTATGACAGGGATGTGATAAATCACGATGGTTGATGCATGGGATGTTTAGAGCCAATGATGAGGCCCTGCCTTTTTTATGCACAAGGGCTCAAATGATGAGGTTTTTCATCCTAAAAAGACCTTGGTAGTGACAAAGACATTGAAGGTGAAGACAATTTATTTACTTTGAGTTGAATTTTTGGCATATTAGCAATAATCTCAGAGGATTGATGTTAATATACAGGTGAAAGCATTTATGGCCAATGGATGTCACCTGGATTTTAATCAAACCCCCTTTGATTCATTCTCCCTACAGACTTCTACACAAAAGTTAGTAGGGTCCGTTTTGTTTGTCTGATAATTCGAGAATTTGATTCCTATTTTTAGTTATTGTTGAAATCAGTTACATTCCTATCTTATAACATAGTATACTCACATTGCTAAATATCTCAACACTCATTGCACTCTACGTTTCACTTCACATCAGTATTTTGCAGAGCTCTGATCACGTCATATGCAGCTGGTTGTTTATAGGTAACCTCATCTTTACATTCCAATGCCTCATTGATTAATGTTTGTGCTTACTCCATACAAAACCATTTCAATGATTTCAATTTACAGAACCAAATAATCACTCTTTCTTATTGATTGACATTATTACTTATGTTTTCCAATTACAACAGCTCAACTGAAATTTCGGAGGACTTATCATTTGTTGCAAATGACGAATCAGACTTTGTACATAAACACCTACTGTTGTTAGGATATAACATATAATGTAGCAATGTAATATAACAATGTTTCTAAATTCAGTAGCATCGAATCAAACAATATTGCTCATATTCCCGCAGCATCGCGCGGGTGCATTTTTTAGTTAGTATATAGAGCTCGGTAAGGTTCCTCTAGCCACTCGGGTTCGGTAGTCATAGAGTTTTTTGTGGTAGAAGAGCAAGTGAAAGACTGTGCCTTTCACTGGTGCATGGTATCGCTGTTCTTAATTAAATTGTGTATACTCATGCAGAGACTCAGAAATTTGAGGACATTGGGAAACAATTTATATCAGCAAGTGATAATATTATCATATTAATTACTTAACCTCAATGCAATTTTTTTGCAGACTGACTTTAACTGAATCATATCATTCACGAGGCATCAGGCAAGCTATGTTGCTGCATTTCCTTACTCCCCACATTTCTTGGTAAGTATTAACACTTACTTTAGCTCTAAAGGCGTAGCTATACACGGGCTCCGCTGGGCTACAGCCCACCCCAAATTTTGAAAAAAAATCATTTATAGCTTAATTTTAGTTTAAAAAATTAAATATTAAAAAGTAGCCCACCTCAAATTTCTAAAGTTAGCCCATATGTTAATTTTTTTGGGTCATATCTATGTTATTTCTTTGCTTGAAGTACTTGATTGTGTTTTATTTTCTATTCTGCTTTAAGAGACATATTCGCATAAAAAGCTTGCTTTGCTTTTTTTAGGTAAATTAGGTCAGAATAAGAGTTGGCTGAGAATTATGATACAAATTCAATAATTAAAATTTTTTGGTTATATTCAAGAGCACAAGATAAAATTTGAGTAGATATGTTTTTTTGTCCTAAGGCTTTTGTTATCGAATTTCTATCAAATGTTATAATGTTGATTTTTTTGGATCAGTTAGCTATTTGATTATTTAATATGTAATTAATATATGATGTGGTTTAATTTAAGGAAAGAATAAAACATGTTACTAATAAAACATGTGGTTTAATCATTCCCCACTATATGGTCTCTAATTATGCCACCATATTGATCGCGATGCGACTGCAAACGCCCACCAGTATTTTGTGTGACCACTTCGACCGGTGCATTAAATTTTCTAGCCCACCCTATTTTAAAATCCTAGCTCCGCCATTGATCAGCTGAGCCATCATCACTATCATTCCCCACTATATGGTCTCTAATTATGCCATCATATTGATTGCGATGCAACTGCAAACGCCCACCAGTAACTTGTGTGACCACTTCAACCGGTGCATTAAATTTTCTAGCCCACCCTATTTTAAAATCCTAGCTCCGCCATTGTCTAGCTCTTGCTATAATTCCATATTAGATGAGAAAAATTTGTCAAATATGCGTTGTGGAATTTAATGATCAAACATTTTATCTTGCAGGGACTGAGATTGGTAGAATTTCATAATGACAATGTTGCACTGAACCTCAGGAGAGATCCAAGATTTTGGTCAATTTTTGGAGGAAGGTTTAGCTTTGTTTCAAAAGAAGTGGCTGCCAAAATTTTGATCTAAAACTGTTTTATTCAGTTATCTAAAATTCTGCTCTTGAGTGAGTTTTTTCTTTCTAAATTTTCTGTATTAGTATATTATATTAACATGTGAATGAAAATAATTTGGTTTTAAGTTTCAATTGATACTAAGGTCTTTTTTAAATCAAGGCTTATAATTTATTGATAACACTAAATCCCGCGGCAAAGCGCAGGCAAAATTTCTAGTATATATATGAAGTGTCGGTTCACTGCTACACTGTTCTAAGGACAGTAAACTGACGCTTTTGCCCTTGATTTTTTTCTGATAATTTGAGGCTGCCATTGGTGTATGGATAAGGATGACTGTGAGGTCTGGAAGCCTTTGTCTAGCTGATAATTTGAGGCTGCCATTGGTGTATGGATAAGGATGACTGTGAGGTCTGGAAGCCTTTGTCTAGAGTCAAGAGTGTGCCACCGACATCAAGAGCAAAAAAAGCTTGGTATCCCACTTTCCAATTCTCCAAAATTTCTATGTTTTTTCACCGGATTCTAAATATTGCTGGGTTTTGTTTAAGAGTTGCTATGTTTGGATGGAAATTAAGGGTTTTAGATTTCTGGGTTTTGGTTTGTGTTTTTCGCTGAAATTGGATTTTCGTGTTTGATCTGTTATTTGGTTGTGTTTCGCAGTTCTAAGTATTGGATATTGCTGTCTTCAGCGTGAAGGTGAAAAAGAGAATACCAAATACTGCGGATAATTGCAGAACACTTATCTGTTAAAGATGAACACTGATAAAGATGGCAAAATAACTCATGAGGAATTGAAGACTGCTCTTTAAAGGGTTGGTTAGCAGTTGGCTGAATCAGACGTTAACATGCTGATGGAAGTAGTAAGTTGTGTTCTTTAATTTCATTTGAAAACTAAAATCACGATACCTTTGCATTAGTAACGGCTTATGAATCTTTAATATATACAATCCATTCGACAATTAAAATAACGCCCTATGGGAATGGATTTCTGTATTATGGAGAGTTTGCAGTAGTTCACCTCACTATTGAATTAGTTGAGCTAAAGCAAGCATTGGCAGATATGCTGCTTCCAACCCACCAGTTCTCTTTGATAGCACTACCGCGTTTTCCCCAAGGAGACTAACTCGATTCTAACTAAGTTGGCGATAAACACAAATCTTTCAGTTAAAAACTACACCCTCCACTTAAATGTATTTCACTGCTTTTCTGCTTCATCCAATAGCATAGTTTACAGACACCTTTCAATTTCACTCGAATCATAGTACATCCCGCCGCATAGCGCGGGCAATCTTACTAGTTCATTTTTAAGGCAGTGAGACGACTTCACTCAATTCTGATAATAAATAAAGACTTTAGCTAGTCCATTACTAAATAATACAGTGCTTGTTGGCTGGGGTTGGTGACGAGCGAAAACAAAGACTAATCAAATATGAACTATTTTTTCTTTATACTCATAATTAAACCTCCAATTAGCCAATGTCAAGTCTCTCTTCCCCTAGTTAGTATGAATAATCAAATATGAATATTTTTTTTCTTTTTAGGATAAATTATAAAATATCCTCCAAATTATGAGTTTATCTTCATTTTTATACACAACTATCAAGTTTTTGCATTTGCATATTTTTAATTTCATTTCAGTAACATTTTGATACTTTGACCACTAACACCGTTAAAATTTATGGACATTTTCATCACCTCAATGACTTTATGATTTTTTTACATTTACTTTAACAAATCTTTTTTCTTGAAATTATCAAATATTAGTAGTTTGTCAAAATATTTTTGAATTAGAAGTTGAATTCATTAGATCAACAGCCAAAATCTATAGTATACAAGAACTTACATAAGAAATCCGGCAAGAAAATCTGGACTACCTACCTAAGCTAGAGCAGACCATTAAGATCTACTGGACGCTCACATTTAAGTAAGTCTATCTAAGAATGAACAAACCTCGCCCTCTACGGAAAGGAAATCATTCAACTAGCCCTCTTTTGCCAATCACGCAATTATGGTACAAGCAAGAAACTAAAAACGTCATAGTAGTTTGTCAAAATATTCAACAAACCCTAAAACTAATAAACTATATTCTTTGAAACAAATATTATTATGTGTTTGGACCCAAAATGAGCATTTTGGCCTGACAAGGCACGTCTTGGAGAAATTGAGCCAATGTCAGTGGCTCAGGCTATATATTGTCGACAAGCTCGAAATATATATTTAGAGGCTAAATAAAGCCTACTATGGAAGCATGGAAGCATGAAAAGTTAACTTTAGCACATTTTCCTACTTCGGCTAGGAGAAACCGAGCTAAACAAGGAAGGAGGGGCGGCCGCCTGACCAAATGAACTTGAAATGAGCTGAAACTCTGCAGATCCATTCTAGACAGCCCAGGGATCATTTCTTATGAAGAGTGCCAGAGATATTTTTGAGTGGAAGGCCTTCAAACAATCAGTCCAATTTTCTATAGAAGCAAAACTGGAAAACTGGACCTGTAAGAGGTCCAGCAGCATTTCCAGCCCAACCTCATGGAATAAAGCTCTGAAAATTTGTCAGGATGATCTACACTCATAGTGGAACATTTTTTATGAAGAAGTCGAAGGCTCATTCTGAAGTCTTGTTAGAGAAATAATTGAAGGAATAAAGGGGCAGAAACTGACCTAAAACCAGCTCAATATTCACATGTTCATGTTTCCTACCCACATGAAGAAAGCTAGATGCTTTTCTTCTTTTCCTTGGATATATTTTTCAAGACAATCTCTTTAATAGATCATCATCACTTCCATGTTTCTACACCTTCATGCTTTGCTTTCATTTCATCATTTCTCTATCTTTTCCATATTTTACAAATCACTTTCATACTCCACTTTCATTATTTTTCTTCCACTCATCATTTCACTCTTCTTTTTCTTCCCTATATAAACACATTCTCCTCTCATTCTAAAATACACATTCACATTCAACATCTCTAAGATGATCTAAGTTCTCTCTAGAGCAACCTCTCTAAGAGCAACTCCTCTCCTTCTCTTTCTCTTACCGGTGATCACACTCCTAGTCCTAGTCTTCTCAGAAGCCGACTTTCAGTGCCACCAAACCCTCTGTCAACGTGCTTCGGTCCTAGTCTCCTCGGGAGCCGACGGTAGTGCCGCGACCACAACGGTTACAGAACCAGCCAAGCAAGGGTAACGCCCTAGCAACCCAGCCAAGCTAAAGTCCCGCTTTAGCAAGTTCTCCTCACTTCCCAGTGGTTCTCGCTCTGCTCGATCTACAACATCGAGTATCGATTGTGATTTTCAAGAAGCTCAGCAAAAGTCCTCGCCACGAGGCACAAAGAATCCCGCGACGAGGTTGGTGCTCTCCTCGTCTACAATCGCTCAACAGAAGTCAGGTCAAGGGACACCCCCGACGACCGCACCCGACGGTGCTGGCACGCCCGCGCAAGAAAAGAGACTGTTGACCAGCTGCAGCAAAATTTTAGCCAAACATTATGGATGAAAAATGACTAGAAGAATTCATTTATATATATATATATATATATATATTAAGCAAATCAAAATAAAATAAAAATTATAATAATTAAATAAATTAGAAGCCAATAGGAGACAATTCAATCAGAACAACCAATTCGTCTTGGCGTTCATCAGTGAACAAATGTTCTCGGGATTGAGCAACATGAGAAACAATCCTAATAAGAAAAGTTTAATTTTAATTACAAAGTTCAATGAAGAAATCTTAATTTTAAATACAAAATTGATGAATTGATGAAGATGCCCTTGAATATCATCATATTTTTTAACAGTGTTAGTAGTCAAGGTATAAAATTGTTAATGGAATGAAACTTAAGGTATGCATATGCAAAATTTAATAGTTGGGTATGAAAATGTGAGGCTGTTCGGGGGTATTTTGTAATTGATCCTTTTTTTTATACTCATAAATCATAATTAAGCCGCCAATTAGCCAATGTCAACTCTCTCTTCCCCTAACTACTATGAATGTCTTTCGTCATGATGTAATAGGTTTAGATTGTTTTAGAGGAGGGAGTCAGACGTTATTTTACTATAAAAAATAAATAAATAAACTGTTTTATATGTTTCTTAATTCCCATCGTCTACCTATAAAACGAGGTCGCTTGAGGTGCTATGAATCAAACTTAATTACCTTCCTCTGTTTACAACCAATCTCTCTGCTCTCTTGTTACACCTTGCCTGACCCAACCTCAAGTATAAGCGTACATGTGAGCTTTAATTAACGTGCAAGTATAGTTATGTTACTTCTCTTATGTCGGTTCTTCATTTTGCATGTACTGAATATATTATTTTGAAGTGGCTTAATTAACGGTACTTGCTCCAGAATCAGATCTCTAGCTTGATCAAGATATGAACAACCCGGCAGATAATGTATCGGTTGAGGTAAGGTTTTAACTAATTATGTTTACTAATATCACAAACTGAAAAAATAAACCCATAGTAGGCTGCCAATGCTAAGTTTGAATTTTCCTAATTAGTAAATGAAAGACAAGTTAGCACCTTCTCCCCGCAAAGAAATTCTGTTTGATCAAACTCTGATTCTTCAGCATTCATTAAACTGAGACCAAAGATGCATATTTCTATAAATTTGATGTTTCCTTTTTTGGATACGTGCATGTGTTTAATTTTTATATGTATATTGTGCTCTGGTCCAGTAATACACAATGGAATGGTGTACAGGTGACAGAATCTTCAAGTACAAGAATAAAAAAGTGGCCAGAAGTAAAGGACATTCTGAATCTACATGATGACGACGAGCCAAAGATTTTCTTTCCGATGTGGGATGTAATCTTTATGATATCGTGTGGAATTGGTGTCTTCCTTGATCCTGTGTACAGTTACATTCCGGTCGTCGACAAGGACAGGACATGCTACTTTTGGGATCAAAAGTTGATGTGGACATTTGTGGGCTTAAGATCTGCTGTAGATCTTTTTTATACAATGGACATTATCATTTTCTTACGTCGAAAAATTACTGATGCTAAGTTTGCTGCCTCCTTAAATTCGAAGAAAAAGAAATCACTAAAGGAAAGTATTCGCAAGCGTTTTCCCGTTCTACTTCGCATTTTCGTTGCTCTTCCAATCCTACAGGTAACAGATGGAGCCTTTTCCAAGTATATTATTTACTGTTTTACTGATCAGTTTGCTGCGAATTGATTACCATGCACTAGGAAAAGATGGTATAAATCCTAAAACGCACAAGATTATGGGCAGCAATACTAAATGAATTTAACTGTGACTGTACAATTAATGTCTACAGGCAGTGGCACTCACCGGAACATTTGCACAATATAATAAGTTTAACTTGTTTCGGGTCAATCCGGTTCAATTTGTCATGCGTATTTACTACACCTATGGATCGCTTAAGGGAATTCCGAACATAGAAACTGGAGTAGGAAGATTTCTTCAGGCTATTTTGGACTTTCTTCCCTTCGTACTTGCTGCTCATGTGAGTTTCAGTCTTGGATATATCTCCCATATCTTAACTTATGTAACTGTTGTCTAGTAAAATCTCTCCACTTGAGTAAAGAAATAACAAAATAAACGAAATTAAGACAGAAATCATACCATAAATTCCTTGCTATATATATATATATATATATATATATATATATATATTTATTTATGCAGTTGTTGATTCTTATTTCAATCGTGAGAGATGAGGCTATATATAATAATGCTAATATCTTCTCTTAATTCTCTAGCTATTTGGAGCATTGTGGTACGGTCTTGCTCTACAACGAGAAGTAGATTGTTGGACGAGCGACGTTGTGTGTATGAATGTTACAGATCAACAACCGATATGTGATAGTTACCCACTAAATCACTTCTACTGTAGTACTTACACCGAGGGCAACAATAAAATCATCAATATCAAGCATTTAGAGGAAGCATGCAATATAGATGCAAGTCCACCAATCTTCGACTTTGGCATTTATCTTTACGCTCTTCAGTCTAATATGACAAGTTCATCAACATCTGTTCCACGAAAGATGTTGCAATGTTTTTGGTGGGGTTTAAGAAATATTAGGTTTGTACATTCAATAAAGTTTCATGTTAATATTACTGACCATCCGGTATCATTATATACATATTAGTCTCATTGTCAATATCTAAATTAGTACATTTTCATATTATAATAGAGGCCCCTTAACAAGAGCATGGCACATATCGAGAAGTTATTATATAGTACACGTTGGTTTTGGTTCAACTCTAGTAGTTAAGAGCTTTTACTTATACACCCAAATTCTTGGGTCTCAATTTCATATTTCTCAATGTTTCTACTAAACAATGAAGAAACTTTCTTATACGTTTTATGTTTCTTTCTTGCAGTTCTTTTGGTTCCAATCTTCAAACCGGTCCCCATATAGTGGAGATTATCTTTGCGGTGTTGGTATCTATAACTGGCTTGGTGCTTTTTCTACTATATCTCAATGCAAGAGTTCAGGTTCGTGGTCATCGATCAGCCTGTGTTTACTAGCTAGTTAATTAAAGCATAAGCTATGTGATTTTTCTGGTCCTACATGTATTAGGAAAGAGCATATTTACAGTAAGTACGTAATATAAGAGGCAAGCTGATTGATCAGAATAACTAAACAGGATTCAAATATAGAGAACTGTGGTCATAACTCTTTGTATCTACCAACATAGCGGCCATTTCCTGATTTGATAGTCTTCTATTGAAAGGATTAATTATCTCAGTGCTCACAGCTGCTTAATCGTGTAGCTTGTACTTCGCTCATGTATGCTATACTCTTGAATTAAAATTTCTTAGAATATATAATTACTATTTGTTGTGGATTAAACATATGCAGGCTTTAAAAAGCAGATCAGATCAGCTTAAAATGGAGAGGAAGGTAAAAACGATGAGTCTAGAGGTAGATTTGTGGTTATCAAAAAATAACCTCCCTCGAAAAGATCTGAAGCGGTTAAAGAAAATGATCATGAAAAATGTAAAAGAAAAACTTGAAGAAAAAAAAGATATCGATATGCACAATGTCCTCAGCATTCTCCCCATAGTACAGAAAAGGCGTATCATGTACATTCTTCGCTTGGCTTCGCTGAAGGAAGTAAGTTGTACTTGATTTGTCTATCAACTTCAAAACTACCGAGAGGATTTCTATATACATCCAAACTTTTCGTATATACATAAATTATTTGACTCATCAGTTATATATTCTCTTCATAGTTCTAAAGTACTTTGTATATGTACGTGTTATTGATTAATATAGGTTGACATGTTTAGAACTATGAATGAACAAGTACTGGAAACAATTTGCGAGCATCTCAAGCCAGTGACCTATACCGAGGGCTGCAACATTATTCAAGAGGGACAGCCACTTGAGATGATGCTTTTCATCACGCAAGGCACCGCATGGACTTACATCACTAGTAGTACCAATGGCGCAACAAGAAGTTCCTCCGTCATCAAGTACCTCAAGAGAGGTGATCTTTGTGGAGAAGAACTCTTAAATTGCATATCAAAACTTGCTGCCTTTTCAGACTTTCCCATCTCAACCAGAGTTGTGAAGGCCCAAACAAGAATTGAAGGATTTGCTTTAGGGGCGCATGACTTGAAGAGTGTTGTCTCCAACTTTTGGTGGCATTTTAGAAGGGAGGAGCTTGATCGAGTAGATGGTGCTCAATTGCCGGAGTGGGAACATGTGGCAGCTTCTTTCATACAAGAAAAATGGCGCCTCCGCCATCATGCATAGTCTAGCAAATCCTGTGAGAGTATGCACTGATGATCTTACTTTACTACCTTCTTAGGGGTCAAAAGTACAAATAAAACCTCTTTACTTATGAGTAAACTCTCTTGTTTAATAAGTTTTAATAAGATTGGCCATAAAATGCTGCAAAGTCCATCAATTAATTAAGTTCAATGGTTCATTTAGGGCATAGACTCCCCAAAAGTTGTTCTCCGTGATTGTTTATATGTATACTTTTTGTTTAAGGAAATTGCAATGCAGAGAGAATTGAGAGAATATATAGTTGTATATATTCATTGATAATAGGAGCCCTATATATAGGGATTACAAAGTACATAATCTTGGAGTACAACGATTTCTATTCTAACTCGGAATATGAAATCTCTTCTATTACAACTATAGAACTAATCCTAGTTTGACAAGGCACACTAAATGTCAAAATTCTTCAACACTCGCCCTTGTGCCGCTTAAACTTGGTGGCGACACTTTGATCGTTGGCTCGTTAAAAACCTTGCTCAAGTAATAAAAACCCTGTGGGACAAAAACAACCTCGAGGAGGAGAAAAAGAGTATAACACGTCCTTCACTCTTCGAGATCGAACATGTAGACATCATACCTCCCCATGATGTTGACATCTCCTCCTAATTACTACAATCATGGGAGTTCGGATAACTTTCTCAATCCAATGCTCTTCACATGTTTCTCGAAGGTGGATTTAGGTAACGACTTAGTGAATAAGTCCGCTACATTATCCTCTAATTGGATTTGATTCACTTCAATCTTTAGAAGTGATTGTTGTTGCTGACTGTAAAAGAACTTAGGTGATATATGCTTGGCGTTGTCGCCTTTAATGAAACATAACTTCATTTGTTCAATACAAGTTGCATTATCCTCATAAATACATGTAGGTTCATCTGTGGTAGACTTCAAACCACAAGTTCCTCGATTATGTCTAATTATAGATTTTAGCCATATGCATTCATGCACAACTTCATGTAGAGCAATAATCTCTGCATGATTCGAGGAAGTAGCAACAAGAGTCTGTTTTGTAGACCTCCAAGATATCACGGTGCTTCCCATGGTAAAGACATAACCCGTTTGGGAGCGACCTTTGCAAGGGTTAGAGAGATACCCTGCATCAGCAAAACCCATCAAAACATCACCATCGTTTTGATGTAAGCGAGGTAGACGAGGTCGGCCACCCTTGGCCGCCGCGGTAGTGCCGGCGGAGGCGACATAGCTTGCTACGGCGGTGTAAAAGGTGGCGCTTTGCCATATGCGGTCCCTTTCCATAATTCCGTTATTCCTCTTCTCTTTGTAGGGATAAACCAAGCCCATATATATCGTACCCTTTAAGTATCGAAAGATTGTCTTTACACCAATTCAATGGTATCACGTTGGCGCAGGGCTACATCTAGCCAACAAGTTCATAACAAATGAGGTGTCCAGTCTTGTATTGTGTTAAGTACAATAATGCACCTATTGCACTTAGGTAAGACACTTCTGCCAATTAACACGTCTTCGTCATCATCCCTTGGACGAAACAAATCCCGCTTAGGGTCAAGACCATGGACAGTCATATGATAGATGAAAGCCATAAGTCTTTTACACATCAGCAAAAACCACTCTATTGGAGATGAAATTCTGTCAAATATAACAAGAGGAGATATCCACATGAATTTGCATTTATATTCCACTAGAAATGCTCTAAACGACATTGATAGACTTGACACTATAAGTGGATCGCATAATGAAAAGACAATGAATATCAACCCAGCCCAATAATGACAATAATATTATGACCGGTTCCCTTGAGGAATCCCATTCTTTATGTACTCTTTTATTTTTGGGAAAATTTCGCAAACAGTACACCAAGTAAAGGTCACTAATAATTCTTATACATAAAGTTCCAAACCAAACATTTCGGTACACGAAATCTAAAACTCGACTCACTATCAATACACGACGTCAATTTTTGACACCAAAATGTCCATTATGCCCTCAGTTCTTTTTTTTTTTAATAATTTTTTTTTCCTTCGTTTTTTCTGTTATTTTTTTTTTCTGTAATTTTTTTTTCTTCCTTCGTTTTTTTTTCCTTCGTTTTTATCTCTTTCTTTCTTTTCACATGACTAAATATTGGCTGAGTTACAAATATAAGCTGTAGGACCATAAATCTCACCAATTGGAGGGCAAGGGAGGCGTTGGAAGCGAGGGAGTGAGCGTGGAGGTGAGGAAGAAGAAAGAGATAAAAATGAAGGGAAAAAAAATATCAGAAAAAACGAAGGAAAAAAAAATAACAGAAAAAAAAATTTATTAAAAAAAAAAAAGAATTGAGGGCATAATTGATATTTTGCTGTCAAAAATTGACGTCGTGTACTGATAGTGGGTCGAGTTTCAGATTTCGTGTACCGAAATGTTTGGTTTGGAACTTTATGTATAAGAATTATTAGTGGCCTTTACTTGGTGTACTGTTTGCGAAATTTTCCCTTTATTTTTTATGAGTCAGTTCGATCACTGATCCACATTCTTCATACCCTCACTAGCTATATATGTGTCTCCAACCTTCTGAATCTTTCTTGGAGTTACTGAAAGTCTGAAACCCTAATTCCCCTTCAAGGTAGGCCCTTTTTCTTTTCTTAGCTGAAACCCTGATTCCTCTTTTTCTCTTATTTCACAATTGTCTTTATTGTTTACCCTGCAGGGAACGCCGCCTATACGCTCAGAGACGACACCGTTGGCCATCGTCTTGCAATAACAGGTCTCTATCCATACATTCAGCTTCAACGTACGTGGTCTATCTCTGTCCTGTTCTTGAATAATTGAATACTGGCACCTCCTTGTGTGAATTCAATCTTTTCCCCTTCTGCTAGGATGATCAGCTAGCTTGTTGAACAATGAATATCAATTCTTTTACTGGAATTTGACATTCTTTTCATGTGCTTGAACATATGGAATCGCTATTTTGTTTTCTTTTCTATTTTTCTTGGTTGCATGAATCTGAAAAACTACAATTCTTGGAAATCGAAGTAGTTGTGATGCGTGTAGGCTAGACAATTCAGTTGCAGAAATTGGAATTTATACGAATATATACTTAATCTACCTCACTCAGAGTGTCCTATGTGCATACCTACACGTGTCATTTGCCTTGATATACTGTATCTTTTTTGGAATTAAGAAGCAAGGACAGAGGTCAAGGCGAGTTTAGATTAGATGAAATCTATTCCGGTGAGATTAAATCATGTTCTAGTTAAGAAACGGGCCAGAGGAGACGCAAGAGATGAGAAATAATGGGTTACTAATCAAGAAATGGGCTGAAGGAGAAGCAACCCTACCTGTTTTTGAGATTGCTCGAGGCGAAATCCCCTCAAGACGGATCTAGGTGAGGTGAAGTCCCCTCAAGACAAGTTTAAATGAGGTGAAATCCTCTCAAAGCAGATCTAGGCGAGATTAAATCATGTTCTAGTTAGGAGACGAGTCAAAAGAGATGACCCAATCTATTTAGGGAATTTCGAGAAGGTTGGATACCCTCGAGGTGAAATCCTCACGAGGGGGTGGAACTGGTCAGCAGAATTAGACAATTTGGCCGAATCCATAGCAAGCAGGAAGCATTCTCTCACATTGTTGTGAGAGTAGCGTAATGGATCCACTAATGTATGACTTTTGGACTTTGCACACCACTACGCGCACTAGTCAAGATATCCGCTCAAACTCACATACTGTACATACTAGGGAAGTCTCAACTAAGTTTGGCACTATCGGCTGGGCCCCATCGGTACTCCCAGGTACTATGCCATGGGCCGGGTTCACGACCCACCATGGCGGGGCTCATATGGGATACCACCCCGGGCACCCAGGGCCCGGGACAGGCCAGCACAGCCCAACGATTTACACAGCAGGAGGGCTGATATGGCATCAGAGGAGCAACCTGTGTCCCACATCGAAGATAGGGGAGACTCCTTTCCCATGCTCGAGTATAAAGGCATTAGCACAACCACCTTTTACGGGTAATAACTCCTTTGTCCACTATTTACTCGTTATACATCTATATTAGTTTCTCACTCAGGCATCGGAGAGGCGTAAACCGTCCGGTACGGTTTACCCCTCTAAGCGTGTGTTCTTGGTACAAGATTTAGGAGTTGCATCGGTACCCTAGACGGTATAGCATTCTGTGTGAGGTACCCGGAGAAAGCCACCAGAAACATTGGCGCGCCAGATAGGGGTGAATCATGACTGAGCCGGAAGGAACGGCAGGAGAGGGTAGAAGTGTCGCCCGGGCACTGATATTCTCTCCGGGAACTTCGTCAGCAGAAACGCCATGTGTTGGAGGAATGCATGGTCTCGGATCCTTGGACCCGCAGGTCCCGGACCAAGTGGCTCCGGTATCGGAGTTGGAGTCTATGCGAGCTGAGATAGCAACCTTCAGGGAACAATCCAGGATCGATCGGGAACAACAGAATACCGATAGGGAAACAAACCGCCTTACGCAACAGAGAATACAGGATTTGGAAGATGAAAACACAGCGCTGGCCCGAGCACTGGACAGGAGGCACCAGCACAACGAGGCACTCACCCAGGCCTTGGCTAGAGCATCCCAACTAGCAGCAAGCGTGAACGCTGCCCCGATAGCAGGAGACTCCAACACCGCCCCAGCACCTTCTACGGAAGGCGGTCAACGGATAATCCAAGTGCCGGTAGACTTGTTCCCGGAAAGCTTGAGGCATCTACCACCACCACCGTTACCACAGCCCGTTCTGAATATCCCCCCGGTAACCGATGCAAACACGGCATTACTTATGCAAATGAGCAACTCTTTGCATGCCCTGCAGGCAAGGGTGCAGGCCACAGAAAATAGGGACACCTGGAGAGCCATGACCACCTACGAGGACCGCCCGGGCCCTTTTACCCAACAGGTTAGAGGAGCCATTCGAGCGGATATATCGAAGCCACTGAAGATTGACTATACGGGAGTTGGAGACCCCTACCAACATCTACAGGCCTTCCGATCGCAAACAAGCGCTAAGGGATATACGGATGAGGTGTGTTGTAATATGTTCCAGGAGACCTTGTCAGGGGAAGCTTTGAGTTGGTTCTACGAACTGCCGGTCGATTCTGTAGGGAATTTCAAGGAGTTAGCGGACAAGTTTGTAGCTCGATTCATCTTACGCACCGATGGGATACACACACCAAAAGGCCTGTTAAAGGTCCAGCAGGGAGAGAATGAAACTTTGAAGTCTTTTGTAAATCGATGGCAGGCGGCTGCCGCTAAGTGCCGGGACCTTAATAAGGAACTGGCCGAGCTGGCTTTCAAGAGAGGCTTAAGACGCTGAGAATTTCTCTATGGGATCAATCATAATCCTCCAGCTAACTACGACGAGCTGATGGCCACTGCCATCAGACACGCTCAGGCTGAATTCGAAACGTACGGGGACACCCCCAGACCAGAGCTAAGGGTTCACACCCCGGCCTCGACGGTCAGGGATGAGCCACGGAAGAGGGAGTGGGCCCATAGTCATGACAGGTCACCTCATACCTCGAGCAAAAGAAGCAAAGAGTCCTCGTCCAGGTCTAACAGTTATGGGACCACTCACCCTCACCGGGAGCCGAGGGTACAGCAGGCCCCGCGAACACCACCACCACCCCGGTATGAGGTGTTCACAATCCTTAACGCTTCATACGAGACTATTTGGAACGAAAGCAAGGATGAGATACCGGGCCCACCCCCAAGGAAGTTCCCGAAGAGTAAACTTACCCAGCAGGATACCGGAAGGTTCTGCACTTATCATGAGGATGCCGGACACAATACCAATCTCTGCGTTGCTTTAAAAAATACTATCGAGTCCCTTATCCAGAGGGGCAAGCTTCAACGGTACCTGCCTGCTAAGGAGATAGGAGCTGTGGACGTGTACGGCCAGATCTTCACGATCCACGGTGGGGGCCCGAAAGAGTTACCTCCCCAAAGGAAGAAGCGAAATTCTAGTTTCGGTCATCCGGAAGTTTTCAATTTCCACAAGGCCCCGCAGCGAGATGGTGATACCGGATGGGCATCGGTGACATTCCTGCAGGAGGAGGAAGCCGATCTGAAGATACCCCATGATGACCCCTTCTTAATCACGCTCCAAATGGACCATTATATAATGTCTCGGGTGCTCGTGGACACCGGGGCCTCAGTTAGCGTATTATTTCGCGATGCGTACAAAGCTTTGAACAGGGGAAGAGCCAAGCTGTCACAAGATAATGAGCCCCTCATTAGCTTTTTCAGGAGATATCGTCCAACCACTTGGATCAGATTACCTATCGATCACGGTAGGCGAAAGTCCGAATTGTTCAACCATCAAAACAGAGTTCATCGTAGTGGACTGCGTTTCATCCTATAATGCTATCCTGGGTCGACCGGCACTTTGGCGTCTGAAAACCTTCATTGCCGGTCACATGCTGATGATGAAAGTGCCAACCCCGGTCGGCATTGCTACGATCCGGGGTGATCAGGCCGCGGCGAGGAAATGCTATTCTTTGACTGTATCTCGCGGTAGGGGAAAGTCTGAGATGTTGCCCGTAGCTACTAACCCTCTGGCGGACAGGTACGAGGATCCCAGAGGTGATACCGATTCAGACGAAGAACGGCCCGGTGCCGTAGAGGACATTGAAGAGGTGGTGCTATCAGAGCAGTTCCCGGACAGGACTGTCAAGATAGGTACTAAGCTGTCTCCGGTTATCAGGGAAAGGTTGATCTCGTTCCTCCGCTCTAACACGTCTGCATTCGCCTGGTCATATGAGGACATGCCCGATATACCAATGGAGATAGCCACGCACAATCTTAGTATTGTTCCTTATTCGGCACCAGTAAGACAAAAGCGAAGGGCCTTCACACACGATAAGTACCGGGCTATCCAGGTTGAAGTAAAGAAGTTGATGACCATCAACTTTGTCAGGGAAGTAACATACCCCCGGTGGTTAGCCAACGTGGTCATGGTGCCAAAGAAATCTCCCGGATCATGGCGCATGTGTGTGGACTACACAAACCTCAACCGAGCGTGCCCTAAGGATAGCTTCCCGCTCCCGCGAATTGACCAATTAATCGACTCCACTGCTGGGTACTGGTTACTCAGTTTCATGGATGCCTTCAGTGGGTACAATCAAATTCGAATGAACCCGGCAGACGAGGAGCACACTGCCTTTACCACAGACAAAGGTCTCTATTGTTACCAGGTCATGCCTTTCGGATTAAAGAATGCAGGTGCCACTTATCAGCGACTTGTCAACTCCATGTTTGAGGAAGTTATCGGTACTATCATGGAGGTTTACGTGGACGATATGCTGGTAAAAAGTTTAACTTCGGAGGACCACGTAACCGACTTGTCAACCGTCTTCACCATCATATTACGCAATGGTATGCAGCTTAACCCACAGAAGTGCGTCTTCGGGGTCGAGGTAGGAAAGTTTCTCGGGTACATCATTAGCCACAGGGGAATTGAGGCCAACCCGGAGAAGGTGCAGGCTATATTAGACATGGTATCCCCAACCTACCGGAACGAGGTCTAATCTCTTACAGGCAAGGTGGCCGCTCTGTCAAGATTCATCTCCAGGCTGACGGACAAGTGTACTCCTTTCTTCAAATTGCTAAAAACCCAGCACGTCGAGGTAATAGCCTGGACAGCTGAGCACGAGGCTGCTTTTCTTGGCTTGAAGGCATACTTGTCAGAGGTACCTCTACTCTACAAACTTGTTCCAGGAGAAATGCTCTACATATATCTGGCGGCATCTTCAACAGCTGTGAGCTCAGCTCTGATTAGGAAAGACTCAGATTGCGAGTACCCGGTGTACTACGCTGGAAAAGGGTACACTGGTGCAGAATCCAGGTACCCGGACATTGAAAAAATAGCACTGGCATTACTTCCAAGCACACCCAATCACCGTTTTCACTAATCACCTATTGAGGCAGGTTTTGCAGAAACCAGAGACATCGGGCAGGTTAATTAAATGGGCCATCGAGCTAGGGGAGTTCGATATCAAGTACCAGTCCCGGACAGCTATTAAGGGCCAGGCAGCGGCAGATTTTATTTCTGAGTCAATTCCCTCCCATAACCCATCCCTGGAATCACAAGAACCACTAGCCCCGGATCCACCTCCACCAAGCACTTGGCGATTATATGTTGATGGCGCATCCAACAAGAAAACAAGCGGAGCCGGTATCCTGCTAATTAGCCCGGACGATCAAGTCTACGAGTACGCCCTCAAATTTGCCTTCAAGGCATCCAACAACACCGCAGAGTATGAGGCACTCATAGCGGGTCTGCAGATCGCCCGGGAACTAGGGGTGCAGCACCTTAGTATATTCAGTGATTCTCAGTTAGTCGTAAACCAGGTCAGCGGTAACTTCGAGGCAAAGGAGCCCCACATGTCCTCTTACCAGGCTCTGGCCCGGGCATTAGTTCAGAGATTTACCTCCTACATTTTTACCCAAATACCGAGGGCAGAAAACGACAAGGCAGACGCCCTTGCTAAGCTTGCATCAACTTCTCCAAGTCCTACCTATGGGGCCACTAAGGTCGAAATACTCGAAAGACCTAGCACTTCTAAAACGGTGTCAGAAATATTCGCGGTGGATCACACAGCTTCATGGATGGACCCAATTTTGAAATACATGGTCGACGGCCTAGCACCGGACGATAAGGTCGAGGCCAGAAGACTACAGTTAAGGTCAGCTCGATACACGATCATGAATGGCAAATTATACCGGAGAGGCCACTGCTTCCCGAATCTGAAGTGTGTAACACCGGAGGAAGGTCACAAAATAATGAAGGACATACATGCTGGTGTATGCGGTAACCATGCCGGAGCCCGATCCCTTGCACACAAGACCCTAAGGGCAGGATATTTCTGGCCAACCATGTCGGCCCTAGCCCAAACAATATCCAGTTCTTGCCACAAGTGCCAAATGTATGCAAATATCCCAAGGGCACCGCCCATTGCCCTCTCCATCCTCCTTGCACCATGGCCGTTCTATCAGTGGGGATTGGACTTGATTGGTAAACTTCCCACAGCAGTGGGACAATTCAAATACGCCATCGTCGCTGTGGACTATCAAACAAAATGGGTTGAAGCAGAACCTCTTGTCGCCATCACCACGGAAAAGGTAAAAAATTTCCTGTGGAAGAACATCTACTGCAGGTTTGGAGTCCCGGACACCATAATCACGGACAATGGTACCCAGTTTGACAATGATGAGTTGAGGGCTTACACAGAGAACCTGGGCACCAAGATCCTCTATGCATCCCCGGCTCACCCCCAGACCAACGGTCAGGTCGAGGCTGTCAACAAGATAATCAAGAAAATACTGAAAAAGAAGCTCGACGAAGCCAAGGGTCTTTGGGCTGCTAAACTCCCGGAGGTGTTGTGGGCTATCAGGACCACGGCAACAGAGGCCACCGGGGAGACCCCATTCTGCATGGCTTTCGGATCAGAAGCGGTACTCCCTATTGAAACACAAGTCCAGAGTCCCCGGATCGAATACTTCGATGCGGGTACCAACTCAGAAGGCCTACAACTCGATGCTGATTTACTCGAGGAACGAAGGGATGTGGCACACATGCATAACTTGGCTAACAAGCGGAGGATAGCTCGCTATTACGATGCCAAGGTACAATCCCGCACACTGAAGTTGGGGGACTGGGTCATGAAGCAGGTCTACCCAGAGCCCCGGGGACTGGATCCATCCTGGACAGGCCCTTACGAGATCATTGAAGAGGTAGGCCCCGCAACCTTTTTCATCCGGGACATGAACGGGGCCGTTTCCAGGCATCCATGGAATACCCAGCGTCTGCGGTACTATTACAAGCAGCTCCGGGAGCATCTTGTCCTAGCTTTTGTTTTTTTGACCATACAGCTATGGCAAGCTACCCATCGGGTACTCATTCTGTATCTAACCACCATGTGGTACAGCTATGGCAAGCTACCCACCGGGTACTCATTCTGTATTTAACCACCATGTGGTATTTGAATGGAAAAATGAATTATTCAGACCACTTCTAGCATTTTTTCTTGTACCTACCCCGGACATTCCCGGACATAGCTATTGTCAGTTACTCTATTCCGGTAATAAGTGATGCAAGTAAATGCTCAAGGTACGAAATCCTAGAAATTTTAATTCCTTTCCAATTCCCATTCAAATTCAAAAAATTTCCATGCACAAAAAGCTTGGACTACCAAGCACAGGAATTACGCCATTGTTCAAGACAAGGATAATTTCTACTAAAAAAAATAATAATAATAATAGTAATAATAATTTCCACTACTGCTTGCCACCGGTACTCTGGGATCCACCGGCACCAGACTTGGCTGCCGCCTCCTTGTCTTTCTTCTTCTCAAGAAGGCCCCGCCTGAATTTGGCTTCATCCAAGTACCCGGCCGCCACCCACTCCTTGAACTTCATGATAACAGCCTTGTCTTGGGCAGCAGCTAGCATAGCAATAAGCTCTTCGGAGGCCTTGTACTCCTCCACGGCCTCGTGCTTCTCCACGGGAAGGCGCTTCTCCAAGTAGTCTGCCTTCTCCTTCCATGATGTGGCAGACTCTGCAGCATCTTTTTCAGAGTCCCGAGCATTTTTTACCTCATCCCGCGCCTCAGTGAGTTCACCCTCAAGCTCCGCGATTCGCTGCTTTGCCGCGTCCATCTCGGCAACCATTGGAGTCAAAGACCCAATCTTGTGCCTCAAGGAGTCCCGCTCCTTCTCCAGCTTGGCCTTCTCACCATGCAGATACTTCACCTGCCCGGAGAGATTGCTAACCTCCTCCTTCAGTTGAGTATCTTCCTCGCTGGCATCAACCGCGTACACATTGAAGAGTGCCTGCAAACACACCGGTTAAAATGTATATACAATAAATATCGGTTGCAAGGGTAAAGCAAACCCATACCCGCATCATGGATTCCCGGGCAAGACGGCGATTCTCTTTGGGGGTATTGTCCTTGGCCCGCACCCGGTCGAGGTCAATATCCTTCAGATCACTAAGCATGGACCGCACGAATTTTTCATCAGCAACCCCGTACTCACTCAGCAGCTGCTTGATGGGCTTCTTGGGGATTACCGGAATGGCAGGAGACAATAGGCCGAGCGAAGGCGACGCCTCTGATACCGGATGTTCTTTCTTCTGCCTCTTCGCACCGGATCCTTTAACATCCCGGCTGGTATATGTAACCTCCTGCTTATCACCTCGGTGCCGGTGCCTATGTGACCTCTTCTTCTCTCCTGGAAGCAGGGCCTCGTCGCTCCCAGTGGACCGAGAAGAAATAGACACGGAGAGCGGTACCTTCTCCCTTCCGGGATCAGCTATGGTGACAATATCAGCGGCAGAAGGCTGCTCGACTTGAGTCGCGGGAGCATTGGGATCAGGTTCCCCATATCCCGCGTCAGTGATCTCCAGAAGGGTCTCTTCAATGGACCGACCCGTAGCCTTCGACCCTAGGTCGACTTCAATGTGAAGGGCGTCTTCTCCCTGGCCCATCAGCATATCCATCAACTGGTTATCGTCCATTCTGTCCTCCTCTTTGCCTTTCCGGGGTTTCCTCTTCGGCGCTTTCACTGCAATCAGTTCCAAAGTTAGTCAGAGAAAAAAAAAGGACGTGTAAAAAAAAAAAAACAAAAGAAAAAATTTTTAAGCCTCACCGGGGAGCCATCCTAGCCCTAGCCTATAAAGTATAGAATGCCGGATAAATCTATAAGAGCTCCTCTCTTTCTCATTCCAAACAGAATATACCCGGGCTATCCTCTTCCTTTCCACCTCGGATAAAGTGTAGGCCTGGTCCCCGATTGCTTGGAAGGTACCGGTCAGCTGCCACTTTTTATTTTTAATCTGCCACCGCCCACCAGCTAGAAACACTTTATTCCTCCACCTTTTGCTCATCGAGGAGGGCATGTCGGTAACTAATGGTTCGTAATCCCTAGCGGCAAATGTCACCGTACCCGCACAGGACAGCTTCCTTGAGTACAGGATCCTGTGTACCGCGCGGAATTCATTTACGGAAGGCCACCCTTGTTGGCACAAGTCCCACATGGCCATCATACTGTATATTTGGCGAATAGCATTCAGGGTCAACTGCCCCGGTGACAGGTTCAGCATCCGCAATAGATACTGTAGGCACCGGGGCAGCGGTAGCGATAACCCTTGGTGGAACTGGTTCTCGTGCAGCGCCACCCACCCCGGGGCAGGATTCGCGGCCATCTCTCCATCCTTGAGAGGCCTAAGCTCTACTGCGTCCGGTATTCCCCACTTCAGTCGCATGGAGATGATCTCCTTCATCGTCATACTTCTCCCGGGTTCGTCGCATACGGTCCCGTCCGTAAGTGTATACCTAGGCTTCGGTATGCCCTCGGGAATTGCCACCGTGACTACGGGGGCCTCCGCAGATCCATCCTCGCTCTCACCCTCGTCGGACTCCTCACTGCTCTCCGAGAACACCCCAGTCGAGGACCCGGTATTCTCTGCTAATTGACCTACTGAAGCTAAGTACCGATCGATATCCACTTCAGCTTGCCTGGCAAACGACTGGTACGACGATCCCGTATCCCCACCCTTGGTTTCTGATTCCATCCTAACTACGATACCGGAAACCTCAAAACTCGCTATATCTGGAATCAGAAGCACAAGGGTTAGCCTAACCAGATCTAAGACCACGTTGAAGCGCGGATCACTCCCCACTTCAAGCAAAACCCAGAACTTCAAGCAAAACCCAGAAATTCAAAGCAAAACCCAGAACTTCAAGCAAAACCCAGAAACACAAGCAAAATCGAAGAAACCCAAATCCCATGCCAAACTGAAACACAAAAAACCAAAAACCAAACCACATTCTCTTACCTCTTTTCCTGCAGTCGCTAATCTGGCCAAAGCTTTCGTCTTCACTCCTCACAGTGGCAGCAACAGAAGCATAAAAGGAGAGAGGGCAAAACGCAAATTCTCAGTTCTCAGAATTTCGGAAAAAGTGAGAAGGGAAACAGTCTGTTTCCCTCTTAAATTCAATCTCCAAAGCATCAGGGCCGTTGAAGCCGAAAAGCCCTCATCCACAGGATCACTACACGTGTCCCACGTCTCGAAAATCGTCAGTTGAGGGGACGGGCATTTATTGCACAACTCAGTCTGCCCCACGTGGCTGACATGCACCGCCTACCCCATCGGGTACCAAGAGGCTCCAACTCTCTCTACCCCATCGGGTATCAGAGCCAAGTCCTCTTTCTACCTCATCGGGTATCAGAGCCAAGTCCTCTCTCTACCCCATCGGGTATCAGAGCCAAGTCCTCTTTCTACCTCATCGGGTATCAGAGCCAATTCCTCTCTCTACCTCATCGGGTATCAGAGCCAAGTCCTCTCTCTACCCCATTGGGTACCGGAGGCACACATCCTCTACCCCATCGGGTATCAGAGCCAAGTCCTCTCTCTACCCCATTGGGTACCGGAGGCTCACATCCTCTACCCCATTGGGTACCGGAGGCTCACATCCTCTACCCCATTGGGTACCGGAGGCACATATCCTCTACCCCATCGGGTATCAGAGCCAAGTCCTCTCTCTACCCCATTGGGTACCGGAGGCACACATCCTCTACCCCATCGGGTATCAGAGCCAAGTCCTCTCTCTACCCCATTGGGTACCGGAGGCTCACATCCTCTACCCCATTGGGTACCGGAGGCACACATCCTCTACCCCATCGGGTATCAGAGCCAAGTCCTCTCTCTACCCCATTGGGTACCGGAGGCTCACATCCTCTACCCCATCGGGTACCGGAGACTCAACCCTCATCCTATCGCAGCGCGCAGATTAGCTACCTACAGCGTAACCCGCTCAAGATATCCCTTGAACGGGAACTTGGGGGACTCCCTATAGGCACACTAGTGCCAAACTTTGAGACAAATAATAATAAGTTCCCACCCAAGAAACATCTTGAACGGGAACTTGGGGGACTTGTACATACTAAGGAAGTCTCAACTAAGTTTGGCACTATCGGCTGGGCCCCATCGGTACTCCCAGGTACTATGCCATGGGCCGGGTTCACGACCCACCATGGCGGGGCTCATATGGGATACCACCCCGGGCACCCAGGGCCCGGGACAGGCCAGCATAGCCCAACGATTTACACAGCAGGAGGGCTGATATGGCATCAGAGGAGCAACCTGTGTCCCACATCGAAGATAGGGGAGACTCCTTTCCCATGCTCGAGTATAAAGGCATTAGCACAACCACCTTTTACGGGTAATAACTCCTTTGTCCACTATTTACTCGTTATACATCTATATTAGTTTCTCACTCAGGCATCGGAGAGGCGTAAACCGTCCGGTACGGTTTACCCCTCTAAGCGTGTGTTCTTGGTACAGGATTTAGGAGTTGCATCGGTACCCTAGACGGTATAGCATTCTGTGTGAGGTACCCGGAGAAAGCCACCAGAAACACATACATATACTTGATGAGGTGAACATTCCAATCAACCCTATGTACACCTATTATTACTTATACACTCACTAGCTCAGGCAGCAGAGTATCTTTCTTCAAACTTGACTTGCCAAATACTGATCCAAATTCCAAGAGTGCATAGAAAACTTCTTGACCATGAAACTTTCACTCTCAGTCTAATTAAAAAAAAAAAAAGTAATTAAAATCCAAGATTAATAAAGATAAATTATAAATATTTTGATAATTTCAAAGAAGTTTAAACATTGTGACGCGTACAACACGTTGTGCACAAACTAGTGAATTGCTTTCCAAAGAAGCACCATTTGTTTTGTTTCAGTCTTTCAGAGCGCTAAAGTCAACCCCTGAAGAAAACAGGGGATGTTGCAGGCTTGTAGCTTACCATAGTTGATCATCCTTCAAGTTAGATAACATGGCTGGCGTAGTGGGTGGAGCTTTCCTCTCTGCTTCCCTTCAGGTCTTGTTCGATAGATTGGCTTCTCATCAAGTCGTTGACTTCATCCGCGGCAACAAGCTCAACGCTGGACTTCTCAGAAAGCTAGAAATCACTCTGCTTTCTGTCAATTCTGTGCTCAGTGATGCCGAGGACAAGCAGATAACCAATTCTGCTGTGAAAGAATGGCTTGATGAGCTTAGAGCTGCTGTCTATGATGCCGAGGACCTCTTGGCTAACTTCAGCTCTGAAGCTTTGGAGAAAGAGCTTCAAGAGGAAACTGAATCCGGAAGCAGCGGCGGAATTCAGGTAAAAAATATCAAATTGCATCTATTGAATGCATTGGATGAATGGTTGGAGCCCAAGATAGAGGAAATTGTTGAAAGACTAGAGTTTATTGCTAAGAAGAAGTATGTTCTTGGATTGAAAGAGGGTATCAAAGATGTAGCAGTAAGAAGATTGCCTGCAACTTCTTTGGTGGAGGAGTCTGGTGTGTATGGTAGGGATGAGGACAGAGAGTTCATTGTGAGGTTGTTGCTTTCAGATGGTATGGATGTTTGTGGCAATAAGATTTGTGTGATTCCCATAGTGGGTATGGGTGGAATTGGCAAGACCACCCTTGCTCAGCTTGTGTACAATGATGATGAAGTGAAGGGATACTTTGACCTCAAGGCATGGGTGTGTGTTTCGGAAGAATTTGATGTGTTGAGGATAACTAAAACAATTTTCGAGACAATCACTTCGGCGCCTTGTGGTATCACTGATCTGAATTTGCTTCAAGTTAAATTGAAAGATGAACTGATGGCTAAGAAGTTTCTGCTTGTTCTAGATGATGTTTGGAATGAGAACTACATTGATTGGGACGACTTGAAGAAACCTTTCTTGTCTGGGATTCATGGGAGTAAGATTGTTGTGACAACTCGCAGCGAAAATGTTGCAATGATCATGGGCACTGTTCCATCTCATCGTCTGAGACAATTGAGTGATGAAGATTGTTGGCTGTTGTTTGCAAAGCATGCCTTCAACAATGTAGAGTCAAGAGACCAACCAGTACTAGAAGAAATGGGGAGGGAAATTGTCAAAAAGTGCAAAGGGCTTGCATTAGCTGCAAAAATGCTTGGGGGTCTCCTGCGATCAAGACTAGATCCTGATGATTGGCATAAGATACTTACTAGTGAGATTTGGGATTCGTCAGAAGAAACTCATAACATTCTGCCAGCTCTAAGGTTGAGTTATGACCATCTCCCATCACATTTGAAGCAGTGCTTTTCTTATTGTTCAATATTCCCCAAAGACTATGAGTTTGGAAGGAACGAATTGGTCCTGTTGTGGATGGCTGCAGATCTTTTAGAACAACCCAAAAGAAAGAAGAGGATGGAAGAAGTGGGAGAAGAGTATTTCCATGATCTAATATCAAGGTCGCTTTTTCAGCAATCTAGTACAAATCAATCGCTTTTTGTCATGCATGACCTTGTTAATGATTTGGCTAAATATGTCTCTGGAGAATTTTGTCTTCGGTTGGAGGATGGTGTCTCAGATAAACTGGTAAGAAGGACTCGTCATTTGTCATTTTCTAGAACTGCACATGATGACTTTAAGAAATTTAAGATGTTGTATGAAGCTAAGTGCTTACGCACTTTCCTACCACTCAAATTTCAAGCACCGTATGGACGCTTTCATTTGTCTAACAAGGTAACCCATGATCTTTTACCAAGGCTACGCTGCTTGCGAGTTCTCTCTCTATCGCAGTACAAACTCAGCAAGTTGCCTGAATCAGTGGGAAATTTGAAGCATCTGCGGCATTTGGATCTCTCTCACACTGCAATTCAGAGGTTACCTGAGAGTGTAAGTACCTTGTACCAATTGAAAACATTGATACTGTCATGCTGTTTCTCTCTTACTGAGTTGCCAACAAACATGGGAAGACTAGTCAACTTGCGTCATCTGGACATTAGTCATACCAAGTTAAAAGAGATGCCATTACAGATGAGTAAAATGAAGAACCTACATACATTAACTGATTTTGTTCTTGGCAAAAATAGTGGTTGCAACATCAAGGAGTTGAGAGAGCTCCAGCAACTTCGCGGAACACTATCTATTTCAGGACTACAAAATGTAACCCATGATGTGTATGCTGTGGAGGCGAATATGAAGGCTAAGAAGTACCTTGATGAGCTAGTCTTGAAATGGGCTGGTCATGCTGATGATTCACAGTATGAAAGGAATGTACTTGAAAGTCTTAAACCTCATGTGAGTTTGAAAGAACTCAAAATTGAATATTTTGGGGGTACTAGATTTCCGGATTGGCTAGGAGACCATTCCTTCTCCAATATGGTATCTTTATGTCTTAAAGACTGTAAAGATTGCTGCTTCTTGCCACCACTTGGGCAGTTACCGTCTCTTAAAAAGCTTTGTATCTCTGGGTTGGACGGGGTAGGGAAGGTTGGTGCTGAGTTTTATGGTGATTGTGCAGTAAATAAGCCGTTTAAATCCCTAGAAATTTTGAAGTTAGAGGATATGTTTGAGTGGCAGGAGTGGTCCTGTTTTGGAGGTGACAATGTTGGTGGTGCTTTCCCTTGCCTTCAGGAGCTTTATCTACAACGTTGTCCCAAACTGACAGGAGGGTTACCCGACTATCTTCCATCTCTGACAACGCTATGGATTTTCAAATGCCAGCAGCTGGTGGCCTCCCTTCCAAGGGCTCCATCTATCCGTGATTTGAAGTTTGGATATTGTGATGGGTTGCAGTTAAAAGAATTGCCTTCTGAACTGCACTGGCTCAGAATTGAAGGATGCCATGTCCTGGAGTCTATACCTGGTCATGTGAAGGAAACAAATCCTTGTCTTCAGGAGTTATTTATCTCTGACTGTTCTTCTCTGGTGTCCTTTCCTAAGGATGGATTACCTGCTACACTGAAAGCCATTGAAATTGAGAACTGTGGGAGGTTAGAGATACCTGTTGACCACTACTATGCTTCCCTTGAAAGCTTGGCCATATGGAGTAGTTGCGATTCTTTAGAGTCCTTTCCATTGGAACTGTTCCCAAACTTGAACAATCTCAAAATTCGGAGCTGCAAAGGTCTAAAATCACTTTCTTTTTCAGGTGAACCAGACCATGAGCTCTTGGCTCTGAGTTTCTTGGAAATCTGGGATTGTCCTAGTTTGGTTTCATTCCCTGATAGAGGGTTGCCAACACCCAACCTGACCCAGTTTAAGGTAACAGATTGTATGAATTTGAGGTCGCTTCCTGAACTGATGGACAAACTTCTATCTCTTCAGTACTTAGAAATATCTGGATGTCCAGAACTTGAGTTGTTTCCTGATGGGGGTTTGCCCTCCAATTTGAGTTCACTCTACATTTGGGATTGCAACAAACTTGTCACACAGAGAGTGCAATGGAAGCTGAAAAATCTTGTTTCTCTCAGATGTTTGAGTATCATGGGTGGAAAGCGGGCTGATGTGCAGTGCTTTCCAGAAGAGGGGCTGCTGCCTACCTCTCTTACTTCTCTCTCCATCTGTGGACTTCCAAATCTAACATCACTTGATAAAGGGCTTCAACAACTCACAGCTCTTGAAAAATTGGAAATCAGCCACTGTCGTAAGCTCCAGTGCTTACCTGAAGAGGGGCTGACACCTCTTTCATATCTTTGCATCCGCAAATGTCCTTTGTTAAAACAAAGCTGCCAGAGGGATAGAGAAGATTGGTCCAAGATAGCACATATCCCTTGCATTGAGATTGATAATGACATGATTTTATGAGCTAAAATGTTGAAGGATCTCTTACAGTTCGTTTACTTTCAGGTACTTGTCAGTTGTTATGCACTAATATTTTGGTGTAAAAGTAAACAATTATGTACATGATTTATTTGTCAAATGATGAACTTTTATCGTTTCTTCAGTTTCTGTGTACTTAACCATGACAATATATGCTGGAAGCTATTCTGGTTTCAAGCTCAAAGAGATATGCTATAGCTGTTAAGATTTTCAGTTGTTTTCTTATCTGAGGAGATACACACACACACACACACACACACACACACACACACACACATATATATATATATATCATCATCATCATCTCGTCCACCATTTGTTTTTTATCTTCAATAATGTTTCAGAAGCTTTCAATGGTTTACATTCTCAAAGCTCCTAATATTCTTATTGATTATTGTATAACATTTCTTTTTCAAGCACTGAAAACTAATGGGTCTAGTTCTATACTGCATTAGAACAGCATTGTATGTAGTACGACCTTAATAAAATATAGAGATATATCAGGAAACTTAAAACCTTGGCTGAAGGCCTTTATAACATTAAGACCTTGACTAATGAACAACTTGTAAAAGTGTAAAATCACAGTTGACCACCACTACCAACAAAGCTCTTGTCTCATCAGGTTTACCAGTAAACTCTTATAGATCTTGGCTCAAAGATTTCCGGAAAGGCTTTGTTCTTAGGTTAGTTGCTTGAGCCAGCACAACAGCAATTTCCTATAGCATCATGAAAAATATGTCAGCTGTCGTATTTTGAACTTACTAGAAAAAATATGGTGATAGCATTACGAACATTTATCTTCCCGACTCTTTTCTGGTTACATAGTTATAAGATATTCTATTATGAAAACAAAGAAAACTTTTGGATATTGTACTGTATCTGCTAATTAGTCTTTATTGCTTTTAAGAAGAGTTTATAGTTTATTATTTCGGATTTTGTATATAATCATTTTAGTTTTTGTAAAGCTCAATCAACGTGCATTCTGCTATGTATGTTAATTGTTTTTTTTGGACGTGATGTATGTTAATTGTTGGAACTCTTCATTCATTGGAGGTATTAAATTTTGAATTCCTCTATGCAGAAGCAGTGCTATAAACTTCAGTTTGAGAGGCCATGCATGTGGAGAATAATGGTCACTCTAGGAGAAACACATGATATAATTCTATATCATTATATAAATCTATAACAGAGTTCTTGCAAGTTTCTAGGTTCAGGTTCTGTGATGTGGATCTTCCATTTCATTGGGTACTTACAAGACTAAATTCTCTAATTTCTTCCAGCTGGCTGTGTATTATGGTTGCCCATACCTTGAATATCACATTTAGGTTCTTAAAAATCTATATCCCATTAAACCCCTTTAGTTAGTTGTATGTCTGCAATGTCTTGCATTTGACATTTCTGGTATAAAGATAAGTAAAAATAGAAACTTAAAGAGTGTTAACTTTTTCTTCTTCTACGGTGTCAATAGTCAGTATATTAGCAATGGGTTTGTTCCTCTCTTGTGACGCTGTTTAAGGATGGCGAGTAGTCACTGTCACATGAAGCATGCCTATATGTGCTTCATAGTTAATCTGTCAATATGACGTAAAGTAAAATAATATTGTTCATAAGCTATAAACTGCAATTTCATTTCAATAGTAGACTTCATTAACATTATAGCAACCAACTTCGTATTCTGATTGATTCATGTCTTCTATGAATTGGCTGAAATGTAATTTTCTCTGCCTTGCAATGCTCAAAATTTTATAGCCTTATTTTATATGTGAGCCTCTTTGGCATTTGATGACTCTATGAATTGCTATAATATCTTCGATGCACTTTTGTTGCTCCCATATAATGAGTACAGTTAAAAAGGTTGAACATTCCCTAGGAAATGTTCTTATTTTTCACTCCATTAGATGGATGCCACTCCTTTCACAATTGTGTCTCTTTATTTCAGGATGATGTATGCTTCTGAAATAGTCAGTTTGGATCTAATGTTGGCCTATTCCTTCTTATCTAGGCATATTTTATGTGGTTCTGCCTGATGGTTTGGTTCTTCTAGCTAGAGTTAAAGTTTGTTTGCCTAGCTAAAGTTTGTTTGCCTGATGGTTTGGTTCTTTTATGTTGGCCTATATTTTTGAGGCTCACTTTCAAAAATCAAATTATCCAGGTATGGTCATTATTGCTGCTATCTCTGAATGGAATAATGCTCAGTTGAAATCTGACTTGAACAAATCTAAGTGTCTTAACTTTCTAAATTGGATGAAACATCCTCATGGAACCTATAAACTAAACATTGATGGTAGTAGAAATGGACATTCTGGAAAGATTGGTGCTGGAGGGGTTATCAGATGTTCTAATGGATTATGGATCAAGGGTTTTCAGATAAACTTGGGCGGTGAAGTTTTAGATGCTGAATCTTGGAGCCTATATTATGGTCTTCAACAAGCTCTTAAATGTCACATTACTCATATTGAAGTAGAAATGGATTCTGCAATTCTAGTGAAGTTGATCTCTCATACTGACGTTGCTCTTCATCCCATGGGATCGCTTATTTGTTGCTGCAAAAATTTGATTAGAAGCTTCCATTGCTTCTCCCTAAAGTACATTTACAGAGAAAGTAATATGGTAGCAGATTGCCTTGCTAAGGAGAGCATCAATCATGCTTATGGGATAATTGAGTTTGATGGTCCTCCTATTCATGCCTCTTCTGCTTATCTTGATGATCTTGATGGAGTAACCCGGCAAAGAAGAATCCCTGTTAGGCCTGATGATAGGCCAAGCTAGCTAGTTTTTTTAAGTCTGGTTCTTTGTTTCTGGGTCTTTTTGACCCCTTACTTACCAAAAAAATAAATAAATAAAGTTTGTTTGCCTATTTCCCTGCTGGAGCTGGTTTGGTTCTTCTAGCTGGAGTTGAAGTATTTTTGCCTAGTTCCTTGCTGGAGCTGGTTCTCTTCAAACATCCACTCTCTGTACTGCAGTTGGCAGCTTTTGTGCTTATATTGAAGCCTGGGCCTCGGTTCCTCTAGCAGGAATTTGGTTTAGGCTTGCTTTATTTCTTAAGTTGTTGTCCTTTCTTAGTAGCTCATTTTCTGCGCTTCGCTAGTGATCATTTCTTCTCCAACTCATTCATGGTGCTGCTGGTGTTCCCTTTTCTTCCAGATTGCAGTAGTCTGCCTCTACACTTCTGGCTGGTTTTACTGATTATTGCTAATCCACTTTTCTGTTTCGGTTTGCAAAAATCAGGGATATTTATTTCTATAGGCATTGTGTTGGAATAGTGACTGATTGGTTCTTGGCTTACTGATGATGTATTTGGTTTATTATATTTTAGCATGGGTGTCTCTCTTAGATCCTGGTTTTCCAGTTTGCTGTACTCCCTCCCTCCCTCGAACCCCCCGTTCTCTTGTTTCATTTGCAGTGGTGGATAGGTTCCTGGATTTTCTTGGTCCCCTACTGATTGGCTTTTGCTAGCTGCACTTGCTGCTCTTTAATTCTAGCTTCGTCTTATGCCTAATGCTGATTTTTTTTTCTTTTCTTTTTCTCTTTCTGAGTATTTGGAATATTAGAAGTGAGCAAGTCAGGAGTTAACATGACTTTTGCTTCTGCATATATTTAACATGGTACACAAAACCTATGCAGACTCACACATGGTACACAAATACTATAGACTTGTATATTTAATATGACTTTTGCTTCTGCATCCATGCCAGTCAGGATTTCTATGTTTTTAAATTACTTTGGAAGTGGATTCTGAGATTGTGCTTAACTTCATGCACTCTCCATCTTTAGTACCTTGGCGGCTTAGCATAGAGTGGAGAAATTGCTTACACCGTATCTCTCAAATGCAGTTTCACTCATCGCATATCTTTCGTGAAGGTAACCAAGTTGCGGATGCTTTGACAAATCATGGTGTCAACTGCACAGGTTTGGTTTGGTGGGATCTTCCACCCCCATTTATTACTTCTTTTTGTAGTCGTGATTGGTTGGGTCTTCCTAATTTTCGATTCTGTTAGTTGTTTGTCTGATTGGTTTGTAGAGACGAGGTTCTTTCTCTTGTACTTCGTTTTTTGTGTTCTGCTAGGGTAAGGTTTATGTCCCCCCCCCCAAGTGGCCGTCTTCTTTTCTTTTTCTAATAAATTTCCTCGTTCATTGAGGTTTACCAAAAAAAAAAAATAATAAATCATGGCTTCTCTTTCCTTGTGGTTTCTGTTCGTATCTTTCTTTCTTTTCTCTGTCTTTCTCCTTAGCTATGCCTTATGAATTTACTATATCTAAGATGTCGAACCTTAAGCTGACTAAAATATCCAGCAATATCAGCATAAGAGCTCCAAACGGCAGTCTTATTCTTGGTCTTTTCGCTGAAGAATTTCATTCTCATTTGCAATCCTCAAATCCTTGTAGTGTACAAGCGTCTGCATGTGAAGTTTCCTATGCAAATGGATTGGGAGAACCTATCCTAAAATGACATGTCCTTGTATCCCAAAAAAAAAATGACATGTCCTCATCCTCCGTCCTCGTCCATTTCTTTCTTGTTATTCTTGGATTGCGACAGGTCTCTATCTGTAGCGATTATGCAGCTCCTCTCTTACATATGTTTATGATGAAACGTTTAATATATCTAAGATGTCGAACCTTAAGCTGACTAAAATATCAAGCAATATCAGCATATGAGCTCCAAATCGCAGTCTCATTCTTGGTCTTTTCGCTGAAGAATTTCATTCTCATTTGAACTCCTCAAATCCTCGTAGCGTACAAGAGTGTCTGCATGTGAAGTTTCCTATGCAAATGGATTGGGAGCACCTATATCCTAAAATGTTATCCTCCGTCGTCATCCATTTCTTTCTTGTTATTCTTGGATTGCGACAGGTTTCTATCCGTAGCGATTATGCTGCTCCTCCCTTACACGTGTATGATAAATGAAACGTTTATGCAGCTATTATTTGACTCCCACTTTGCATCATCTTTTTGCATATCTTATCTTTCCTGGAATTCTCATGTGTAAAAGGTTTTTGTTATTTCACTGAAGGAGGACGATTGTAACAAGTCACTTTAATTTACTACAAGGAAGCAGTGGTAGAGATGGTTCTTGCAATAGGTCCACTGGCTAATGGTATTAATCACTAGAATTTTTCGTCATCATATTAATCTGTTTATCTCAAGAGCTGCCTTCTTGTTTGCATAACTCGTATTGAGTTTATCGCCGCATTTTTGTCCTGATGTTGGCCAATGGCTACTATTTTAGGATCATTATTGCACTTGGACATGCCTCCCTCTGCTTTGGTGGGTGAAGAGTACAGCACCAAACATGTCTCTTACATTCTTCTCCAGGCTCATCAACAACTTCTCTCCAAACTCCATTATCTGTGTAGGTGGATTCGGTCCGATATACAAGGCTGAGCTCTCCAATGGCTCTACTGTGGCTTTGAAATATTTGGACTCAAATGCATTTGGAGGGTTCTCGTATATTCATGCTGAAATAAAAACAATAGGGAAGCTCCGCCATCCCAATCTTGTCAAGCTTCTAGGACGTTGCATGTCCAGTTCCGGCAGGTTTCTTGTTTATGAGTTCATCGAGAATGGTAGTCTCCACGAGTGGCTGCATGGACAGCGGGGAGTCCGAGATCCGATGGCATTGCCTTGGGAAACAAGAATGAAGATTGTGAAGGGTGTTGCTGATGCTCTTAAATATTTGCATGGATTGGAAAGACCAGTCATTCACAGGGATATAAAGGCCGGCCACGTGTTATTAGACTCTAATTTTGAGGCTCATCTTACTGATTTCGGGCTGGCTCGAATGCTGGAACCCTCAGAGACGCACTTGTCAACCTATATCAATGCTGGTTCTTTCTGGTATAGGCCACCGGAGTATTTATTCAGTAAGGCATCGTGGGCGACATTGAAAGGCGATGTATACAGCTTTGGAGTTTTGATGTTGGAGATAGCATCTGGGAAGCCTCCGAGTTCCATGGACATCCATCCTTCCTTCAGGTTACGGCTTCCTCAATGTGCCAAGAAGCTTGTTGCCCAAAACATGCACATGGATTTAGTGGATTCAAGGATTTTGAGGCAGGAATTAAACGAAGCTAGTGTTATAGAGTATTTTAGGATTGCTCTTAGTTGTCTCAAGAAAGACCCCAAGAAAAGACCTGAAATGAGTGAGGTTGTACAAATGTTGAATGAACTTCCCATGTGATGATGCTCTTGTAAATCCTGCAGTTCGTTTTCTTACAACGTACAGAGAGGTTTTTCTCTACTTGAGCTACAAGCAGCCACTTATGGCACAACTTATTCCCAAATCTCAAATCATCAAGATGGTCGTATGTGTCAATCAGTATGATTTTCAATCAAGAAATGAATTCATTACCCTTAAAAAAAAATTCATTAGCAGACAAATTACAAAAAGAAGTACTCAATAAACTTTTTTTTTTTTTTTGCGATAATATTCTTAGCAATTTCAAGGTGTGGTGATAACAATTGCTTGATTTTTTTGGCTTGAAATTCTTGGTTTCAAATTATCGTATCCTTAACCTTGAGATTGAGTCTGACTAAGTCATCTAGTTCAATAGAGGTTTAATATCTCTTTGCACCCTTTTAGTTCTTAAATTGTTGATACTCTTGAAAACACAAACCTCACTCATATTTTTCAAGTGCAACATGACAACTGATGTTTTTGCCAAAATAGTATTGAGCATGATCTTGCTCATCATCTTTGAAGACCCTCATGTCCATGCTTCTCAAGCTTACCTTGATGATATTGATGGAGTTTACATTATTGATGGAGTTTCAAAGACCCATACAAGACTTGTCGTTCTAATGTTTGGAAAATTGTACGGTACAAAAATGTACCAATACATTAAGTAGACTACATTTGATACAGAAGTGAACTAACTCTATGCATAAGCAGACTAAATTGACTTGATCCGAAATTAGTCTACCTATGAATTGAGCTAGTCTACCTTTATATCGAACTAGTCTACTTGATGTATCGAACTAGTCTGCCGAATGTACCATAGATGATTAGTTGAGTTTGTTGTTTTTTGCTTTGGGACTGTTTGGGTTCTTTGTGTAACCAAAATAAATAAGTTAATAAAAAAAAGATAATAATAAATAACAATTTCTTAATTTTTCAAAAAAAAAAAAAAAATAGTGAAACAAATGTGGACAGTAAAAACCAGACTAGACCTCCGAATAGGCCGTCTTTCCAGTTCCAGCTACATCATCAAAACACGTTTCAGCTGGATAGGTTCCCGGCGGAGATGGATCCCAGTCGCGTCGGCAGAAAGAAGAGGCCAACCAGAAGCTCAAGAGCTCCGGCCAGAATCCAATCTCTCGACCACGACATCCTCTGTATCATCTTCTCTTTTCTCGACTTCTTCGACCTCGCACGTTGTTCCGTCGTCTGCAAAAGCTGGTACTTGCCTACACTTCCCAACTGTCTTTTCTTCTTCATTCGGAGACACTAAGGTAAATCCGAAGTGGGTTTTTGTTTATTTTTAATGCAGGAGTGGTATTATCAACAAGTCAAAGTTGCTAGAAGCGCTTTACTACAAGAAGTGGCAGATGGGTCTTGTGGGTTCTGAGAATAGGTCTAGTGGGTGCCCAGAGAAATCTTTGAATGTTTATTTGGAGGGGATGGCTCTGCAGCATCATAGACTGGCTTTACAGAAAGGTCGGGTTCATGTTGATCACTGGAGAGCTCACTCTGTTGGGTACTGCCTTTTGTCCTTACAGCCACAATTCTTTCTTTACTTTTAATCGAATTGTTGTGGTTAATTTTAAGTCTTGTAGTTCTGTCTTTGAATTCCGCAGTTTTTTTTTTTTTTTTTTTTTTTTTTTTGTTATGAATGTATTGAGTAGACACTATAAATGGGAAATGGGAAGTTTAAGGTGTCAAAGAAGAGTACATAACCACAAAAATTTAGGGAATGAATCAAAGGTATGAAGTTCCTAGACAGTCAAATTGTAGGAAGAATCGAGTGGATAGTGTAGAAATTACCAGAAACTTGGAGTCATTAGTAGTAACTAGTACGTTGGAACTTGTGAAGCCTTCTAATACAGAGATCAGTTGTCTCAGCTACTGAGGCAGTAGATTGAATGACGTTCAAGAGATGACTTGCGCCAAAGGTATAGGAAATGGGAGGCAAGCTTGGTGTACTTAGTGAATGCATAAAAATTAGGAGAGAGGGATAGGTGTTAAGATCAGATGATGAAGCTCACAGTCAAGATGAGTAATGCATAAGAGACTGATTTTGAGTATATCTGGAAGGTCCTAAGTTTGAATTGGATGAATGTAGCATTTGCAACATGTTGAGAACTTCAGACAAACAACCAATGCTATGATTGGTTCAGAGAGAGCGGGCGGTGATGAGACTAACAAGGAGTGATCCGTTTGATACTGAGAAATATAGAGGGTTTTCTTTTTGGTGGCTGAAAAGAACTACCAATAAACCTACAAAAAAAAATAAAAAATAATTCCAACCCCTAAAAAAAACACTTCTGGCAATACGGAACATAGTTGGAATCATTCACATTCACTGCTGCCAAAATGGTTATGTTTAGAGCATTAATTGAAGCAAGGGAAGGGTGTATTAGTATGGGATATGAATCAGTTTTATGTTAATCCATGTTGTAATGGCTGTTAAACGTCTGGACATTTCATGCCTAATATTTCAACTTTAATTACACTTTTAGAGTGAGAACTGTGTAAAATTTAAATATTTGGTATCACACATCTCTAAGCCTGACACATCAAACAAATTCTCAAGCTACATTTCTGCTGTATTAGGCTCTGTGCTTCTAAGAAGGCACATATGTGGATGATATCATTTTCCTAACCTTGCTTTCTATTAGGGTTGATCAGTGCCGAAAGAAGATGGGTTTGCTTCTTACTGGCATTGGTGATAAGGTAATTTCCCTTGTGCACAGCTTACCAAACTCGCCTATATATAAAAATATATTTACAAGTTCTGTAAATCTAAAATCAAAAGCATCCGACTCCTGATTGGCAGAAGGATTAAGGACTATTCTATGTTCCTACTTCACAATTCCTTCATGCATTTCTGCTGTGATGATACTTCAACTGTATACTATGTTTCTGGATGTTCTTGATGTAAGAAACATATATGTTGCAACTTATAAATGGATATGCTTAAGAATTATTGAGTTGCTACAGTAGTATTCAAGTTGTAGGTATTGGTATGTGACTACATTTCAGGGTTGTAATAACAATGCCATACCCAAACTGAATGAGTTTTATCAACAGACCAACTCTTTCTGCTCTTCATAGTTTTTGTTACTAAACACCAGAACTTGTTGGATGCTATTAGCTTTCTGGTAATCCTCTCATGAGATTTCTCTTCATTGTAATTTGTCTGACTTCTGGCGTGACCATTATGCTAGGTTATGCGCCTTTGGTCATTGGAAAGCTATAAATGTGTGGGAGAATATCCCATTCCAGACAAAGTCCCTTTAGTTGACTTTGATTTTGATGAGAGCAAGGTAACTCAAAATACTACTTTTTGGTTGTAATTTATGTGAGGCTTGACTAAATTCCTATGTACCATGTTTAGACAGACAGATCCATGTGAGCCATACCCTGAATAGATTGACTTTGAGTGTCCGGATTGTGAAGCAAGACTGTCAGGTCACTGAAATGTTGTTTGCTAGACCACATCTTCTTGTTAAAGGATTGGCATCCCTTGTGTGCATTTTCATTTTACAGATCCATGTATAACTGTAGGTCTAGCATTAACATCATTTATGAGAGTGATCATGTATGGATTACTAAAAGTTCGCTATTAAAATTAATGCATTCTTCTAGCTTCCTTGGACATGTAAATAGCATGTATGGGTTACTAGAAGTTGGCCTATTATACTTACACGCATTCTTTTAGCTTCCTTGTACATGTAAATAGCATATATCATGTCCACCTTCCCTTTTCCTCCCGTTTCTATTTTAGAATGATATGGATGATGGATTATGGTATAATTACTTGACCTTTAGTCTTTACTCTGACTAGATAATACATTTAATTATTTATTTGATTAAAAGTATATGGTTGTCTTCTATTAAAGGAAACTATCATATTTCTTTATGCGCCACTTATTCTTTTTATAGATTGTTGGTTTGGTCGGCAGTCGTATATGCATATGGAGGCGGAACGGGATAAGAAGTATATTCCCCTCGCGTGAGGGCACCTTTCCAAAGGGCTTATGCATGCGGTATGTCAATAAATTATTAAGTACTCTCACTATCTATTGTTGCTTGTTGGGCATGTAAGTGCTAGCATATGTTGCTTCATGAGAAAAACAATATGCGTGGTAAGGATGAATAACATAAAACTTAAGATTTTAGTATTTTAGTATTTTGCTTCTTTAAGCATGTAGCAGACGCAATCTTCTCTTAATATCTTTCGGTTCTTCTAGAATATAATTTTGATTCTGTATCCTACCATTCTTATACAAGTGAACTGTATTGATTTTGAATTTAAATGCTATCCAAGATGCTTTATCATTTGGTCATTCAATTATATTTGTTTGGCAATGGTTGGAGGTTTGCTTTTGGCGTGCACTAATTATTTCCTGTGTAAAAAGTTACTGCGATCCTGATGCTGTGGTTGGCTGTGTGGATGGGACAGCTCGTGTATTTGACATGTACAGTCAACGATGTTCTCAAATCGTTAAGTATGTACTCTAAGACTTTTGCCTCTTCTTGTTGAAAGATAATTCTTTGTTGCAGTAAAGAATACTGGAGGTGACTTGTGATATGACTTTTGGAGAAATTTCTTGTATATGACCTAGGAGACTAGTTATTGACTTCTAGACATGAACTTAAGTCTCAACAGACACATAAAATTCTTGATCAAGCTGGAAATCAAATATATGTTAGAAACATTTGTCTGGCACTACTAAATTCAATGAATGTGTTTTGTCCCAAGTCCTGATTGCTGCTGTAATGTGCATTTTATACTGCTCACAGGTTTTGATTCCTGATTGCAGAATGCATGCTGGTCCAGTGACATGCTTATGTTTGAGTGATGATCAGTTGATACTTAGCGGTTCTTCTCTTGGTAGTATCACGGTGTCCGGACTTTTATCTGATCAGCTGGTTGCAGAATTAAGATCGACACATTCCAAAGGTTACATTCTATGCCTGATCTATGAGGCCTCTAACTATGGTCATCTTATATAAGTCATGAGAAATATTTGCTTCTCTATTCCTTTCTTATATAGCCTCAACATCCTTGGAAAAAAAAATTTCTGTAAACAAATGAGTTTCTGTTGAGTTATTGGCTTCTCCTCATGCAGTGGTAGTGTGTATAAATACTTTTGTCAATGTGTGGCCTTGCAATAGTTATGTCATCAGTTGTTATTCTTTAGCCTCCACCCTGTAGTTTTTTCTTTAGCCCTTTTAACCTCAGTGGTAGGCGGTAACTCTGATGACTTAGTGATGCAGGACAACGAGTGATGAAGAGAAAGAAAGAAATTAGAAAAGAGAGAGAAATAGAGTGTTACAGAAAATGGGAAAATAGTGAAAACAAGACTTCAGGAAGTTACATATATTCCTTTGCCAATAAGGCCTACTTATAAAGGCTATCCCCTAATATACTATATTTAATGTACCAATTTACATTCCTGGCTTGTGGGCTGTGGGTTTCCCCAAAACTCTTTGGAAACCAACTCGTTGAAATGGGGTCAAACCTCAAACTAACACCCATGATTGTACTGTATCATAATTGGTTCTTACTCTGTAATGTATTTCTTACTCTGTTATGTATTCTTGTCATTTATTTTATTTTATTTTATCTTTTGTCCTTATTGAATGAATGGGAAAGAGAAATGTCATTGCAGTTGTTTTAAAATGTTGGCACTCATGAGATACTCTATAACATACTTGTTTGTTTTTGGAATCCTCTTTCTGGGAGTGGTAAGGACATTATAATCCTGAGAGAGCTTAAATTGAGTTTCAATTTTTCATGACAGACATACGGACTTTGTGTTACAACCCCTCATCTCACCGGCTGTTCGCTGGATCAACTGATGGATATGTATTTTGTTGGGACCTTAGGTATGTTAATTATATGATTTCAGATGCTATCTTTAATGATGTGAACTTGCATTTGGTTGTCTCCTCCTCCACCCTTGAGTTTGATCTTTCGACAGTAGCAGATGATATAATTATATTGTGGTTGGTTGACCTTTTTTTTTTACCATTTATTATGTAATGTAGGACAAGGAGATGTTTATGGGAGACACGAGTGAGTCCAAATGTGGTATATTCAATGCAACACCTGAGAAATGATGCATCAAGCTTGGTGGTTGGTGGAATAGATGGTGTGCTACGTATACTGAATCAGAACACAGGTGAAGTAGTTTCAAGGTTTGTTTTGGAAGGCAACTTATTGTCAAGTTCAAGTTCAAGTTCTCATCAAAACGTAGTTGGAAGTGGCACCGTCCAAAGAATGACAGGACGAAGGCTTTCACAAAATGCCTCAATTGATAGCATTCCTAGAAGCAGTCGACCTCCCATCACTTGCTTAGCGGTCGGGATGAAGAAGGTTATCACCACACACAATAATAAGTACATCAGAACGTGGAAGTTCAACTAACCGAGAGAGGCTACTCTTTTTGTTAGCATCTCAATATTGTCAATATCTGCAGCTTGAAATCAAGCACCTGGAGCAAAACTCCAGTCTCAGAGAAAGATGGTTTACCAGTTTGGTACTTCACAACACCTGTGGTTAAGCAGGATGTTCATTTTCTTGCTTTCCAACACCAGGCATTCTTGATTAGATGCTTAATATGCAATCTGTTTTAGAGATTCAACGATGCAAACATTTCTTGCAACTATACATTGTACAATAGGCATTGAAAAAATTATGATGTATTATGCAAATACTATGGCTTTGTTATTTTGTTCCATATCTTTATGAAATGTTTGATTTTAAAAGACGAAATAATTCAATATTTTTGATGAATTACCTCCTGTCCAGCATATGCAATCCTTTTAGTCATTCAAGATAACAATATCTGTAGACTTTTTTTGATTAAAAATATTTGATAACTTGGATATAGGTGGATGGATGTAACTTGAAACTCATGTTACAGCAAAATCATTATCTACTTCCCCATCTAGAATCATAAACATAACTAGAAGAATGAAGTTTCCAGAACTTAAGATGACATTGCAAAAGAAGGGCATATAGGGCTGAGTATTTTTGCTTGGTAAATTGCTTTATCTGAAAGTATTTGAATGTATCTGCTAATTTGAATGGTGATGGTTCTAGACTGACTACTTCTACAAGTATAGCAGCTGGAGGGTTGCTTCAAAATAGTGATGTTGATTGGATTTCTGGATTTTCTGCAAACTTCGGTTAGGAGAAATTTTGGCGGCTGAACTTTGGACCTTCACTTTTGTTTAATGCTGGCTTCCAGGTTTAATGTTACTTATTATTGTGGAATTTCATTCTTCCCTGGTTGTGAATCTGTTAAAAGGACAGTGGCATGATGACTTTGTTTATGGTGCATGATTGGAATATTTAAATTAGGCATTTCAACTAGTTGCTGATGGACTTGCTCAAATGGGATATAGTTTAGACCTGGGCCGAACATTTTAAACCAACTTGTTGCAGTCTAGGCCAATTCTCATATTCTCTTTTGGCAATTAAGACTAATTGTAAGTTTTTCGATAAGCAAAAGAAATTACAAAGTGAAACCTCTACAACACACCTAAACTATCTAAAAGGAAGGCCTGGCTAGCAGAGAGAGGAAAAGCGCGGAGCCAAGTCTGGGCTTGGGAACAATGTCCAGTCTTGGCTATGGCATCGGCCAAGAAGTTTGCTTCTCTGTCGGAACGAGGATACTTGAGTAAGGCTAGCAAGGGCTATAATATCTTGTAGCACACATGTTAATATTTTGTCTTTGTTTCATCATTAGGCTAGGGTAAAATTAAAAGAACTGTTTAAGGACATCTAATTTATGTGTCTGGCCAAATCCTAAGGACATGTCCAATTTGTAATAGAGTTAGTCTTATAGATATCTTCGTATATATCCTAATCATTATAGAATTATGTTTTCTTGTAAGGCTACGATTTTATGTTTGTGTCTCATTGATAAAGTACAAATCATTCTCTCTCAAATTCTGATTCCCTAAAACAATAACCTCTTTTTTGTACTTAATTTTTCTGGGCTTTTGTGAAAAAGAAAAAAAAAACCGTAAATAAGGAGGCCCATTATTCAGCCCAAGCAAAACAGATAGGGAAGCAAAATAAACCCCGACGCCCCTTCCTGACCTCACCCACAAACTCACAAAGCGCTTCTTCGTCCCCAAATCCAAATCCAAATCCAAATCCAAATCAAATCAATCTGCCAAAACCCTAACCCTAACCCTAGAGAGCTAGCTTTGCAGAAATGGTGTGCATACGCAAGGCCACAATGGACGACCTGCTGGCCATGCAAGCCTGCAACCTCTTCTGCCTCCCGGAAAACTACCAGATGAAGTACTACCTCTACCACATCCTCTCCTGGCCGCAGTTGCTCTACGTCGCCGAAGACTACAACGGCCGCATCGTCGGCTACGTCTTGGCCAAGATGGAGGAGGAGAGCAACGAGTGCCACGGCCACATCACCTCCCTCGCCGTCCTCCGCACCCACCGCAAACTCGGCCTCGCCACCAAGCTCATGAGCGCCGCCCAAAACGCCATGGAGCAGGTCTTCGCCGCCGAGTACGTCTCGCTTCACGTCAGGAAGAGCAACCGCGCGGCGTTCAACTTGTACACGGAGACTCTGGGGTATAAGATTCATGATGTGGAGGCTAAGTACTATGCTGATGGTGAAGATGCTTATGATATGAGGAAGGAGTTGAAGGGGAAGAAGGCGCATGCGCATGCGGGGCATGGTCATGCGCATCATGGCCATCATCACCATCACCACCACCATGAGGGCGGCTGTTGCTCCGCGCCGGCAGAGACGAAAGGCGGGGCCAAGGCGAATGCCAAGGCTGTATGAGTGATAGAAGGTAAAATCGAGTGGTTGTCAGAAGAATGTGTTCTTATTGTTTTACTTTGTTTATGGTTTCGATATTGCCATGGCTACTGTTTTTTTTTTCGTTTGTATCTGGTGAAAATTATGCCGTTCGGGGATTGGAAACTTACTTATATGGTAATTTTTATGGTAATTTCTATTTAGCTTGATGTTTAAATACTTGCTCTTAATTGTGTGCTGTGTCGTAATTTTTCTGTTTAATTTACGGCTAATTATCACTCCATGGTTTTTTGCCGTCTGGTAGTATTGCATTATGCATTGATCATACGTTTATTATCTTTTGTATTTCGTGTTTGTTCTGATTGACAATGTGTGGCATTTACCACATGCTCGTAAGATATAAGGACTTAGTTCTGTTCTCTCAACTGTTTAAGCATCAGAAATACAAAGTAATACTGAAATATGGTAGGAAATATGAGTAGATTACTCTGCTAGCTGATTAAAATCAGGATCTCCCGCCCAGCTCTGTTGTTAAGGGGCAGGAGATACCGTTGTGGACAAACATGATTGCTAGCTTGATTCGAACTATTCATATTTTCTGTGCATATATTTCAATTAGGATCATTTAAGACAAGTGCATTTCTTGTCATACGAGAGAGAGTTTATTTTTTATATGCAGTTATATACAGAGAATGACCAACTGTAGTAACTATAAAGGGATGTGTTATAAAAGGTGATCTGCTCTGAAGTTAAATAGTGTGATAGTATTAAGTTATCTGCTTTCTCATGGACTCATGGCCAATGCTTATCTTCAGTATGGGGAGTGAAAAGCTTTTCTGTTTTGAAAGTCTTACTAGTTTCTTTCTAATTTTTTCTTGTTTTTTTCTTTTGCCAAGTGAGTTGCTCTAGAGCAATTGAAAATTCAGATCTGTCTTTTGTTTGAGTAGTTAATTTGTCAAATAAATAGCTCACTGGGTAGTAATCCTATTCAAAGATGTTGCCTTACATAGTGCTGTCTGACTTTTTAGAATCATTTCAACAAGACTAAGGGTCCAGAAAAAAGTATGGGTAGGAGAAATGACCTAAAATAAAAAAATAGTACTGATGGTAATATTTTTCTTTTTTGATAAGGATAATGATAGTAATTCAGTAGGAAAGAACATGAAAGCTCTTTTTAGTGTATGGAATAGATCTTTTCTACGTGAGGAAGTGAGCAAAGAAGTAACACAAGATGTTTATAAAATTTGTTGGACTTGGATGCTATAGAGGGTATACATGATATGTATGGCTTGAACATCTTATGTTAATTTTTTATTTTTGATACCCTCACCCACTTTGCGGAGCCAGACTAGAAACTGGATCCTACTGTCAGTAGTGAGGTAGGTACTGAAAGGGGGTTCGAACCCAGACCACATGGGCACAAACCATTGGTGAATGGCTTGTATAGATCTTAGTCAGTTTCTTAAACCATTTGAGATTAGCCATCATGCTAAATATCAAGTTCGCTTCTTCGGAGAGGTAAAAATTTTGTTGCACTTGAAAATCATTATAGGAAGTTGGTGTTTATGCTGTTAGGTTCTAGGTTTTTTCTTTAGTAGACAAATTGTCCACTGTTTAATTCTTCCTCTCTTTAGTATAGATAAATGGTGATCTATCTGCTTTCACCAGCATTACAATCTTTTTCTTTCCACTCTGTTATTATGTTAGTAAGTTATGATTATGAAGATTTTGGTCCACCTTTTCAGTATCAAGTAAAGGTCTACAGCTTGTGGGTTGCAGACTGAGTTTGTTGAATAGTGCCCTGGCTTTGTGTGTCTACTATTTATTTCATTGGCTTCCCATCTAAATATTATTTTTTACCATATTGAGACAGATGTGTGTGATTAAGGTATGCAGCTATGCATTGCCGGTTTGGATGCATTCCACCACCCTTGCCCACTTTTGGCATGGCAAAAATACTCATTGGGTTACCCACAGCCCTCAACCCCTCCGTCTCTCTCTGGTTGAGGGTGGCTGGAGAGTACCCTCCCAGCTTGGTATTATTGCCATCGCTAGTTCCAATGCTTTTTGGGTTTGTTTGCTGACTTGCTCATTCATTTTCAGTACCAACTAGATTTGAGTATGAGAATTCATTTATTTTGTCTTGCTCTGTATATGATTAATTTTCTGTGTTTATGAGTGGTCTGGTGTATGCAAGTGTTATATGCAGAATGCTTATGTTGACGGGCCACTACGTAGCAAACCTGTTGCCAATTGATTCTGAGTATGTTCAAGAACCCTTACAGCTGCGCTAGGTTCCTTTATCGCTATCACATTATCAGTAAGTTATCGTTTCGAGTTTAAAAAATAAAACCAAAAAAGTGACGGCCACACTATGTTTCTTCCTCACAGTAGTAAATTTTAATTGCAGTCGTCTCATTGGATATAGATTGGATTTGAGCAGTGAGATTTTTGGATTGAAATGGTGTTGGTGATGCAAGAACTAATTACTAAAGTCATATATACAACAAGCAAGCAATTAACATCTATTCATCCAACATCCAACCCCCCAATTCTTCTCCAAACCCTGAATTTCTAATTTGCTAAACCCCTATCTGTGTTTTCCAAACCGAAATATATCCTCCAAACTCCAAATTCCAAAAGTAATCTAAACATCTAACCTGTATTATGTGCTTATAATTTTATATTACACATATATACTCCTGATTTAGTTTGCTACTTCCAACTAATTTACTGATGAAGTTCTAAGCAAGGAATCTTCGGCGTCTTTTACGGGAGGTTGCCGAGTTGTATCCCCAAAATGTTTCCCGTCAGATCCCATTTTCTCATCTAGTTCATCCACAGAGGCACCCTGCTGTATTATAAGAAGGGATGTACTTCCCATGACGCTTGAAGATGCCAATGTTTCCCCCCAAGTTCCGAGTTTATTGGTCTTGTTGCATTCGAACAACGGTGCTGTTATTGGGGAGCAACCATCATGACCTCTTCCCACTATGTACAGCTGATATTGACCTTCCATGGTGCTTACTATATTGATAATGTCTTCCAAATTATTCACCAGCTTCTCATACAGATCTATGGAGGGTTCATTCATGGACTCAAGTTTGAACTCATCTATGCATGCGTCGTCTAGTTGTTTGTGCTGCCTAATGTTTTCATTTGTCTTGTATTCCTCATCACCATCGTGATGATAACTCACCTCCCATGCCTCTTTACTGAGGGTGAACCGTATAACTTTTAAGTTTACCCTAGGATGCCTAGCCATCCTCCATGCGTACGCTAGTGCCTCTCGATCATCTGGCCCTCCAATGAAAAACATGACGAAGTTTTGGGACTCCAAAGAAGCGTTATGGAATGTGACAAGCCCACAATCCACCAAAAGACCTACAGAGCACTTTGCATTTTCCATGACCTTCTTACTAATTTCCGTGAGAAGAGGATCATAACGATCATCTGGGACTCCATCTATAGTAGTTGGCATACGGAACGGGAGGATTATGAAGTTAACGTGCTTCTCGTCAGCCATGTTGCATATATCCTTGTGCATAGTGGCGTAGGCAGACACTGCGGTGAGTGATTGAACGGAGACATTCTCTCTTTGCCTTGCATAGTTCTCAAATGCATTGGAGCTCAAGTCGTTGTTGCCATCTGCTCCAGTTTTGTTGCAAGCATCATGCACGATGAGCATAGCAGCATTATGGTCAGTAAGTTCCACCAGTTTGACAGCAAAGACATGAATAGGGGATTTACTGGATGGATTGGAAGCGTCAATGAGGCTTATGATGCCTGATGCGTTGCTCGCAGTATGGGTGCATGCAAGGATTCGAAGCTCTGTTTCAACTCCTACACTTTGTATGCTTCTCTGTTTATATTGTGTAGAACTCTTGGTGGACTTGCAAATGAGGGCTAGGAAGGGTCCAACAGGAACCGTCATTGCCCAGACCGCAACCAACATTACTCCATATGTTTGGGTGTCCAAAGCCTGTTCAATGAAGATAACTCATCAACTTCTAGTTTCAAAAAGAAAAAATGTATGTATATATATTTTAGCCTTGCATTTCTGCATTTCAGAGTAATTGTAGATGTGACTCCATAAGCAACTGTTAATTAATTAAAAGTAGTCACCTTTAGGTCACGAGCGGAGGTGAGTATAAGGAGTGCCAATAAGCCTTTAGTGTTCATAAGGATTCCCAGAACTAAACTATCTCGAGGTGTCATTTTGTTGAGTAGAGCAGCGATGAAAGTGCCTACACTCTTGGCTGTGAAAGCCAGGATGATCACCCCAACAATCTGAGGCACGGTAGATTCAGCTTGCAGATTGTTATTTAGATCACCGAGTAGCCAAAAAGAATGGAATCTCGCCCCAATGACCAAGTAAAAGAGGGGCATCATCAGGCTTTCCACAAATTTTCCAACACGATCTGCAAACATTTGCTTGAAGTGTATCCCCCTGGGCATAATTGCTCCCAACATGAAAGGTCCGACGATGGAGTGTCCCCCGCAGGCATCGGTTATTAATCCACTCAATACAATCCCAAACAGAATGAAGCATATTTGGACATCACTATAGCCGTCTTCCTTAGTGGTGTGGCGCATTACCCAGGCGAGAGCTGGCCGAAGTAAAAAAATACTGAATGCAATGAAGCCTAACGTTAACAACACCGTGTACAATTTACCATAACCGAGTATGGCCATTACCACAAGAAAAAGAAACCATGACGCCACATCAGAGATAATGGCACCGGATAAGGCTAGTCGTCCCACCTCCGAGTGGAGAAGCTTGAAGTCGGCAAGAATTTGGGTGAGATCAGCGAAGTTGGTGCTGGAGAGGACAATGCCCCAGAAGATGGGGCCGTACGCTACATTTTTCATATTGCTTTTGGCTTTCACGGTTTCAAAGTCGCGGAAGAGTACATAGGTATGCAATGCCCACCCGGCGGGGATGGCAAAGACCACGCCGGCGAGGGCAATGCTGAGAGCCTTTGTCCCTGCACGTACTACTGGTCTGAATTCAAACTCTAACCCAATGAGGAAAATGTGGTACACGAGCCCCAAGTTTGCCAGAGTCTCCAAGGTCATTATGCTATCGAAAGGAAGTATGGAAAATCCCACGATTCTCGTGATAGCAAAGACAGATGGACCTAATAGAACGCCAGCCTGCATACAAATAATGCATCCATGCTCTAGCAATCAATCGCATGTAGACAAATGAAAAAGCAAATAGCATCATCTTAAAACAAATCTTCTAGCATACATGCCCTTACTTTTTCCACCATTAAATCAGATGAGAAAGCACATCTAATGGTGCAAAAGATAGTGGAACGTATTTTTTTCGATGGAATAGTGGAACGTATTTCATGAGCTAGCTAGAGTATGATACATTTTACTATATGGATTAACAAGGATGGAGAAAAATAAGAATATTATTGGGACTCACAAGAATATTAGAAACAATGCGTGGTTGGCGCAAGGGTTTGAGGAGGTAGGCAAGAATGTGACCGAGCAACAAGACGGCGAGCAGTTGGATGATGAGCATTGGGAGAGATGCTACCAAGGGGTTTTCTGCACTCCCTGCACTCCATAGCCCGGTGTTACGGGTTTCTGTTTTGTTATAACACACATTGAAAGAGGTTTTGTTTCTATACATGATATTGAATGTCGCTTTGGCCATCGTAAGCTGGAGAGCTTTATTTGATCCCTTATTACCCCAAATTTGATGAGTTTTCTCCTTTCTTTATGTTTCTCTTTCAATACATTCACAAAGAAAGGAAAAAAAAAAGGGATTAAAAATGCTTCATAGAACAGAAATCTTAACTAACTGGGTTTGTAACAAGCATTCAGGGTCTTCTTGCTCAACTCGCCCTTTGATTTTGTGGTAAACTTTGGTCAATTAAATATGAGCGTGTTAGTTCAAGTCTTGTTCAACGTAACCAACTAATTAAATTTCCAAAACTAAATAACCATTATTTTGTTTTTAGGGTAGTTGTAATCACTTTTTTACTTCCACTCCCAGCCATGTTGAATTATTTTTAGGTCCCAACATATCCATAACTAATTTACCGTTTACACTGTTGAATTGCTTTTTTTTTTCTTTTTGGTACTTTTATACCCTAAAAATTTAAATTACTTCACACACACATGGTGCATGTGTGAAACAATTTTATTTTTATTTTTACTTTTTGAAAGAAAAAAGTAGGAAGTGATACATACGATATGGGGAGTATCTGGGATCGAGAAGTATATATGGAGATAATGGAATTGAGAAGTTATTGTTTGAACCTAAATTTGGCAAGGCCTACGTGACATTAAGCCAGGTCGCACATGAAGCAGGCCTGGGTCATAGTGAGCCGTGATATAATAAATATTTAGCCGAGGCCCGACTCACTTCACCTCAGCCGAGGTCCGGCTCCCTTCACCTCAGCCGAGGCCCGGCTCACTTCAGCCAAGGTTCGGCTCACTTCACCTCAGCTGAGGCTCGGCTCACTTCAGCCTCACTTCACCTCAGCCGAGGCCCGGCTCACTTCAGCCGAGGTCCGGCTCACATGAGTCGATTTCTGGTTTACTTGTGGCTGAGAAAGTCCTATCCAAAACCCGTCAGAGACACTGATAGCATGACATTATGAGCAGATAAATGCCAACTTCTACGTTACAGCACTAAGTGTGGCTGTTACAAAATAATCATTGAAGAGTCATGATGGCTGATTGTCAGTTATGCACATCAAAGGAATTTTATTCTTAGAATTCAATTTGTAATCAATCCAGTCTCAACAATTAAGGCTGAGATTGTACGTATTAGTTTTGTTATCTTTATTCTGTACTATAAAAGGGGCCGTAGACATCTTTGTTAAAGGTCCTCGACCAAACGCTCTACGCGATTACTCAAATTTTATCTCAATACATTTCAACAATTCAACAACACTTATCAATCTTTACGTGTTAATCCTATCGCTTTCTTTACCGGTATTTATCTTTCCTGCACTTTACTTTGTTGCTCTTTACATTCAAGCAGTTTATCTTCCTGCACTTTATTTGCTGCACCTTTACATTCCTGCACTTTCTTTACCTGCACTTTCGTTTATGCTATTTATTTGTTGTTATTTACTTTACGTCATTTACTTTATACAAAATCACAAAAAGAATCATCATCACTTCACTTTCACCTCAATCACCGAGTTACACAGCACTGCGGCCAGATAAGGCCGATCCGTGCTAAAGTCCTTGCATTCAAGGCAGAGAGAACCCCGCGGCCGAGATTGATCCTTCCTCGGCCCACAATCAACTGATCAGAAGTCAGATCGGCGCAAGATCTACAATCTAGAACAAAACCTCGCTTGGCCTACCGGCCGCGAGTTGGCACGCCCGCGCACACGTCACCACTCCAGAAGGACACGTGTAAGCTAAAGAAGTCATCGGCCCAGTGACACGCGGCCGAGACGATTTTTAAGCGAACAGTTATATCTGCAGAATGCGGGATGAGAAGATATTCTTGACAATTTTCTTATTTTTATGAATTTTTATTTTCATTTATTATTTTATTATTTACCATAATATTCTTTATATATTAAATATTTTTTTAAATTAACCTATAGTCTAAAAATATTTATTTTATTTTACATCCAGTTTGGCTAACAAAATGGGTCAATAATAGTATAATATATAATAAACTAATAGAAATAGAAGTCCCCAACTTAAATAAATAATTAACAAACGAAGTTTATTAATTTCAAAAACTAACTACCTACTTTCAGGTGGGTAGCTACCATTTTCCCACATCCACATCCACATCCACATCCATAAAGTGTGAGCTGTTTCTAGTATCTCTACCACTAAATGGAGGTGCTCTTTTGGTGTCAAATGGTTTCATCAAATTTTGAAGTGCCAATAATATGCTTACATAACATGGTTATCAAATTAAGTCAATAAAATGTAAATACACAAAAGCATAAAATTGAAAAAGTAACCAAACACCACTATTCTATGTCTAAAAAAACCAAACCACATACATTCGTTTTAGCCGACCTATTTTTCATTAATCTCACAATATCACCCGCGAGAAACGCGGGCAGGTTGCTAGTATCTTAAATATTAAGTCAATTTCTTTCTTTATAGTTAAATTTTTGAAACGCCAATAATACCCTCATATAATCATGGGCTATTATTTAATAATAAAAACAATCATGATATTGTAGTAAATTAATTAAAAATAATAAAAAATTACAACACATCCACAAAATATGGAGAAGTTCCCTTAAATATAGGTTATATGGGAAAGGCGGTGGCTTTCAGGTTGTAGTGGTCCCTTTCAAGGCTGTGTGGTTGTTTTGTCACCCCTCTCAGACCGCTACAAAAGAACTGATATCGCTTAATCCTTGTTAGACTATTAAAACAACAAGTGGGAAACACACTATTTAAACATGGTTTCAACTTCAATTCCAATTTCAATTAAATTTGACAAAAATGAGAGCTCTCACTCTCTCACCTATGCGGCTAACCCTAGGGTTTGGCCGTCTGATTTCCTTGGTCTGCGACGATGGCGTCCGCGGTCCATTGCTGGCGAGTCCTTTGGCTTCGCGAACCTCTCTTCTTCAACCATCCGGTCGCTCCACCATGTCTAATTTGGATCCACCAAACTATGATCACGGCTGCTACTCTCTATTTCAATAATGGTGGGGGCCGCCGACGTCATAGTTTGGTGGATCCAAATTAGACATGGGATCCCGATCCTTTCATGGGAAGAGGTCCTGAGTTCGGGTCTGTTCCGAGGGCAGTGCTTCGGTATCCTGGTGCTGATGGGTTACTTCGGCGGTGGATGGTGACCCTATGGGTGGATCCTCTCCGGCGGCGGATCTGGTTGCTGCGGTCGGGTTTGGAGCCAAAGGGTTGGAGTGCTTGGGTCAACAGATTGCTATGGGATTCCCATCCCAATGTCGGCCTAGCCTTGTCGGAGATGCAGCGGTGCGATTCGGCCTGGCGTACCGGGAAGGTTGGCCGGACATCGGGATGAGGCCAGGGTGTCCAGATCAGATTAAGCTGGGCCTGGGCCTTTGTCAAGTTTGACCTGTCAGATTTGAGTTTGGATTCGGGCCGGATTTAGATCCGAATTTGGGACCCGGGTCGTATTCAAATCCAGATCATGGATCCGAGACAGCTGCTCATATTGATCTGGTATTTGTTCTGGTTCTTAGGAGTTCGTTTGCTAATTTTCGAGTTTCTGACACCCTCGGTTACTTTCGAACTCCCGGTGAGCGAATCACCTCTCCTAGGTGATCATATCACCGGTTACGGTTACGGTTACTATTATATTTACACTGCTCTCGTGACATATATATGCAGTGTAGCGATGTTGTCCGACATCAAGTCACATGGTTACCTTTCATTTTAGATGCGTCTGTGCATCTTGCTATCCTTTATTATTTTCCTACTTTATAGATGCGTTTGTGCATCTTGTTATGCATTATTGTTTTTTCTTTCGATGCTTTTGCATCGCTCCATGTACTTCTCAGATTCATCTAATATAGTTTGTCGTCCTTCCCTTCAAAAAAAAAAACATGGTTTCAATTTTTTATTTTATTTGCCTTATTTTATACAAACAAGAGTCAATTGACATGTGCGAAGCACATATTAAAGGGTTAGTATTTATATTATGTCAAAGGTCCAACCTAATTATTTGTAAACAAGTACTCCAATATCACAAGGCGACAGTCACTCATCACCTACTTTGTGCTTCAAGGCTACTCTGATATTGGTTGGGCATGCTGTCTTATTGATAGACAGTCTACATGAGGTTATCACATCTTTCTTGGTTTTAAGTTTCATTAACAACCTTGCTATTAGGGTTAACCTAAGTGGTAAGGGAGGTTGGAAATTGGCTAGCTTAGGAGTTTGATACCTCTCTAATGTGACAAAAAAAAAATCCGAGTACAAAGCTTTGCTATGTGGTTGTTAAATCTTAAAAAGCAAATTTCATTTTACCTTCCTAACCTTTTTAAACCACTTGTGCCACTGCACTTCAAATTTCATCATGCGTGTCCCTATGCTTACCAATTTCAGTCAATTTTGTCCAACCCTTAACTTTTCTGTCAACTACTGTGTAATATATTTTAAAATTTTCATCATTTACAATATATTTTTGCATCATACACTAGTAAATCATCTTTCTATTAGAAAGCCCATTAGAACCAAAAATAATTGATGGAAAAGCTAGGAAAATATTGATTGCATGGAAAAGCACAGGGATATATGTAATAAAACTAAAAGTGTAGGAGCACAACTGATTTAAGGTATAAAGGTCAGGTAGATAAAATGAAATTAGCCTAAATTTAAGTCTATTTTGGATATATATGCAAATTGCTAAGAGACTTTCATTTCAATCTTTCTAAACCACAAAGCATTTGGTGTAACAACGTCAGCGCTAGCTCTTGCATGCCATTGCTTCAGACCATGTTCATCATACAAATGTTTGGCTCCAGTTTTGTTGCAGCTGGTCAACAGTCTCTTTTCTTGCGCGGGCGTGCCAGCACCGTTTGGGTGCGGTCGTCGGGGTTGTCCCTTGACCTGACTTCTTTTGATCGACTGTAGACGAGGAGAGCACCAACCTCGTCGTGTGGGGGTCTTCTGTGCCTCGTGGTGAGGACTTTATCTTGTGTTACCAAGTCGATACTCAACATAGTAGGCTTTATTTAGCCTCTAAATAATATATTTCGAACTTTTCGACAATATATAGCTTGAGCCACTGACATTGGCTCAATTTCTCCAAGACACGCCTTGTCAGGCAAAAATACTCATTTTGGGTTCAAACAACAGCAACTATCATTCTTGTGCTAGACTACCACTATATCAGAGAACTAGTGGTTCTAGCTTCAAATCAGCTGATGACATATTCACTAAGCCTATCACCAAAGATCGTTCTAAGTTTTATGCAACATGATTCTTGTTCATATTCTGTTATGATTCTATCCTTATACGGGCTATCATTCTTGTATGGGCCTATTTGGGTTAGAATCAGGTGAATGGTAAGTATGGGTTGATGGAAATTGATGAGGGAAAACATACCCATTGATGATTGTTTGGGAAGGTGGTGGTGGTGAGTAACTCGGTTGGAATGGAAATTGAGGAGGAGGTGGGTAGTTTGGTTGCAATGGAAATTGGGAAGGAGGTAGTGGGTAGCTAGCGCTACCATGAGGGTGAGACGGAATGCGTGCGGTAACAAGCACCAGAGGCCCCACAGTCGTACCCCGCCGGACTCATCGGAAACAGGCCCAGTTGCGGGCTCTAATACCAGTTGTTACGATCTCCGGAATCGTAACAGGAAAATGACATTGTAAACGAATGAAGCTAAAGGAAACTAAAGGAAATAAGTAAATGAAAACTTCAATGGACTCATGAAACATAAGGCCCAAATAGGCCCATACAAGAATGATAGCCCGTATAAGGATAAAATCATAACATATTCCTCCATTCACTTGAGGGGGGATACTAGAGCAAGTCTCCCAGCAATGTTAGGAAAAACCAAGAAACTATGTTAGAGGTCATTAGTCATTACCACGTACCTAACCAAGAGGCCTGCAGCAGATTTTAACAAACTATAGAATTCCCTAGAAAGATCCAACTGTGCAAATAAGGCTGCAGTGTATTATTTTTGGAAATTCTTCACATTTCTCAATTTTTTTTTTATATATATATAAAAAACCGTGACAATTGAATAAACTGCCACATATCTTAACGGCCAAAAATATCCCTAAAACCAAACTAAGAAAAATACTGTTGGAGCTTGTAGTCCTAAACCTAAGGACTAAGGCCAGGCTTAAAAAAAAGAGGCCAGGCTTAAAACAAGTATTCTTGTAATATTCATGGTACATCCCATGTTACGTACACTACACCAAATCCATATATTCCATATCGATAATTTTCCCTAATACTATATCGTATCTAGTTGTCATGATATATATGATTGAAAACCTATGCAAAGTCTAAGTTGGTGGCTGTCATGTTCAGGACTTCTGGCAACTTCTCCTTGACATTTTTGGACGTGAAGGGTTGTATATATATACCAATGGGGCAATGGGAAAGTGGTTGGTTTGGTTACGATTAACAATTAACAATTGAAGCAAATTAAATAACAGGCATGCTTTGCTTTGGCATGAATTTGATGTTTATTATAACTAAGTAAAAGCTCACAAAGCTATTAGTTAAAAAATGACTCAATTTTATTCTAAAAAAAGTGATAATTGCATATATTCATACTTAATTACGAAATACTTTGCATTATTAATTTTTCATACTACGTCACACGTGAATGAAAGGCTTATGTTTCAACTTTGTCATTAAAAAACATATTGTAAGCTTTATTGGGAAGACCTAGTTTTCTCTGAAACCTAGGGTAGAGGTCGACGGCTAGGGTTTAGTCGATCTAAGGTATTTCATGTCGAGAACGAGGTTCTTGCAGATCGGAGTCGTGATGGCCGAGGCTATGGCGGCTCGACTGGCGGCAGCACCTGCGCTGACGGACGAAGCGGTGGTTGAGTTTGGGGAGGCTGGAGCAGCGGCTATTGCAGTGTCGGGTTTTTCTTTGGTGGGGCGTATGTTGGCGCCTAGGGTGGAGGCTGATGCCGGATTGCCTAAAGCGATGGTGGCGGTGTGGGACCTGCGTGATCGCCTCTCGATCATGAAGGTTGATGGTGACCGGTTCCAATTCTGGTTTTCGGTGAAGGAGGAGGGTCAGACGGGTCTGAAGATCCGGATTTGGGATCCGGGTCGGATCTGGAGTTGGGTCTGGGGCTGGGTCTGGCTTTGGATGTCGGGTAGGATCTGGTTTTGGGTTTGGCAGTGGGCGTGGATTTGGACTTTGGTGTTAATTTTCATTTGGTTTTTATTTTCTTGGTTCATAGGTCACTGTACATACCTCCAATAATATGGAGTATTTGCTATCTCACCAAGCATAAGTAACTCCTACTTTGGGACATCCACGAGACATGGCAAGGCCCAACCACGACATCCATCGTGTAGCCCTATGTTCAAGCTACACCACGGTATCCGGAAGTCGCAAATCCGCCTCCGGGAAGCCACGTTCCCGCCCTTGCCAAGATGCCCTCACAACTAGGCTTTCTAAATTAGAATTGAGTGGTTGCTTATCCCACATCGAAAAACATGTAAAGGAAGAGCATTCCTTCATCTATAAAAGGAATGCTTCCTCCCACAACTCAACACATTCATTTCATCCCATTACATACTTTGTAATCTTGTTAGGCCGCAAGGCTCGACACACTAGTATAGCTTTCAAGTGGACGTAGTCTCCCGCTCATGCGGAGGCGAACCACTATACATCTTGTGTCACTCTCTCTCTCTCTCTCTCTAAAGCTAACTAGAGATCCCACGGATCACTAACGTTAACATTGGCGCCGTCTGTGGGAAGCCGACACACAAAGGCATCATCACCTACCACGGGCTTTGGCCCGTCAGCGTCCGGTCAACGCCCAGCGGGGTTGGTCAAACGCTGGTCAACGCCCAAGAAGTGGTCAAAACTTGCAGAAACTGCTCAAAACACCAACGTATGAGCTGGTCAACGCCCGACGGGGTCAGTCAACGCCCATCAAGGCTTGGTCAACGCTGACCATTGTTGATCAACACTAAACCTCCAAAAAAAAAAAAAAATCTGGGCGGCAAAAATTTCTCTGGGCACCCAGACATTTTTTCTGGCCACCCTTCTTTTTCTTCGCCTCCAGCCACATCCTCCGCTGGCTCAGGCAGACCTCCGCTCCGCCACACTCGAAACTGCAACTCCGCCCAAACTTGCAGGCTCCGCCCAACCTGCAGCTTCGCCGCTGGGAGTTCCTCCCTCCAACTTGCATCTCCGCCGAACTGTAGCTCCGTCTACCTTCGACCGAGCTCGTGGTCTCCATCAAGCTTCGCACCCAAGCTTCAGTTCCACTGAACTCCAGCTTCCGCCGGACACCAAGACCATCTCCGCCCAAGGCCTCCACCGGACTGCTCCTCCGCTCCGCCAAACCGCAACTGCATCTCCGCTAGGGAGCTCCGCTCCGCTGCACTACCCACAGCATAGCTCGCTGGCAGTCCGCTCCGCCCACAATTGCGCACGTTTCCGCTGCAAGCTGCTCCGCTGCAGCTCCCTCCGCCCAACTTCCAAGCTCCGCCGAACTTCCAACCTCCGCTGAGCACCGAGACCCTCTAGCACAGCCACCTCCAAGTGCTCCGCTGGCAACCCGCCACCGCTAGCCTGCATCCGCCGAACAACCACCGCCGGCCAGAATAGCACCAAGGCGGCGTCCTCTGGCCATAACCACCGGATAGCTTCGCACCCAAGCTCCACTTCCGCTGAACACCAGCTCTCCGCCGAGCATCAACTCTCCGCTTAACTCCAAATCTCCACCGAGCTCCGTGTTTCCGCTGGGCTGGTAGCTACCGCTGACCAGAAGGCGCTGGGCACCCATGATCAACCAGCGACCATCTTCTTCATCATCCGCCGGTCAAATTCTCCGCTCCGCCGATGAAACCCGCTCGGCTAAAAACTCATATTCTTCGCACCCAGCCATTGAGCAATTAGCTCTGTACACTGACAAGCTAAGTTTCTTTTCCATTTATGGCCTCCTCCTTTCTATGCAAGCACCACGTGCTTTGGCTTTTTTGCATATTCCAGGAGGCTGCCTGCATATACACTTCATACATATATATATCTTTATGAATGGGCCGCTTATGCCATCACCTATGGACACGTTCAGGTCGTGATGAGATAGTTGTCAAATGGACAATTATATGTTTAAACCTCTTTGTCAGTTATCTCCTACACAAATGGGCACTGTTCATATATGCTTCCATGTGTCATAAGTCCATGTCTTATGATTATTCTTGTATTTATATGGGCACCGCTATCTCATGTGCTAATATGGGCCATGTATATATATAGTTATATATATGTTGTTGTGATCCACTTTGATTAAACAGAACATGCCCACATATTTGGCCAGTCCAAAACTGCGAACTACAATGCATATATAGCATGCTCATCTATGCAAGATCATTAGATATACATAACTCTACATGTATAGGCTCCAGCGCCTACTACACACGATAACTTATTTCCATTGTTACCTTGAAATTCATAAATTCATGGTCAAACTTGAAATGCATATTAGAGCACATAATTAAATATGTCATTTTGCCGTCAACTACTACTTCGCATATATACTTTTGCTTAATATCTTATCAAAGTACATATGCAAAATACTAGTGTTGATTTTACATACTCATGTACTAATCACCTATTTTGTTCTAAGGAAATTCAATTATTTCTATGGAGCATTCAACCTCAACTACGAGTTGACGAACATTATCGGAATACTTTATCCGCCACAAGCAATGGACCGTCATGCTCGGCCAACTCCGCTAGCCTCCGAATCGGCACAGGATAAGTGCATTCCTCTTATCTCTTACGCTCTTCCAATTTGAGCTACCGCCGATGTTTGGCTCCAATTTTGTTGCAGCTGGTCAACAGTCTCTTTTCTGCGCGGGCGTGCCAGCACCGTTTGGGTGCGGTCGTTGGGGGTGTCCCTTGACCTGACTTCTTTTGAGCGACTGTAGACGAGGAGAGCACCAACCTCGTCGCAGGATTCTTTGTGCCTCGTGCTGGAGGACTTTGTCTTGTGTCACCAAGTCGATACTTAACGTTGTAGGTTAAGCAGAGCGAAATCACCGGGAAGTAGAGAGAAGTACTTGCTAAAGCGTGACTTTAGCTTGGCTGGGTTGCTAGGGCGTTACCCTTGCTTGGCTGGTTCCGTAACCGTTGTGGTCGCGGTACTACAGTCGGCTCCCGAGGAGACTAGGACCGAAGCATTTTGACAGAGGGTTTGGTGGCACTGATAGTCGGCTCCTGAGGAGACTAGGACTTAGAGTGTGATCACCTATAAGAGAAAGAGAAGGAAATGAGTTGCTCTTAGAGAGGTTTGCTCTAGAGAGAACTTAGATCATCTTAGAGATGTTTTGATGTATGAATGAGTGAATTGTTCTATGTTGTAGCCTCTATTTATAGGCTACCAAGCAACACTATTTGGCATTTAAACAAATCATAATGGAGCACTTATGAGTTTATGGAGCACTTATGAGTTTATGGAATTGTTAGGTTCAAGCACTTAAACACTAATGGAATGTTAGGTTTAAGTCATTTTCTGCTCCCTTATCCCTCAATTTTTATCTCCACTAAGAACTCAGATTCAACCTTCGATTTCTTCATATGAAATGATCCACCATGAATGTAGATTATTGTGGTAAAATTTCAGAATTTATTTCCATGTGGTTGGGCCAGAAATGCTGCTGGACCTCTTACAGGTCCAGTTTCCAAGTTTTGCTTCTGCAGAAAATTGGACTGTTTGTTTGAAGGTTTTCCACTCCGAACGAGCTTTGGCACTCTTCATAAGAAATGATCAATGGGATGTCTAGAATTAATCTGGAAAGTTTCAACTCATTTGGAGTTCGGATGGTTAGTCCGCCATCCCTCATTTATTGTCTAGCTCGCTTTCTCCTAGCCGAAGTAGGAAAATGTGCTAAAGTTGATTTTTCATTTCCATGTTTGGTAGGCCTTATTTAGCCTCTTAATAATATATTTTTGAACTTATCGAAAATATATATGTGAGCCACTGATATTGGCTCAATTTCTCCAAGACACGCTTTGTCAAACCAAAATGCTCATTTTGGGTCCAAACAGCCGATGCCATGACTATACATGTCTCTATGACCTTTAAGCATGCCTACGGAGTGTTATTAACAACTTTATTACAAGTACATGCTTGCTCTCTGTGTTTGTCATTTTTTCATGCAGATACAAACGTTACGAATCTATGGTCTACGACCAACCGCCAAGCGGTAAGGCAACGCCTCATAATAGCAAATGACCGCTACGCGGCATTGCAGCAAGGGACTAGTTAACACAGCCTACGGCAGCCATTGATCTGGCAGTTAACCCCGACGCTTGGGTACCAACGATTGGGATCGCTACCCAACACCCTCTGCTCCGTGCAGCTCCCCCTCAACAAACAAATTACCGACCATCCGGAGGTCCGTCATGCCTGGGGAGTCGGGGACTCTCTAGCGGGCCTAGCAGGGGCCCACCCATTGAGCTTCCGCTCATGCCTTCCCGGCATCCCATTGAGCTTCCACTCATGCCTTCCCGGCAACCCATTGAGCTTCCGCTCATGCCTTCCCGACAATCCTCGAAGCTTTACGCTCATGTCTACTCGACACACCACACGTTAATGGAACATTGAATTCTTCTACCATTTGTCGCTTGCGACAAATTGAATTCTTTTCGCGTTCCATTAATACGAGCGACAACCAAACCAACACAAGTGTTCACGTACTCATCATTTACACGTTACAAACGCTTACCTTCGCCCCGCTCATGCAACTTACATCTCCTTGTGCGCATCACACATTTATCATATGCAATCCATATGCTCACACGACCATGTATCACGCACCCCATACGTTTATATATGCCACAACGCATATCGATGCAACTCACATTTGTTGCCCAATGCAACGAGCATTCTACATATGCCTGTCTTCTTGTCTTTGTCGTGCAGGTTAACGAGTCCCTTCTTGCTTACGGAGTTCGGGGACTTGTAGGGGCTCCGTATCGCCCGGTTACTTATGCTTGATGACCTCATGATTTGAACTCCCCAACCAAGAAGCTCCTCTTACTTGGGGACTTCGGGGACTTGTACATACCTCCAATAATATGGAGTATTTGCTATCTCACCAAGCATAAGTAACTCCTACTTTGGGACATCCACGAGACATGGCAAGGCCCAACCACGACATCCATCGTGTAGCCCTATGTTCAAGCTACACCACGGTATCCGGAAGTCGCAAATCCGCCTCCGGGAAGCCACGTTCCCGCCCTTGCCAAGATGCCCTCACAACTAGGCTTTCTAGACTAGAATTGAGTGGTTGCTTATCCCACATCGAAAAACATGTAAAGGAAGAGCATTCCTTCATCTATAAAAGGAATGCCTCCTCCCACAACTCAACACATTCATTTCATCCCATTACATACTTTGTAATCTTGTTAGGCCGCAAGGCTCGACACACTAGTATAGCTTTCAAGTGGACGTAGTCTCCCGCTCATGCGGAGGCGAACCACTATACATCTTGTGTCACTCTCTCTCTCTCTCTCTCTCTAAAGCTAACTAGAGATCCCACGGATCACTAACGTTAACAGTCACTTTGGTGGAAGATTGATATCTATTTGGCGTACTACTATTTCTTACGTGGAAGATGTCTGGATGGTCATATTACCAGTTACATTGTTAGAAGATTGCTCTCTCATGGTCGGTCACACTATCAGTAACATAGGTGGAAGATTGTTCTATTTTCGGCTTAAGTTGTACGAGGAATATGCTTGGTTGGTCATACCACCGGTTACTTTGATAGAAGATTGGCCTTTTATGGTTGGTCATACTATTAGTAACTTTTCACATAGCACGGTTTACACCCGGTGCGTCTTTAGATGCAATTTTGCATCCCATCGTATTTTCACTAGGTTTTATGTTCATTGTTTTATTTCTGTACTTTTCATTTACGATGTAGTATCTACATCTCTCTTTTGTAACATTTCTTAATTATTATTAATGGAGTTGACACCTATTCTAAAAAAAAATAAAAAAAAACTTTGTCATTAGAATTTTTTTTTTTAGTGGAATTAAAAGTTAGATTACACCTACCCTACAAACAACCTTGGTTGTTACGTGCACAAATTATAGACCATATCTCATCATATGCTTGTAAACTCTATTAGTCTATTACGTAGTTTTGAGATTTATATGATTCGCTTGAAATTTTTTTTTTTTTTTTTGTCAATATATTCGCATGAATATTAGGCATGGAAAATCTTTTTTTGAGTGCAGTATATGCTTCTCCTTTTTCTAATTTTTTTTTTTTGTGGAAACATAAGGCGATCATTTACTTATAAAACGTAGTTAAACATAATGGTCCACCACATTGTGACACAAAACAAAACGAATCACTACTTATGTCGCACCTACTCATACCAGTGATAGCACTAAAGCAAAACATCAAGCACGAACCCTAAAACTTGTTTCAATAAATTTGGGCTTCAAATTAAACTTACAAACCACTGCACCGCATGTATTTAAAAACCGAAAGTATAAAAATCCTAACCAAGAAGCTTGGAAAAAACCACGAATAGATGCCTAAATAACAAGCAAGACTTGGCCTATATATGTCCAGATGATAGGACCAAAACAGCACTAAAAATTAAGATTAGTGAAATCCATACTCTATGTTTTCTTTTGGGTAAAAGTTAGAAATGGTCCTTATGATTTGGGGTGATACTCAATATTAACCTTGTGGTTTCAAAATGTTTAATTTTACCCTTGTGATTTGCGAAATTGATCAAAGTTAGTCCAAAAGCTAATTTTGACAAAAACTTTCCCATGTGTAAGTCATATGTAAGGATAAGTTTGTCATCTCAACGAAAACAAAATAAATTAAATTTTTTATAGGAAATGAAATTAAAAATAGATAAAAATTAGAATTTCACAACCTCCTATTTTTTTAGTTTCATTTTTTAAATACTATTTAATTTAATTTCTTTTACTATTTTAAATTGAAATGACAAATTTATCCTTACACATGAGGGATTTTTGTCAAAAATAACATTCGGACAAATATTAATTAGTTTCGCAAATCACATGGGTAAAATTAAATATTTTTAAACCACAAGGTTAAATTTGAGCATCACTCTAAACCACAATGACTATTTATAACTTTTACCCTTTTCTTTTTTTGTAACTTAAATTTTGTCTTTACTAACTTAAATTTTATTTTTTTCATAAGAATTATAACTAAAGAAGGAAAGAGAGTATAAATTACAAATCAGAGAGCTTAGATTTTACTCCTCAAAACCAAACCTGAAGGCGTTATTTTCACAAAAAATCAGCTAAGCAGGTGTAAGATCTTTTCACAAAATCTGAGGGATATTTCGGACAGCTTGTCATGGACAAAATCGGGGAGTCTGTCCAGTCAAGAACATGCAAATAATGTTTGGTACGTCTGGTAGAGACGTAGAGTTATATGGTCACTAATCACTATTGTCGAGCTTGATTGGTTCCTAGGTGGGTTGATCCTCACTCGGTGGGTATGATCTAGTCTTTCATCTCGGTAAGGTGATTACCGAGGCTTGCCTTTGCGGTGTTGGGAAGATGAGTTCCCCCCAATGATTGGAGTACCTATACAGGATAGTTCCCAAGTACTAATATGTGATCGGGTCCGATAGTAACATTAAGATACACGTAAGTTTTATTATTATTATTATTATTACTTTTTTATTATTATTATTTCATAGAAGGGGTACGAAGAAGGATTCAAACTTGAAACTTCAAATGTGTTATAATCATTAGAATCAAAGTCCACACATAATCAAGCAAAGAATAATCATAAATAAAGCTTGTAATAATATTTTGTATGGGCTCTCTGAGTCCCACTGGAAAGAAATCTTTACCTAAAAACGCACCAGTGAGGAACAAAAGAAAGTGGATTCCTATGATATCCAGTTTTCATATTTAGTCTAACCAAAACACACTAATTAAGTCTCGTCTTATCCGAGCCAACCAGAGAATGTCAAGATCAACTATCAACTATGTGCACTAATCTATTAAGTCTAAGCCTAAATTTTAATAATTACCATAAAGACTAGAAGAAAGAAAACTTTGAATCCCAAAGTCGAAGAGATATATATCTACAAGATTAGATTACATTGAATCAAATAATGAATAATTACAGAAGAACGAACAGAAGAATAGAATAATTGTAGGTCGTACTAGCATATGGGATCGATACGCCAAAAGTATCGATTAAACAAGGGACGGGTTAAAAAGACGCTTGCTTTTGGCCTTGTTCATTGGAATCTCAGTGGCCCTCCCAATAGTAGATTCATTCAATAATGCTTCAACTCTTCCCTTCAAATTTCACTCTCACCAGCCACCAATGACCAATCACCATCCCTCTTGTAGCTTTACAAAATTTTCAATGGAGCTCATTTGGTCCTTCCTCAGGTCCCATAGATAGTAACCAAAGATAATGATTGTATGCCTCGGTTATATATAACTTCTCTCTTACTTTTCGTGAGTCTCACTATTATGTGATGAGCCTCGCTTAAATGTTGCAAGTGGAAGGTTTATATATAATTTTCGCATGTAAAAATTGATCCATCAAAGCATGACCCCTAATGGAGGAGAGTGGGGAGTCTCTTTTGCAACTTGCCGGACACCTTCTGCACTCCTCTAGAAGAGTGTGGGACGCAGGGTGCTAATGCCAGAGACACTGTATATTACCTTGCTGCGAACCGGCGAGGGACTCGAGGTGTGGGGACGAGTACATCTGGTCGAGATTTCAACAGAGCAAGACGATCCTTTATTGTGTTGTCAAATAATCTGTTGTCTGGATTCTCTGCATAGCATGCGTAGTAACATCCTACACAGGCATGTGGGAGTGCCATTGCGATCCTGGTCTGAAATATCAAGTTAAATAAGAATTGATTAAGTTAGGTATATTGAATAGCTAAACAGCAGAGATTAAAGAATTGCCTAGTTGATCACATGATTTATATGCGTTTAGATGAATGATAAAGTACGAACGGAGACTAGTCAAATAAAGGCCACCAACCATAAGGTATCCAATGAAGAATGCAAGCAGGGAAATTGCGGCCGTGAAACTTCCGTGTACTGTGGCGGTCCAAGCAGCCACAACTATGACACACATAGAGCCACTGCAGACGCCGGTTAGGAAGCATATTGAGCTGGTGATGTCAGAATCAACAAGGAGATGAATTTCTTGCCTTTCAAAGAGCTCCCAAGTCTCTTGTGATGCCCTCACAAAATCTTTTCCATATGCTGCTATCTGGTAGTAATTGATTTACATTACATTAAGTTTAATTTGAATTAGTTACTAAACTAGTGTTAACCCTTGACAACCTATAGATTTTTTACTACAATTTAGAAGTTTTGGATGGTGACTGCATCACAAGTAATCCAGAATATAGAATGCTAACCACAAGTTAGTTGACAAGATAATTAAGAAAAAAAATCAACTTAAATTAGAAGGCCCAAATATACATTAAAATTGTTATACATATCCAGTTAAAAAATAACTTGGTAACGAATATAAAATTATATGTTGATTGCTCTATAGATTCATTTAATCATTTAGCAAATTAACTATTTCATAGTAGGTAGGACCTTTTGGCAACTACTCACTCACAGATAATCTCATTGACACACACAAGCAGAGGACAATATCAGCTGTCAGCATAATTCGTTATCCATATTATTATATGACTTTCAAACAAAATAAAACAACCAGTGCTATTGAAATATTGATTAGCTGACTAAACTACTGTTTTGCAATGCCTAATAAAGCCCTCTGATTGCGAAAGAAGCTATGGACCAATGTAATACTTTTGTATTGTTTTGTGCATTATATGCAAATATTGGAAAGAATTGATTCAAGAAGAAATTGCTAATGACTTGAGTAAAGGTACCTGAACAAAGGCCCAGCCGTTGCCATATCGGAAGATGCACTGCATGACATGGAGACAGCAATGCGCACAAGAAAACATGAACTCATCCTCTCCCTCAAGTAGATTTAAACCTCGAGCAACAATTCTCAGCGCTTCAATTGCTGGCACAAACAGAGATCCAAAACAAGCACTTCCAAGATTTTTACTCAAGGCTCTCTGGAAACAAAACTGAGTATTGGACTGCATTCCTCTGAGATAATATAGAGCAATCACCCTACTCACAGTTATATTAGCTACATTCCTCATTACTTCGGCTGTCCACATCAGGCTCAATACCAATGAAATTATGACTAGTGGAGGAAAGTAGAAATTCAAGGCTCCAATCACTCCTAAAATCCATAGAGACATCCACAAAAATCCGACCCCAAGCATCCAGTAAATGGGTTGATTCAAATCACGGAACTTTGATACAGGTTCGAGCGACTTGATCAATATCTTGATACAAAATCCTATCCGCGGCGTGATCCAACAAGCGTACAAGCTATTCCCTATGGCAAAGCCAATGAAACAGACTCCCACGCCAGTAGTGGTGGGCTTTTGGAAACAAATTAGTAGGATTCCAGCAGATAAACTCATGACAAAAGTGTTCCATAGTATGAAATGAACCATAAATGTAGGCCATTTCCTAAATGCCTTCTGCCATGCAAATGCAAGAGTAATGCTCATAAGAGATGCAGCCTCCACTTGTGGTAGAAAATACTTTAACACCCTTTTCTCCTTTCTCGAAATACTGCCTGAATTTTCTATCAGACCCTGAACTCCCTTGAATATCAGAAAACCAACTAGCCCAATAGCGGCCACCATGTGCACAACGAAAATGAACAAAGATATCTTGTTGGTGTAGGCTCTTGAGTTCAGTGTTGTAATCGCTGGCTGGTCAACAAATTCAGAGAAAGTAAAAACCCAGAAAACATCAAACTCAAACTCATCACTTACAAATTAACACACATGCTCTAGAAAGAGACCCCCCAAAAATCTTATACATAGGAAGAAAAGAAGAAAAAAAAAAATTGACTTGTATCATGGCAGGAGTTTAGTCTTGTGGAAAACTTACTTGAGGGGTTGGAATAGAGCGAGGCTGAGAATGCTGAGGAGGAGGAGGAGGAGGAGTTGTGTGAGAAGGAGTTGTGTGAGACTGATGAGAGAAATCAGATAGAGATGGAGATGGAGTAGTACCAACTCTGACATTTTGAGGCTGTTGGTACCGATGAGGAGGAGGAGGAGCAGCGCTTCTGGTTTTAGTATTGATAGCAATTCTCAAAGGGTTTGTAGGATTAAGCCTCTGCAACATTGACACATGAACATCTCCCTGACTACTCCGATCATGATTAATATTGCTCTGTTGTTCAAAACCCAACACCTCAACTTTCTCCACATCTCTCACTTCCAGCTCTCTCCTCTCCTCCTCCTCTTCCTCCTCCTCCCTCTCATCTCTCTCCCTCGCCTCAACCTCTTCACTTTCTCTCTCCACCACTAGCTGCACATAAAAACCAAAGTTGTGACCTTTAATGCATCTCACACACATGAAATCAGCCAATTGGTAGCAAACCAAAATAAAGATGGAAACTTTACGGGGGGTTCTGCGGCACCCATGTCGGCGCCGGCGGTGTAGTTGTCCGGGAATGAATGTTTAGCTTGTTAGGTGTGTGTGTGTCAAAAGAGGTTGATGGTCTATCCCATCCTTAAATGGTTTTTTCAGTTGTGATGGTGGATGCTGTTTTTTTTTTTTTTTTTTTTTTTTTTTTTTTTTTTTTTTTTTTCTTTTACAGTAAATGACACTATAATTACCTCAGAGAGTATCTTGAACGCACGTGGGGGCCACTTGTTTGTTGTTTGGGGATTCGTGACCAACTCGCCGACGTGACGCGTGGATGATAGCGACCAATGGCTGGGGACCTGGAGCGTCTGTTTCAGAAGCACGTGGAATTCGGGATTTTCCGGAGAGGGAATGAGTGAAGGGGTTGGAATTTCATTCTGACGAATGGACGGCTGAGATGGAGTCTGGAGAAAATGGGAAATACTGGCTTTGACTTTTATATAGAGGAAAATTGACAGAGAGGCGTGTGCAAGAGGGGCATCACTTCTCTACGCCTTATCGTCAATGTCCTTTTTTTTATTTTTTTATAAAGAAAATCAAAATTTAAGATGAAAATTCTGGCAACTTTCATCCGGATGGTTTAGCTTATCTAAATAAAACGCTAGAAACACAAACAGGATCAAACAACTAACATAGACATTATTAGAATCACGTCGATACTTCTCTTTTTATAGAACAGGAACATGTATTGTGTATATTCTTGTCATATATTTTGTTTTCTACAAAGATGACAATGAAAAGTAAAAGCTTTGACAATTAAAAAAACTGGAAACTTCCTCAAAAATCCACGATGCTCTTTATGTCATTTCTATTAAGGTGAGTTGTTACTTCAATACCATAAGTACTTCCGTTGAAGAGTCAATTACTTCTATTAAGATGAGTTGTTACTTCTCGATACCACAAGTAGTTACTTTCAAGAGTCAATTAGTTTAGTCATAACTCCATAAAAAAAAAAAAAAAATTTCATTTCCCAATTTTTTATAACATTCGTTAAAACAAATATAGTTTTGAACAAGAATGTACTATACATGATGAAGCACGAATGCTTACGTATCTACATAAATAATTAGAAAATAATAAATAATATCTCAAAATTCAACAAGAATAATAAAAATAATAATATTTTGTATTATAAGTGAAAATATCTGAATAATATATATATATATATATATGTATGTCTGTGTGTGTGTTGATGTGTATAATATCGTTACCTATGAGTTACAAATGTACATACTGTGGGCTTGTCTTTAAATTTGAACACTGTCCAGTCAATTTTGAATTTTCTAGACAACAAATTCATCTTACTGACTGGAAAATAAAAACATAGCTAATTTCCAAGGAAAATATTTATTAGTGCTTCTGAGTTTTGGGTCTGCTGCCCCACGCTGGTGGCATTGTCAGCAAGTGTCGTTACCAATTGCTATAATCTTCGAGCCGTCTTCATTTTGTTTTCTTCTTGGAGTAAATAACAAAACACTGTGTTTTTTTTAATCGGAGAATCACTGTATCTACATTATCTAAAGATAAAAGGACATTGTTTCTACATTATAAAATAACAGTAATGGGCACCTGTCAAAAAAATTATACCAAGTCACTTTTAGATCTAAACTTAGGGTAGAAGGAATTAATTTTAATTTTAAGTTGTTTTATGAGGTCATTTAGCAATAAAATGTCAAAATACTCTCCAAGGGGTCAATTTGCTATTGAGAGAATTAACATCTTGAACTTTTGGTTAATCAAAAAAAAAAAAAAAAAATCTTGAACTTTATAAAATTGCCAATATACTCACAGTTATTTAAAAATGTTCATCATGATCCACTCACGTAATGGGTACTTCGGCCATTTCACGTGAGGGCAATATAGCCCAGTTCTGCAGACAATAGGTCCCAGTCCAACTCATATCATCACAAAACATGGACATAATTAGTGGGCCTGACCATTAACTTGGATGACTCGGATCCACGTCAACTTCACTCAAGCGTCTGCATCAGTCCTTTTGAAGGGGGAACACTACACGGAGCACCACATACACAATCGGCATTTTAATGTGAAATAAATATGTATAAATTTCCAAGAGCAAGAGATTTTGCATTAGCTATTTATAATTGTTACAATCGGCAAATTTCAATTTTCATCAAGAAAACGGCAAGTGAAAATGTAAAAATTGAAATCCTTCGGAGCTAGCGGTAAAAGAGGGTAGAAGAAAAACACTGACCTCCAAATGTAACCCACAATGAAAAAAGAGAAAGGAAAAAAACACACACTGATATTTAGCTGTAAAACCAGTCTAACAAAATCTAAAGAAACCTTCTGATAAGGATATGGCGATCCAAAACCATTTATTTTCTGGTAGAAGATTTGAAACCGTTGTATGCATTTACAAATCACAAGATCACAACATACAATTCTTAGTAAACTTTCTAGTTTTAGGTACAAAGAAAACATTCATATCACCCCCTTAAAACGATCCATAACTCAAAAGTCAAAACCAAATCTTCAAATGGTACTTAGTCAAAAACTGACATACCCCAAAACTTTAGGCCTGAATTGTTAACAAGCTACAAAGTATTCAATGCACTGAAGCTGAACAAGGAAATCTAATAGTACAACATCAGCACAAAAGATGTTCAACAATGTCAGGTTTAGACTTTTTTGCAGACAATCTATATTCTCTACATCCACAACTTTGCAAGCTTGGAAACTACTATTGTTTTCCACCATTATCCGACTCTGGAGCAGATTTGACAATACTTAGCTGGCCACCTTCTTTGTTTGCAGCAGTGGCCGCCTTCACCTCATTGCAATGGTTTATGAACTTTGTTATCTCCTGATTTCACCAAATAAGAACATAGTCAGAAGAGATGTAAGCCAAAGTGCTTTCTCCAGAAGCTAATAAACCTTTTTTACAGAAACATAATCCAAACTATAGATCTGCAACACAGGTACGAAAATATATGCGATTCCAGAAAGAATAAGTTCAGCAGCAAAAGTGATGTTTTGAATACATTCTTGGTTTGCCACATTATATAGACCTAGGAACGCATAACATAGAATGTGAAAAATTTAACCACATTAGATTGAAATGGAGATGGATTGTTAAAGCTGCATCCACTCAGTATCAAGTTACCAACACCTATTTCCATGGTCTCATCTTTTGTGATTATTAGATATAAGCCAGTAGCTGGCAATCCCAATTTCATATTCTTACAATCATAGTTGCTAGACTATAATTGGCATACATAGAAACAAAATTGGTATAATCCACACTTCCTAAAAATCCTAAAATCCTAAAAAATCCCAAAATATTAGAAACGACCAATACCAAATCTTTAATTAATCCCCATAACAAATCTCAGTTTCAAGATTGGGAGCAAAATTAGGGTTTAGTGGGAAAAAAAAGCAGAGCAGAAGGAGGAGGGAGAAAGAGGAAGGTACCCTATCGGCGTCCATGTCCTTGGTGAACTTAGCGGGCTTGACGTTTCGCTTCCCTTTGCGAGTTTGAACGCTCTTCCCATGGCGGTTCGGAGGAATTGTCTTCCTCTTCTGCTGCCCTTTGAACTGCGTCGCCTTCTGCGTCATCTCTCTCACTTCTTCTCGTTTCCTAGGGTTTTTGTTTCACAACTTATATTTTATACTCTACTCAAAAACATCAACGAGCGGTGTCGTTTTGGGTCTTAAACACTTTAACCCGTTGAATGCCGACCCGACCCGACCCGACCATCTGGCTGCAGATACCCGACCCGAATTATGAAGCAAATTACATTCTTCATATATAGAGACTCTGTCACATGAGCCCCAAGTCGTTTCAATTTTTGAATCTCGTTTCTTCTTCTTTTATCAAACTGTAGTTTGAGTTTAGGGTAGTTTGAGTGTTTGTTTTTTTCTTATGGGTTTGTTTCATTGTTTGATTGTGAATGTAATTTGCTCAAGACGGTTCTGTTTTCACCAAGAAATTTCAATTATCAACTAGTTTTATTGAAAATTTAGGTTTTCCAAGGAAATGCACTTACAGGGCATGTGGGAAAGCTTTGGCCTCTGGCTGTCTAGTTTTATGGCTTCACTCTAACTCATTATGGAACTCTTTTGTTTTGATTAAATTTCATTGCTTTTATATATATTTTCTTATCTTAATTAATGTCATAGTGATGTATGAACAGGAATGGAAGTTATATTATCAGTTGTTACTGGGAGTAGTGATCATTTCGATTTTTGACAAGTCCTGTTTTAGTGCAGTTTTATGTAGCAGAACAGCCGTGATAAGCTCCTTCCTTAAGAAAGCTGTGCTATACATGATCAGCTTTGATCATTAGGAAATCATCAATCCTACGTCTGAGGAGGAGAGAAGACTAGGGTCCTTGGTCAAAATGGGCTACACAGAATTGGAGGCTTCAATCACAAAAGAAAGATGTGACCTTGAAGATGCCTATCTACCCCTTGAAGAGAGCCTAGACATCTACGTAGTGATTGCTCTGACAAGATAGAAGAAAAGGAAACTTTGTGAACATGCAGTACGTGTTGGAATTGAAGAGGGAAAAGGAATGTGGGGCATGCAATCTAGAACATAGGGGGAAGATGATGACCTACTTCATCTCCCGAATCCAACGATTGGGTTTGGGATTCCGACTGATCTTTGTCAAATCCACCAGTCTTTTAGAGGCAGCAACAGGACCTCCTTAATTTCTCAATGAGAATGTGGCATTGACTCCTAAATGGGATTAGAGCACCATGTCTCGATTTTTATATGATGTGCAACCTGAGTTTGTTGACTCAATGTATTTCTGTGTGGCTGCAAGAAAAATAGATTATATATATGTTCGCAATCTCCTAATAGAAATACAGTTCCTCTTATTCCCCTTCCACCACATAACATATTTGATGCATTTAACATGACAAGGAGAACGAGAAGGTTGCCTACTTGGGATGAGTAGAGAAACCTAAGTTGCTTAAGAACTTGAATTGCTTGTGCAAAATTAATTTGAGGATCAGAAAGGCTGTTAAAGACTATGATGCAGATAAGATTCCACCAGAAAGAATCCAACTGTATGTTCCTTATGAAAGCCACAAGTGGAATCTTGTGTGGGTAGGAAAGAATAAGGTTGCCCCAGTTCTGATGAAGTAAAGCAGGAATGACATGTCATTTGGGAATTCATTCCAGGTAAAGTTCTATCTACTTTCGTTCGCATAAAAAATTACTTATTAATCAGTAATTCGGATCTACTAAAAAATCCTTAATACTTCAAAGAGTTGCATTTGCTTTGCTTTTTGTTTCTTCTGAAGCATGATACTTTTGAGTACATTTCTACGTTTCAACTTTTCTGCTAATTGAATTTTTTGTTTGAACCTTTCTATCAATTCTCCCAGCAGTTTTAAACTCAATAAAACTTCTGTTTGTTATATATTCTCTGCTTTACATTTTGCTTGTTTTTTTCATTGGCATTTACTTTTAATTGCTATTTGCCTTTCAAATAACTATGCAGTGATTCATATACTGAAAAATATTGAGTCTTTCAAAAGTTACATTTTTCTTTCTCTTTTTGCCTGATTTCATACCGCCTGCTCAATAGGGCAGAAGATGCATGTCTTACCCTTGATGATGGGAGAAGATGATGATGCACTTCATTTCCCCGGAACTCCAACTGATCTTTTTTACAGGAGTCTTCCAGAGATGGCCATAAGAATCCTTATTATTACTATAAGAATGTGGCATTGACTACTGTAAGGGTTTGGGGCACCATATCCCGGTTTTTATATGACACGCAGCCTGAGCTTTTTTATTCGAAGTATTTTTGTTCGGCTACAAGAAGATGGGTTATGTGCACAATCTCCCAATCAGGAATAGATTTCCTCTTATTCCCATGACAAGGATGGTGGCGTACTTGGGATGAGTGGAGAAAGCTAAATTGCTTACAGACTTGCATTACTACTTCAAAATCAACTTACATGATCAGTACGGCTCGGAAGAGCTATGATGCAGATGGGATTCCACCAGAACACTTCTGGTAATATGTTCTCTATGGGTGCGCCGCAATGGGAATGAGCAGGACTAATAGATATAAGTCACTAAGTATCTCATCCAGGTAAAGTTTTGTCTACTTTCATTCACATAAAACTGTACATTGCCTTGTTATTCAGTTGTTCATCTCTAATGATAAAGCCTGGATACATCAGATGATCAGAAAGTTCCATTTTCTTTGTTTTTTTTTTTCCCCTTTGTGTGCAGAAGTATGATACTTTTAAGTAGCTTTCTGCGTATCAACTTTTCTATTGACTGATCGAACTCCATGTTTGAACGTTTCTATCCGTTCTTTCAGCATTTTCAAACTAAATTCAGTTCTTTAATTCTGCTTAGTAGATATATTCTCTGCTGTAACATTTGCTTATAGGTAGATTTGGTAATTAAAATCCCTTCCAAACTCTTTAGTATGCAGCAACTCGATATATAGATAAATCCATGGTCTTCCAAAAAGTTGCATTTCCTTTTGTTTTTCGCTTCTGCAGAAGCTTGATACTATTGAGCAGACTCTTATGTTTCAATTATTCAATCTATTGACCTTATATTTCAACCGTTTGTATTAATTATCGCAGGAGATTTTCAAATTAAAAGTGCTATTGTCACATACTCTCTTCTGTTACATTTCACATATGCCTTCACTTCCGTTTTTGGCATTTTGTCTGCCGCCGAAGCCTTCAACTTATGAGAAGATTCGTAATTTCGTATGTTTTGATTTTTTTTTTTTCTACTTATTCAACTCTATATTTAACTTTTTCTATTATTCATCCCACTAGACTTTCAAATTAAAAATCACTTTTTTCAGATGCTCTGCTATTTCATTTTGCTTACAGGTTCAACTTCTTCCAGATGAATTCAATGGCTTATCACCTCTCTGTTTTGAAAGAGCAGTTTACCATGCCAAGGAGATGGTGGCCTACTTGGGACGAGGGGAGAAAAGCTAAATTGCTCAGAATTCAATTGCTAGTGCAACATTAACAAAGAAGGCTCTTAATGACTATTATGCCGATGAGATTCCACCAGAAAGAGTCCAATAGTATGTTATTTATGAATTCCGCAAGGGGAATTTAGTGTGGCTAGGGAAGATTAAGGTCGCTTCATTTGAGCCTGATGAAGTCGAGATGCTTTTGTGGTGTCAGAAGAACTACACAAGGGGAATAAGCAGGACTAATAGATATGAGTCACTACGGAACTCATTCCAGGTTAATTTTTTTGTCTATTTTCATTTGCATTTAAACTTCTTAAGCAGTGATTCATATCTACCCTGATACTTCAAAAAGTTCCATTTTCCTTTCCTTTTTGTTTCTTGTGAAGCATGATTTTTTTTTAGTACATTTCTGCTAATTGAACTTTCTGTTTCAGCCTTTTCTATCAATTCCACCAACATTTTCAAACTAAAAATCTTCCGTTTTCAAAAGATCAGGAAGGCCCATTAGGACAATGATCCAGATGAGATTTCTCAGTAACAGTCTGTACGTGTGTTCCTAAAAGATGCCACAAGTGAAATCTTGTCTAGGAAAGAAAAGGGTTGCTGCACATTCAAAGTAGAAATGCTTTTGGGTTCTCGAGGAACCACACAACGGGAATAATAAGGTTCGATTGAAATAAGCCCTCTCATCAATCTCCTCTCTCATTTCTGTGGGATTGTGGTCCAGAGATAGCCATTTTTTTGCCTTGGTATCCCGGTAGAGAATTTTGGGTTGGAGAAGATTTCAGAGACAAATGTTTTGAGTTTTGAGAAGTTGGTGGGAGCAAACAAACCAGAGAAGAAACTTCGATCACATTGCCGATCTACAACAGTTGAATGCCGACTCCTTGGAGAATGGGAGGACATAAAACTCATTACCATTCAAAATTTCTTGCTCCCCTGGTAATCAGTGATTCATATGTACTGATAATCCTGAATACTTCAAACAGTTCTTATTTCTTTGTTTTTTGGTTGTCTTTGTCCATGCGACTTTTGAGCAGATTTCTGTGTCGTATCTGGTCAATCATATGAACTATGTTACAACCTTTCTATCAATTCTCACAGCATTTTCAAGCTAAAATTACTTCTGTTTGCTAGAAATTCTCTGCTGTTACGCCTTGCATATGGTTTCATTGGCATTTAAATTCCTATTTTCAATGCCATGTCAAATTCCTTATTATGCAGTCATGCATTACTGATACCCGAGTCATTCAAAAAGTTGCATTTGGTTTTGTTTTTCGTGTTTTGTCTGCGCGATAATTTTAAGTAGATCGTTTGTGTTTCCATTGAACTTTATACTTCAACAAATTAAAATCACTTTTGTCATAATACTCTCTGCTACTACATTTTGCTCATGGGTTCAACTTTTTCCAGATCAATTCAGCTGCTTTGTCACCACTCTGTTTTTGGAAAAGCGAGCATCAATCTCCTTCCGCTGGGATTGGTGTGCAGAGATAGCCCTTCATCGTCTTTATTGTGTCAGTAAGTGATTCAGAGGTGAACAGAGATATGATGAGGTGTTGGTCTGAGCAAACAAACCGGAACTTGTATCAACCTGTATTCTCTTAATCAGATTTGCCATTACAATTCTGAGGATGTGAACATTTTAAGAGCTCAAATCAAATGTGCAAAGCCGAAGAAGAAAAGTCCACCGTGGTTTTCCGTTGCAGCATTAACTCCAAATATGAAAGAGCGAGGTTGCCGCCGCATACAAGTTAGAAACAGCTTGTGGCAAGAGCAGGAAAATCACACGTAAAGCTCTTGCCATGCAGCTTTTCACCACGTGTCAATAGCTCACATTGTCCATCTGCCCTTGCTAGAAGTTGAGACAACCACATTAAACCCACTCCCCTCAGTTCCCTTCTACCGCAAATACAGAGAAAGCCCCCTCACCGCTTTTAGCTAGCTAAATTACCCTGAAACAGAGGAAAACGCAAAATGTCTCAGGTGCAGCATATGAAGGAAGAAGAATCTAATGGGCAAGAGAAGAAGTTATCTACCAATGAGGAAAACCAACACAAAGAAAAGGATCATGAAAGGAAAGATCAAAAGGAAGAGCACCGACTTCCTCTAATGGCCTTGAATCATGTATCGAGGCTTTGTAGGAATGTGGAGGAGTCGATCGGTAGATTTCTACACCAAAATGTTGGGGTTTGTCAAGATTGAGAGGCCACCGGCTTTTGATTTCGACGGCGCTTGGCTGTTTAACTATGGTCTATGGAGTTGGGATTCACTTGGTGCAGTCCAAGGGTAAGGATAGGCTCCCTGATCAAGATCATTTGGATCCCATGGACAACCACATCTCATTTCAGGTTCATCTCTTTCACTGAAACAGTTTGTATGAAAGTTTTTCTTAATTATTGACACAATTAATTAGAACTATATGCTTTTGGGGATGTTGGAGTTGATATAAACAACTGATTCTTTTGGGATATCTTCACAAATAGTGTATGAACTTTAGGCATTTCGACACTTTGGTGTACCAACTTTCATAACTATCAAAATGGTGTATCAAGTTTGCTCAAATCTTTCATTTTGGTGTACGCCGTTAAATTTTCCGTTATCTTTGCCAAAAAAAAAAAATTTCGTTATCTTTCCTTTAGCTTTGTCATTTTTTTTTTTTTTTTGTAAAGATAACGGAAATATAACGGAAAATTTAACGGCGTACACCAAAATGAAAGAGTGGAGCTAACTTGATACACCATTCTGATAGTTATGAAAGTTGGTACACCAAAGTGTCGAAATGCCTAAAGTTCATACACCATTTGTGATGTTTTCTCGATTCTTTTTCATACTTGAAACAAAAAGGTCTTATTCATACCCATGCTAAGACGTTAAAGTTGTTCGGTGTTATGAAGTCGTTAGTGATTTGGTCATTTATGAACTCTTAATGGTTGCAGTGTGAGGACATGGATGCAATGGTGAAGAAATTGGAGGAGCTAAACATAGAGTACATGAAGAGGACAGTGGAGGATGATAAAAATGGGACAAAAATTGATCAAATCTTCTTCAATGACCCAGATGGATTCATGATTGAGATATGCAATTGTGAGAATCTCAAGCTTGTTCCTGCAGGTTCCTTGGGCAAAATAAAGCTGCCAATTGATAGGCATAATCCTCCTGTGGATATGGGTGACAATGGTACTGATGCCAAGTCTGTAGGCTTTTCCTTTTGATGATCAACATGGTAATGTTAGGCTTAGGCGGTCACAAAGCTGATAGCTTAGCTAGGTTTCGGTTGTGCCTCCGTGAGTCTTGAGAGATCTCTTCATATTCTTATGTTTTCTTGTCAATCTTTCTTTTGTTTGAGGTGTTTTCGTGGATTAGTACTGTATAGTACTTCTTCACTGATTTCAATCATCAAAATGCTATTACTTCACAACTGGGATTTTGAACATGTGACTTCATCTCTCTCGCCATGGACGAGAGACTTGATGTGTAGCAGACCAAAAACAAGTGGCTGCTATTACTGGCTTTGAGAAACTTTCCTTTTTTTTTTTTTTTTAAATAAATAGAGGATTAGGCAATATTAGTTCCTCTGCGATAGCCGATTTGGGGTGACTGGCACCCACCTACAATCTCGAAAGAAAGGGGGCAAACGCAACCGGGAACCCACCGTCCATCCCTCTATTTTATGTTATTAATAAAAGAAAAGAAATTACAAGAAGAGAGAGGGGGACATGAACCAAAACCTCTATGAGAACAAAATGAAGTAAAGTACTCAAAGTGAGCAGTAAGCAATAGTTACAAACTGATGGAAAGAAGAAGGACATGCAGTAACCATGCAAATATATGTGACCACGCAGCAACCACACATATGGAACACACTTATAGTTCATCAGCAACCATGCAGCGGAAATCACCATAACCCAAACCCACCTTTTCATGAAGTCTATCAAGCACCACAAAATTAGCGACTACGGAAATTCGGGAAACCTTGCAGATTGTGAACAAAGGCAGCTGAAGCACAAGGAGGGCAAGAGTCCCACCAATAATGCCCCTCATGATCCACCCCATAGTTAGCTAAGCAGTCAGCCAATTGATTCCCTTCTCGATAAATATGTGAAAAACGTATCTGCATAGAGGAGAGAATGGTACAACAATTGACCCAATCAACAGATAGACGCCAAGGGACTGAGCAATTATTAGTGGCAAGAAAGTGAATTGCTACCGCGGAATCACACTCAATCCAGAGAGAATTCCATCATTTTCCTGATGCTATTGTAACTACATGAATAATGGCTTGAAGCTCTGCTTCTAGAGCAGTGGCAATACCCATGGAACCAGCAAAACAACCCATAAAACGAATAGAATTTCTAGCATTCCAAAGAGAGTGAATCAAATAATCAAATAATCAACCGTTAAGCGACGCTCATCAAAACGAATAGAATTTCTAGCGTTCCAAAGAGAGTAGAAGCCAGCTCCCATCATTCCCCACCAAAGCAATTGCAATTGAGTACCAAAACCATGCTGTAGTGGGTAAGAGAAGAAAGCGGATATATCCAAGAAAAGAGTAGTGACTTTAAACCAAGATAAAATTGCGGACCAGACCTTCATAGAGAAAGAGCACTCAAAAAAAAGGTGGTGGGCTGTCTCAACCGATGCATGACAGAGGGAGCACATAGAAGCAAAAGAAAAGCCTCGCTGAAGCAAGAGATCATCTGTTAAAAGCTTACCATGAAGAAAATTCCATAACGTAATAGAGTTGCGAGGGCGAAAACACTTACGCCAAACCCATCTATCCCAAGGAATAATTGCTTCATTGCTTGTTTACTCCTCTTCAACTCATAGGCTATAGATAAAGATAAGTTCCCATCAGAAGAATCCAACCACACTAGCCTATCCAACCACACTTTGAGAAACTAAAATAAGAGGGAAAACCTGGACTGTAGTGATGCCAATAGCAGATGGTGCGATAGCGGAATAGAATTTCATCGATAAAATGAACTTGAAATTCCTAAAATGAAAAATAACAACTGAATTCATTCTTAGAATTTCAAGTCAATTAATACTAACCCATCTCATACAGTGCCCACCCCTTAGTCATTCGATTCGATCATAGTTTGACCTATCGTATTTGGTTATGTTGATTTTGACATTATTTCTATGCAGGATTAAAGCGAGTAGATGAAAGTGAATAGCTTTGGATTTTAGAACGATTTGGAGTTTTTTCAGATTTCTAAATGGTTAAATGAGTGATTTTATAGAGGGAGAAATTTGGTTTGGGATCGCACGGTTTCTTAAAATCGCTTCTCAGAGGCCCAGAGATTAATCTGTGTTGGGGAGATTATGTCACAGCACTTGTGATGGTTAGCATTTGTTGGTGTTATATTGTTAGTTATGGCCATTACGTTTTGCCTGAACAGCTAATAATGTGGTAGCATCTAACTAAAAATGGATAAAATAATTTGAGTGGTACAGTTCGATAAGTATTCAGTATCAAAAAATTGATGTCTGATTTATCTCATTTGGGCCCGGTTTATTTGTTTTTTATATGTTTGTTTCAGTTTGTTTTACTTAATGTTGGTTAATTTTTTTTCACTATATGCGAGTAATAAATCCCTACATCAGTGATGTAGGGCGAATCGAACTTTTTGCTTGTGTGTGCACTCAAAGTGTCTTGTCTGCTCTAGGTAGGCGGTGAGTTCCTTGTTTCGTCAAATAGTAGCAACCTCTTAGTGGCAGGGTGAGACTAAATGTCATCGGATTTATGCTCCGGCGGCAACATAGTAGGAAAGCTGGGCTATTGGTAATTATGTTATGTTATAATCGTGTTACATATCGAGTTATCATTTTGTTATGTCACTGCTATATCAAAGCAAATAGAGTAGCTAGTAGAGCACTCTTTGCTAGTTAATGCCTGGTTGAATACTTTTTTTCGGTAGAGACTCCTGATATTATTTTAGGATATTCTGTAGATGCTTATTGTAATCAGAGGTTGCGACTATTTGACGAAACAAGGAACTCACCGCCTACCTAGAGCAATGTCCCCTCCCTGTATTCGACATTTTTATTAGTTAAGGCTTGCGGGCATTAGCACCAGCCCTTTTTTCAAAAAACAAAAAAAACAAAAAACAAAATGAAAAATGAAATCGTCTTGTATTACTTTGGTTTGGTATGTAACAACTACATTTTTGGTTTTGCAATTTTTTTTTTGAAGCAAGAAAATAAAATTATAAAGAAAAGCCTATGGAGCAACCAGAGTTTACAACGTCAAATAATAAGGCTTTAAAGGCCTGGGCAGGCACTCTATCAAGCCAGCACAATACATTGTTACAATTGTGTCCTAAATCTGCTAAGGCATCCACAACAAAATTTGTTTCCCTAAGCACATGACGAAAAGAGATGGAGATCGACAAAAGTAGAAGCTAGACATCGAATATCTTCCACCAATTTACGCAGTCTCCAGGGAGGGTGAGTGACTCCATTGACCGCATCAATAACAATTTTTGAATCTCCCTCCACTTCCAAGCTGGTGAAACCTTTTTCTGTTGCGCAAACCAAACTGTCCCTTAAAGCCCTTGCTTTGGCCACAGAAACAGAAGCATGTCATGTGTTCGTGGCAGCTGCAACAATAAGGTGGCCATGGGAGTTCCTAATAATGAATCCACCCACTACAAAGTTCATGCAGACCGACCCGTCAAAATTAATTTTAACTGTATTCCCATTAGGCGCCATTCACCTGATTGGAGAAGGGTTTGACGGTGAATTAGCACCACTGAAAGTGCAGTTTATATTCTGTTCCGCCTTCCTGGCAGCAGCAGCAGCAGCTGCTACCACAGAGGCAGGAGTAGGGTTTCTGTCCTTAAAAATTACATCATTCCTAGCTCTCCAAATCTGCCAACAAGTAATAATCACTAGAGTAAACAGATCCTCTCTAAAGGGACCATTTTCAAACAAACCAAGAAAAACTTCAATAGCCCTCCTCCCAGTTTAGTGATGAGGATAGCCCAGTTAATCTCCACACCTCTTTGGCAAAAGTGCAGAAACCAAACAGGTGATCCGCAGTTTCATTATCATTTTGGCATAGGGGACAAGTATTGTCATTTATTATCCCAAACATGGAGAGTTGATCCCTCGTTTTCAACCTTTCTCTTAAAAGTAACCAACCAATTTGTTTAGCCTTCGGTTGGATGTTCAGTCGCCATAATTTGTTCATAAGGGAAGTTCTATCATGTTTCTGCACGTCATTTAGCTGTAACCAAGTAGCAGATTTAATAGTAAAGTTACCGTGAGAAGCAGGTCCCCAAACAAACTCATCCTTCTGATCTGTGACTAGAAGAGGTATTCCCAAAATCTATTTAACAATGACTTGATCCAACACAGAAGATAATTTCCCTATATTCCAGGAGTGATTGATAATATATATAGTCAGCCACCGTTTCATTTAAATTTAACGTCTCTCTTCTAGTGTCAGGAATAAGGTCTAAGAGAGGGTGATCCAAAACGCAGTTAAAAGTCCAGAATTGAATATCCTTACCGTTTCAATCTATCCACTTGAGTCCTTTAAGGATTAAGTGTCAGAACTGGTCCCAAGCAATCAGGGGGGGGCATTTAGTGTCAGAACCCCAAAAGAAATTCCTTGATTTCCTGTCTATTTCATTGGTTATTTTCTTTGGACATTTAAAACAAGACATGACATGATTTGGTATACCTACTAAGTTAACTTTTATTAGGGTGAGTCTACCTGCTTTGGAGAGGGATCCTTTTTTCCAACCTGCCAATTTACTAGAAATCTTGAGCATGAGTTCTCTAGCATTGACAGGATCTTTCCAAAAGAGAACATTGTGAATGCCTAAATGCTTGCCAATAGTAGCTTTCTGTTGAATATTCAGGATACCTGTAATATCCCTCTTTAGACTAGAACTCACTTTAGGTGAAAAATAAATAGTTGACTTATTGTAATTTATCCTCTGGCCAGAGGCTGCAGAAAAGTTCATTAAACCTTGGGTAATAGAACGGGCACTTCTTTTCGTTGCTTTAGCAAAGATAAGGCAGTCATTAGCTAACATTAAATTGGAAATTCGGAAACCTAAAGGAGATGAGAAAATACCAACCTGTGATTTGTAGTCATTGAAGAGGGCATTGAGCTGTCTGATAAGAGGTTCCATAGCTAAAATGAAAATATAGGGGGAAAGAGGATCACCTTGTCTAATTCCCCTAGTAGGTTGGAACCAACCATGTGTGATTCTTTAATTTGGAGATAAAGTTTGCCTTCTTCCTGATATTGGCTTGCGTTTGAAAGAATCTTGTGTTCCTGTCACCCAAGCTTAGCCAGTTAGCCTTGGCTCTCTGGGCTTAAAAGACTTCTTCATCTTTGCAAAGCTGTGAAAGTTCCTGTCTTATTTGGGAATCCCTTCCTTTAAGGAAGTCAGACATGGGATTTAACATGAGTTGTTGCTGAACATCATTACTTCTGTCATTAAGCTCTTCTAGTTTCCTGAACATGTTACCATAAACTGCTTTGTGCCAGTGCTTTGCTTTCCAAGCAAATTGCCATGCAATAATAGAGAAATTCAGAAGAGGATCCTGATTTAGGTTTTGTTTCCAGATATCCGCGACAAAAGGTTTGAAATCCCTATGAGAAAGCCAGATGGCTTCAAATTTGAAAGTTCCTTTGCGTTTTCTCCTTTTTGTGGCTAACGTGAGGCAAATAGGGCCATGGTCAGATCCTATGATAGGAAGATTTTCGAGTTTTAAGTTAGGGAAGCGATTAATAAAGTTTGAGTTAGCACAAACTCGATCAAGCCTTTCGAAAATTAAGGTGTCATCCTCATGTTTATTTGACCAAGTAAAGGGAAGGCCTGTAGCCGGTAGCAAGGTAAGGCCTGCATCCTGGAGAAAGTTACAAAACCTGATTGCCCCCAAACTTTTCATTTAGTGTAATAATATTATTAAAGTCCCCCATGATTGCCCAACTAGTATTTGGATCAATCTGTAGGCCTACAATTTCATTCCATAACTCCTGTTGCTTATCCTTTTGTGGATAAGCATAAATAAAGGTCATATAAGTAGAGCATTAGAATTTAGGTCTGTAATCAGACAGTGCAAAAAGCTATCATGGGGTTTGACAATGTCAATTTTAGCAACTCTATTATTCCAAAGAAGCAAAAGACCACCGCATTGTCGATCGAAAGAGATCACAAAGGAGTCATTAAAAGGAAGTTTCCTGGTCTTATTTAAAATAGTAGAAGATGCCTTAGTATCTAGGATACATAGAACATCAATTTCAAAACAGGAAACATAGAATTGGGTCTATGCCACAAAACCATCCCAGGCACTGCCCCTACTGTTCCAGCTCATAAGCTTCATGGTTTCTGCATTTTGGTTGGAGAAGTGCTGCCCTCTTCCGCATTGGCCTCCTCCATGCTGTGGTCCTCCGCCATTTCCCTTGTGCACTTCCTAGATCCAGTGCTCATGTCAGAGCCCTCTCCCCTAAAAATCAAGGCTCTTTTCCCATCCACTATCTTAATATCAAACTCATTCAAGTCATCACTGTTGCCAATATAATCTAATCCCCTTGCATCACTAAAATTCTCAAACTGCAAGTGAAGTGGATCAATGTTAGAGAAGTAATAATTCACTGCATCCCTAGGAGAATAGAGTTCCTCGGAACAGTGGTTAGTCATTAGGGTGTCATAGTCATATAACTTAGCTATTTCAGGTAAATTGGAAAACGAAGGTAAAGAGTTATCTTTGGTTAAAAGAGAGCTCACCACCTCTTCACCAGACGCTACCTTCTTATCAGAGTCATTGTTAGAGCTCTCCTCATCATCATCAGAAATGACAATGGTTCTCTTCCCCTCAGTCGCATTCTTGAAAGAGAGACCAGGTCTGACAAAGGAGTCGGATTTCCCTACTAAAACAGCCTTGCCCTTGCCCTTATCACTGGGGCCAGACTGAACAACTTTTCCATCTTGAACACCGCTTGTTGCAGGGGTAAACTTGGATGTTGCCCTATTCCTGTAACGAACATAAGTCCAGCCAAGAGACGGGGGGTTCAGGTCTGCATTGTGCATTCTCTCCTCGTCCTCATCTACCTCCGGTTTGATAGGTTGAGGTACAAACACCATTACATTCTCTGAGGCAAGCGCTTGTACTTCTGGATCCACCTCCATGCCTTCAAGCTCTACCTCATTGTCTTCTTTTTTCTTGTCAACCATCACAAAGTGCTTCTCCTTCTTCTTATGTGGGCATTTCCTAATCTTGTGCTTGTGACTACCATATTCAAAACACACTTCGAAGATACCTTTGTACGAAACTAGGACTCTTGCTGGCTTGCTGACCATCTCAAAAGGAAGATCGCCCTCATCCTCCTCGTGTACCATTAGCACCCGCTTCAAAGGGGTGTGAAGATCAATTTCCATGCATGCTCTAGCGAAGACATAATTCTCCGCATTCTCAGTCTTCTCGTCAAGACGAATAAATCGTCTTATGACCTTGACAATAGGCAGGATAGCCTTCTCACTTCAGAATTGCAGCGAAAGATTAGGTAGCCTAACCCAAAGAGTCAGGGTTTCAATGTCAGCCTCCCTAGGATCGAATGAGGGTGACCACCTTTTGAGGTGAAGAATCCTGCCTTTGATAAACCAGGGTTTGTTTGCAAAGACGAAGTCCAGATCTTGTTGGTAGGTAAACTCCAAGGAAAATCACCCATTAGCCATTTGAACCATCTTCACTGTGCCTTGGAGACCCGACCAGTGTTGGTTGCACTTCCTCACAATCTTTTTGGGCGAGACTTTTTTCCCAAAGATTTTTGCAAGAAGACAATAGTTGGTGAGATGGGTCTTATGGGATAAAGCTTATTTGGGAACAAACACCTGGGTTTGATCCCTTTCAACAATGATCCTAGTGCCACCAATGTTGGTGAAAAAAAAGTGGTTGATTCTGGTTTGTTCGAAGGTAGGGGTTGAAAATCATTGGGGCTCTAGCGTTAGAGGAGCTAGCTTGGGCTTTTGCGTTAGGGTTGAAGGCCATAGTGTAGTTGGGAAGGGGATAACTTGAAGTGGGTATGAGAAGACTGGTAAATCCTGTACCAGTCAAGCACCCATAAATAGCATTTAGAGGTCCTGAGGGAGAAGATGGAAAGCCTTGTTTTTGAAAAACAAGACATGCATGCCATTGGAAGAACCACCAAGTAATGTTAGAATACTGCTTGGGTAAAATTAGTGAAAAGGAGGAATCTTCCCTATCAGAAGAGGAAATTAACGATTCGAGATCTCTTCCAGCCGAGTGAACCTTAGTCTAATAAATGAGCTTCTAGCCTTGTAATAAATGGCAAAGAGGATTAGAAAACGTACATGGCCTTCCGATTTAAAATAAAGTTGTCCGAAGAGAGACGTACCGTCGATCAGATTGCCTCGAACTGCTGGTTTCCTGGAACTTGCGCTCATAATGACCTTGAGCTGCCAAGGAGAGGATCTAATCCACTTGGTTGAAGGGTTGCATAGAGGACATCTGTAGGTAATGAGTGGAGGGGTTAGGTCGTGAAAGCATCTTTGATTTCCAAGGGAAAGAGACGGAGAAGGTTGTCTGGGAACTTGGTGAATAGGCATGTTTCGATGGACAAGTGGTGAAGGAAGAGAAAAAGGAGAGAGGGAGTCGAGGGTGGCGCAGGGGCCCGGCCATGGCGGCCCCTTTAGGCTCTCCGGCGGCTAGGAAGCTGGAACGAATGAAACCTAGTAGAGCTCTAGGGTTTTGAGGGAAAGCGCGTGTAGCGCGTGTCATAGCTCTATTCAAATCTTCTATCACTTATGGTTTTGGAGTTTCGAGTGTCTGCTTTTATTGAGTATATTTGTCTCGAATTCTTCCTCGAAAAAAGAAAAAATCTTGTGGATGTTTAATTTGATGTTATTGAATAGAACTTAATTATTATTTTTTATTTCTTATTGTGAATGAAGCTTATTCTTCCTTTTCTATTTATTTAGGTGAATGAATATTCACATATTTGCACGACTGCACTAAGTTACTATCAGGAAATCACATCCCCTATAGACTACGCCTCTAAATTGTCATTCCTTTTTTGCCGAACCGGAGAGAAATTTCTAGTAAGTAAAGTCCATTAAAGAACTATTCTACACACTTACTCTAAGTAACTAGATAAAAATAGAAAATCCGCCAATCGGCTGTCATTTTGTGTACATCAATACTTACAAACAGAATAAGTCTTTTACAAATATAACATTAGTGCATCAGGCCAACTCTAAGCCCAAAAGCAAAATAGAGGATTATGGTTTGAAACCCAAAGACTTAAGCCCACAAAACCCCTTCCATGTATCTGAATACAGGCAGCCAACTTCAATGGAGACACCATGAACTCAGGTGGGCACGTCATCCACCATACCAGAATCTGGTGGCTTGCCTTGCCACCTACCCCTATTAAGCCTCATGCACCCCCAAACCAGGACACCAATCAATTACGAGTCAACTTGCAATGCTACACGAGACCACCACTGTTGATACAAGGCTTGACCCGAATCTCTCCCATTCGCTTCGATCTAACCAGATAAGGCTACACGAGACACCTACACTTATCCACTACAGCAAACAACCACCTCAACAATCAATCAGTGTCAGCACCTGAACACTGCAACACTCTACCACCACTAGGAGGAGGCATCGAGCAATGAGGATGCAAAATTCTCGTCCCGTACAACAAACAAAAGCAAAGAGCTCTGCCGTCAAATAGCAAAATCCTAGGTGAAGATCTTTTTCTATGCTTACTCTATCTCTTTGTTTCCTCTTATAGATTTTAATTGTGAGGAACTTACAATCATGAGACATGCTAACATATACTTTAAGTTGTAAACTATGTTCTTATCCCTAGGCTATTAGGGCTATATATTATCCTTTACCGCTAGTTGAAGTCATATCGAGTATTACATCTCGGAGTAAGCGTGTAGAGATGAGATGCACATGATGAATGTGCTTACCTAAGAGAGTGAGTACACTGAACTTGACCAAACTTAAGAATATACGAATGAAAGTTTACCTACTTGTCAATCATACTATATTTCTAAAATTACGGATGCAACTAGTTAGACCTGAGTCATCACCGACAATCTTACATTCGTAAAAGCGGTATTTAACTACACCTCAAATCTCACAATACGTGGTTTTGTGGTCATTATTTTTGATTGTCGAAAGTCCTCTTTGGCATGATGACACAACATTTCAAGGACATCGGTTTTGATGGATTGCATTTTAAATCTGGATTGGAATCCAGTTGGGTTTGGGATTTGAGTCCGGAATCCAAGTCGAATCCATATCCAAATTTAGGTTTTCAAACTCTTATAGGATTTAGTTTTAGATTTCGGGTCCTCTACAAATCTGAATCTGAAATCTAATAAGGTAGAGAGATTATTTTTTCTTTTTTCTTTTGAAGAGTCGACAATTATCTAGTTTGATATTGGTGAGGAAATTGGAAACATGATTAATATAAATACAATAAATACAATTAAGTTAAAGCATAATATCTCTGATGATTTAGTGTGAGCAATATTCTTAAGTAGTTCTTTCATTTATATTCTTTAACTTATATTTGCAGTGATTTGACGTACGAGTTTGTATAGCATTTGCGTTTATTTGATGTACGTGCTTGTATGGTAGAGAGATACTTCTTTTGTGGCTGTTTATTTATTATTTAGTAAACGAGATAATATGCTTTAACTTCTATTTGCTACAAGAGAGAAACTCGAAGCGAAAACCTTCAGCCGTTCCTGACACCACCACCATCCTCCCAAGTATCTGTTTTCTTGGCGGTAACACTTGCAATCTCTACTAAGGTGCATGTCTCCTCTCAAATAACCATTATGTGGTGGGTCATCGTCTCGTTTTGAAAAAGAAGATCGACTCAAAAACTTTCATGGGAACTATAACCTCAGTTTGGGACCTCAAGAATAGACTTTCAATTTGAGAGAAGAGCAGCAATATGTTATCAAATTCTCCGAGCTTGATGAACATAAGCATATCAATCAACTGGGGCCTTGGGTTTATGGGAAATCAATGTTGGCTTTCTTTGATTTTTGATGGATTGTGCAAGGCTAGTATAGTCTCAACCACATCGTTCAAGTTTGTGCGAAAATCTTTAAGCCTTTGTTGACGCCACTGACCGAGAAAGCAGTGACAGTCACATCATTTAGGTGGATATATAGAGCAAGAATTCGGCTTGGTACCTATACATTAGTCAAGATCTAGCATGAGATTATGAATCCAGTGAAGTAAGGATACCTTCCGATGGTGTTCAAATATGATTCCAACACATTTGCTATAATACGTTCCGATGGTTGTGGGCTTTTGTTAAGTCTGTGGGCTTTTGGAACATCTAGTGAAGGGTTGTGTGGGACCGCCGGATGTGTCGGCGACACAGGCTTACCACTTTGTAGATCCTCACCCTAACCCTAGATCTGCGGTTTCAAAGTTTCAATTGGTGACCTCCTCCTCTACTAATCCTGGTAAGGCTTCACCTCTTAGTGGTTATGTACAGCTTAAGGATCTCTTGTCACAAATTTAGACTCTCAATCAATTCATGATGAAGCTACCCCCAATGCTTTTCTCAAGTTTAGGCATCTTAGCTTAAGATCTTGCGATTCAATTAAGTAAGTTTCGGACTCCGCCACAAATTATGTCTACTGTGAGTAAGGGAGGTGTTGGGTTACTAGTGAAGTAGGCCCCCCAATCAGTCTAGGATAAAGCGTATTGCTTCAATGACCCTAGTTACGTACGTACAGTAAGAAACAACTATGCATTTTCACTGAACCTACAGCTTTAGTCTCTTTGAGCCTAATTTGGCATTGCTGTAGTAGAAAGGGACGATACTAGCATCTCCTCCCAAAAAGAAGAAGGCTTGTAAGTCAATGGGAGTTGGCTGCTGACTTGACAAAAGGAGGAAGAAGATTTGAAACCAAAGGGAAGTGCAGCTGAGTGTGTTTTTATAGGTGAGAGATGATGAGACTATGGCGGGTGTCTCTGTTGACAACATTGGGGGTGCATGAATTAAGTAGGGTTTGTACTTGATGTATGTCGGTTTTAATCTTAATAGTGTCAGGTTACGAATGTGGAGACTTATGCTACTAGACCAAATGATACAGAACATTTTTTTTTTTGAAAGAAATATTTTTTGATAAAAAAATCTGAATTGATCCGTATTTTATCATTCTTAAATTGGTTATCTGTAAATAAAAATAAAAAATAAAATAAAAACACGACACGAGAGAGTTCGACTCACAGTAGATTAGTTATTGTATATGAATTATTTATTTAATAAAAAAAATGACACGAGAGAAAAGTTTCAAGGAAATAGCGCAAAGTCGTGTACACTTGTCATGATATAATTGGTCCCGTTACAACACAGAGCTCACTCAAAGAAGCCCACACCGCATAGGATTGCAAAACCCGCAAACACGACTCTCATAAACCAACCCCGGTAACGCCAGCGATTGCCAAATATCACACACAAACACAAACACAAACACAAACACTCCCTCACATTCTCTGAGAGAGAGAGAGAGAGAGTCCTCATTCTCACTTCCTCACACACACAGATCAGGTCCAAAACCAAACCCTAGAAATCCAGATTCCCAATTCCACCAGATCCATCCACCTATATACCTCGATTTTCTCTGATAATTGAGCTTCGTGCGTGTATATATAGATTCCATTGGGGGGAGGGGGCTGCGGTTTTCCACAATTTTGAGCCATGGCGTGTATAAAGGGGGTGAACAGATCGGCGTCGGTGGCGGTCGCGCCGGACGCTCCGTACATGGCGGCCGGGACGATGGCGGGAGCGGTGGATCTGTCGTTCAGCTCCTCCGCGAATATCGAGATCTTCAAGCTCGATTTACAGTCGGATGATCGTGATCTTCCTGTAGTGGGAGAGTCGACGAGCTCTGAGAGATTCAACAGGTTATCGTGGTCCAAGCCCGCTGCTGGATCAGGCTCGCAAGACTTTGGCCTTGGGCTCATCGCCGGTGGACTCGTCGATGGGACTATTGATATCTGGAATCCGCTCACTCTGATCCGGTAACTCTCGAATTGAAATTCTGCGGTTTCGTTTTTGGTTTGGATTAGGATTGGAATTGAATCTTGGATTTTATGCGGTTTCGGAATGTGGCTTTGTTTCAATGTTGGGGTAATGTGGGGGGAATTTTGTGAATTCTGTAGTCTCTTTGTGTTTGAACTCTGATCTCTTTGGTGTGACTGTTTTAGTGTGATTGAATAGATCCCGAATTAGTCAATTTGGTTTGGTTTTACAATCCAAGTTTATCTCTTTTGTTTTCAGTGAAATGGTGTGTGAACTTTGGCCGCTGGTAATGTAAATGTAGAGAAATCTGAGTTGGGATTCTATGATTTAAATTGTCGAGGATATTGTATAAAATGATAGGAAATTGTCTGCTTTCTCATTTGGAACATTTATTTTTCGGCTGCTAGAGAGGTGGCATTACAAAAGTGAGGACAGATGGATTTGATATATAATTAGGTAGAGTGTGGGTACAGTCAGAATATCTTTCTTTTTCTTTTTTTCTGATGTTATTTGATCCAGACAACTTGGTTAAATACTTTGTTTGATTTGTTTCTTGATCAGATTATGGTCTAGTTTACTTAACATTAATGTATCCTATCCAGAAAAATTTCTCAGTGATCCAGTTTTTTTCGATCAAGTGAGACTTTTAGATGTTATCAACAAATTTGTTGCACGTAATCTCAGGTCCAAACTCCCCCTTTATTTTCCATCACACATTGTAGTCATTGTAGTTTCATAATTCAACACGCCCCTTTTTATTTTTTTACTGGTGGAATATAGGGGGAATTCTTTATTTATTATGTTTTCTTTTGGTGGTGGTGTGAGAGAGAGAGAGAGAGAGAGGGGGGGGGGGTGAGATCTCCTATTTCTTCCTATATTTCAAAATCAACTCTCAATACTATTGTAAAAGGAGGAAGATGTATAAAATTTGACATGGTAGATATCTGTTTTGGCCATAGTTTCTTCCACGTATGTGTTCCTTCTATAGTATGTACTATGTATTTGATTTGTTCATTCGCATGAACTATGGTAGAAGAGGCTTTGAAAATTAAAACAGCTATTGTATTACTCCTTGGAACTTTTGGTATGTGAGTTGATGCAATTTGTCTTTTCTTGGATTATTCCAGTATATATTATATATGTTTATATAATGTGTATTTTTTTTGTGTATTAGGGTTGCTTGTAAGTGTATATTTACTTTAGTAGTTTGCTATTTATATTCTCTGAAACTTTTGTGTTTATGTATATTTTTTTCTATTTTATTCCTGGGGCCAGTCAATACAATCAAATAGAAAGGCCAATGGATCTTGAATTTCTGGGAATTTGCAATAATTTTTGGCTCATGTTAACTTTAGTTTTCATATTCACTGTTATTTCTGGGGCCTGGTTTTGACAAAACATCATAGTTCAGAAGGAACTTATTTTATTGTTGCTTCTTCTTAGTTCTGAGACAGGGGAAAATGCTTCCGTTGAGCGTCTGACAAGACATAAGGGGCCTGTAAGTCTTTTGTTTGGATTCTCTCAGTGCTTGGATTTCTGATGATTTTGTAGCATGTTTTAAGCTCCTAAAATTTTGTCTTGTTATTTTTATTTCAGGTTCGTGGTCTTGAATTTAATGCAATCGCCCCAAATTTACTTGCATCTGGGGCCGATGATGGTGAAATTTGCATCTGGGACTTGGCTAATCCTACCGAGCCAACTCATTTTCCGCCTCTTAGGGTTTGTATTGATTGGTTGTTGTCGGATTATTGAAGTTTAATTCTTTTTCTCTGAATGCATCACACTTCTCAATATGCCATGAAATGCAGTTCTAGGTCATAATCTCTTAGACACAGTTTTCTTACTTTTGACTCACATACACGTCTATGTTTTATCTGCACAGCTAACATATATATATATATATATATATATGTATATATGTATATATGCACAATATGTGTGATTTTGTAGAAAAAACTACGTACTAGATCTACAATATGTAAGCGTAATATATGTAAATTTTTTTGATCTCTTGTTCGTTTTAATGAAAGATTCCAAAAAAAAAAAAAGTTTTTACAATATGCATTGCAACCATGGAAGGATGTGGGAATTATAAAGCGATAAAATAAGCAAAGAGAAGTGAACAGATGGAAAGGATGAGGCTTTTTCTTTTTATATTTTTGTAACTTGAGGAAGCATATAAACATTTATTTTTACCCATGTTCCTCCACCATAGTGAGATCTGTCTCTTTACTTTTCTACATCTGTGAGAATGTTATATGTGTCTGGACATTATTGATTCTAAACTTATGATCTTTATGCAGGGAAGTGGTTCTGCTGCCCAGGGTGAGATTTCATTTTTATCTTGGAATAGCAAGGTCCAACATATATTGGCATCCTCTTCGTATAATGGGACAACTGGTAAGGAACCTGATACTGTTTAAGGATTCGTTGGCTACAGATTGCATTTAATCTCAGAAAATGACATCTGATATCTTTTCCAGTGATTTGGGACCTAAAAAAGCAAAAGCCAGTGATAAGGTAATATGCTAGTATATTTTTTTTTTCACTGTGAACTGATCTCTCATTCTTGCATGATCTGGAACCGTTCAATGACCTTACTTAACATTATTTGCTGACAGTTTTGCGGATTCAGTTAGAAGACGGTGCTCTGTTTTGCAGTGGAATCCTGATGTTGCCACTCAGCTTGTTGTTGCATCTGATGAAGATGGTTCACCTTCTCTCAGGGTAACAAATTTGCGGATGATATTTCATTTGTCTAGCTGTGAAATATCTTAGAGATCAAACATATTAACTTCTTAGTTCATGCAGCTCTGGGATATGCGTAATATATTGTCACCAGTTAAAGAGTTTGTGGGGCACACTAAAGGTAAAAAATATCAGACATGTGACTTCTGAAATAAATGTTTCTATGGAACTTGTTCATATGTTATTGTTCTCTGTTGTTGACTTTTGTATTATTGGACTAGTAATAAATATCAGAACGGTGACTTGTAAAATAATTATTTCTATAGAACTTGATATGCTGATTACTTTTTTCCTGCCCCTTCCGTGGGGGGATAAAATTGAGCTGCATTCAAATATGGATTATTAGTTGGCTAATATAATTCATTTGTCAAATCATCCTAAGCTGCTAGTCCGCTCTTGTATCTTTCACTATAGTACACCCCATTTTGTTTATTCTAGGTCATTAGTTTGAGAAAGGAGGTGGGAGAAAGCATCAGCACTTTGTCAAACCCTCAAGTTGCTAGTGCACTCAAATATCGTTCGCTATAGACCCTTACCCCAGTTTGTTTATTTTAGGTCACTTAGTCTGAAAATGGAGGTGAGAGAAAGGATCACTACCTTAAAAGATCCCTCATATTATGACCTACATTAGAGTTGGTGGCTTTGATTTTTGTTTTTGTTGTTGTGAGGATTTGTTGTTTCCAATGTTCTTTGAAGATTTGTGATTATGCATTGTGTACTCATTTTTCTGAGATTGTTAATTATTATTGTTGCATCAACTTCACTGACATTATGTTGATTGGACATAAATTGGACGTGCTTATGATTATTATATTTGTATGTCTTACTCCAGGTGTAATTGCAATGTCATGGTGTCCTAATGACAGCTCTTATCTGCTAACGTGTGCCAAGGACAATCGAACTATTTGTTGGGACACAGTTTCTGCAGAGGTATGAATTTACTGTCCTTAACACAGACTGATACATTTTTCACTTAACCTTGTTTTTCCCCTTCACCTCCTGGTGTCAATTTAATCTCCTTTTTTGGTTTTTGTTGGGGTGCACTGTTCGGTGTTTGATTTGATGTTTTTTCTTTGGTCCAGATTGTATGTGAATTGCCTGCAGGCACCAACTGGAATTTCGATGTGCATTGGTATCCGAAGGTACCTGGAGTGATATTAGCGTCTTCATTTGATGGAAAAATTGGAATTTATAATATTGAGGTATGCCGTTTTTCTTATTGCTATCCTGAAGTTTCAGTGTCCAAGCATAGAAGTTGTGGAATGTAAATCCCCAGTGTGATATTTGATGGGTACAATTTGAAAGAACAAAAACTTGAAGTCAGGAATCTGACATTGAGATTGGTGAGCCAAAAATGTTTGAAGTGATGAGTTAAATGGAATGCTGAACTTTCTCCGCCAACTGTATTGGTGGTGAATGCTAAGATTGACGAACAACTATAACTCATGATTGGCCGCCATTATTAGCTGGTGTAGCCTGTTATTTCATAATTTGATTAATGAAGGATTGCTCGTGGTGTTTTTCGTAAATGGAACACAAGCATGTATTTATGTCTGATGTATCCATTTTTGGTCATGATCTTACCATGGTTAATTTTTTTTCTTTTTCTCACAGGGTTGCAGTAGATATGGTGTGGGGGAGAGCGACTTTGGTGCTGGTAAGTCATACTTGATAACAATTGCATTGTTAACAGTACTCTTTTGTTGGATTAGCATTTTCTTTCTTCTCTTTACTTCTTTTCCCACTTCCTCTATTTTGCCAGAGGCAATAATTCTTGGTGATTCAAGATGAATTTGGGGGTTAGAACTTATGTATACTATAGGAAAGTTAAAATTTTTTGAAATAATTAAGATTAGAAAACACTTCTTTTTCTTTTCAACAGTTTGGACTTAGGGTGGAACAGTTGGTGAGCCTGACTACATGGTTATATGTACTGAGATGGTCGAATAATGGGCATAGGGTTTCATATTTATTTCTGTTGTGTGCAATAACAGAATAATGGCCTTAGCGTGACTACATGGGCTGGTGTCCGAAGAATAAGTTGCAGGATTTCTTCAGATCAACACCCAATTAGGAATTTGAGGGGTAATTAGACAATATGGGTGTATGCATTTCCGGTTAAAGCCTGTGGCCCGTCATTACTAATCACAGGATTTACCAGAATGCCTCTGTCCTAGATATTGTAAACCGAAGCATTAAAATATATTACATCTTGCAGCTTTAGATTCTGATTGGAATTGTTGCAGAGGGGCAATGGGGTAATAGGCTCAAACACTAATGATGAATTCAAAAATTTGAGAAATGAAAGAAATTTACAAGAAACGGATAAAAAGCTTGGGCCTTACTGCCCCCCTTGTTATAAACACTTCTTTCCTCCAATAATCTTTCTTCGAACGAAGGGAATAGTTTCATGAAAAGATTTCAACTCAGTAGTGTGGCTTTGTGAAGGTTGAATATTTAGGTTTTATGTAGAATATTGGTGCTCAGACCAAGTGAAATTGCATAAATCATCGTATGATTTTAATGAAATATTATGTAAGATGGGTAATTTTTAAACTAGATTCTATCTTTCAATAAGTGCTTACCTGGAAGGAGCATGGGCTATTCCTACTCTCTCTCTCTCTCTCTCTCTCTAAGCTTCATGTGTCATCCTTTACACAGGACCTCTCAGAGCTCCAAAATGGTATAAGCGCCCAGCTGGAGCATCTTTTGGTTTCGGAGGCAAGATCGTGTCCTTTCACCCTAGTTCATCTGGTGTTTCAGAGGTAAGTTATTGGCATGCTACCCATATTGTGTACTATGAACGTATGATGCATTTTATAGCTTATCTTCTCCTTTTACCAGGTTTTTGTGCACAGCTTGGTTACTGAACAAAGTTTGGTGGATCGCTCATCTGAATTTGAAAGTGCAATACAAAATGGGGAAAGGTCTTCACTCCGGGCTTTATGTGACAAGAAAGCACAGGAGTCTGAGTATGTCATTTATCATAAGAAATGAACGTTTTCATCAGCTTTGGGAGAGTCATCATTTCTCTCCTTTCAATTCTCCTGTCATGGTTAACGTTTTTTTTGGCTTCAAATTTGCATGGTTATTTTGACAGGTCTGCGGATGACCGGGAAACATGGGGCTTGTTAAGGGTTATGTTTGAAGATGATGGGACTGCAAGGACAAACCTGATCACACATCTTGGTTTCAGTGTACCTGAGGAAACAAAAGAAACAGTTCAAGATGGTCTATCAGCGGAAGTCAGTGCACCTGGGATTGAGGATTCAACAACTGATAAAGCTGGTTTGGATGCTGAGAAGGAAACTACAATTTTTCCTTCTGACAATGGAGAAGATTTCTTTAACAATCTTCCTAGTCCTAAAGCTGACACTCCTCATTCAACCTCTGGTGACAAATTTGTTGCGGCGGATACAGTTCCTATTACAGACCAAGTTCAAGAAGAACCTGATGAACCGGAAGAGAGCGCCGATCCTTCATTTGATGAATCAGTTCAACATGCTTTAGCTGTAGGAGATTATAAAGGGGCTGTTGCAAAGTGCATTTCAGCAAATAAAATGGCTGATGCTTTAGTTATTGCTCATGCTGGTGGTCCGACGTTGTGGGAGCGCACTCGGGATCAATACCTTAAGTTGAGCCATTCACCTTACCTTAAGGTATTTGAACTTTCATCTTGTGTTCTTGAAGGCAGTAAAACACTTGATTCTTTTGCATATGATGATTTCTTCTGCAAATAAGATGTTAAAAGAATTGTTTTTATTCATCTTATGATTATGCTATTTTGAAATTGGAAGTTTTGTTTACTGTCAGATTGTTTCTGCAATGGTGAGCAATGATCTATCAAGTCTTGTTAACACCAGACCCCTCAAATTCTGGAAGGAAACACTTGCTGTTCTCTGTAGTGTAAGTTTCCATGCTCTAAGATCTAAATATTTATGCCTTTGACACTTCTTGAATACATTTTGGGTTAAGTGAGATTCTGATAAATTGCATTATAAGTGCAACAATTTATGTTGCAGAAAATATATCCATATGATTTCTACCTATTACGTGACTGTTTCTGAGTCATCTTAAGTGCACTCTAAATTGCTGTATATGTCATTTATGTTATTTTCTTCTTCATGAACAGTTTTCATCAATAGAGGCGTGGGAAGGTCTCTGTAATACGCTTGCTGCTAGACTTATAGCTGCTGGGAATACCCTGGCAGCAACTATTTGTTATATATGTGCGGGAAATATTGACAAGACAGTAGATATTTGGTCAAGGAATCTGACAACTGATCATGAAGGGAGATCCTATGTTGACCTTCTTCAGGTAACTTTGTTTTTATTTATTGTATTTTATGGTGCATGTAGGCTTCCGGGACTTGAACTTGACAAAATCTATGTATTTGCTTTAGGAATTAATGGAGAAGACTATAGTACTTGCCTTGGCAACTGGACAGAAGCGATTTAGTGCTTCTTTGTGCAAACTTGTTGAGAAATATGCTGAAATTTTAGCTAGTCAAGGTCTTTTAACAACAGCAATGGAGTACCTGAAACTCTTGGGCTCTGATGAATTGTCTCCTGAACTTGTGATCTTAAGGGATCGTATTGCTCTTTCTACAGAACCCGGTACGTATTTTTTGGAAATGCTCCCATGTGCTGTTTTAATCTATGGGTCTCTTTGTGGTTGCTTCTGAAAGGCCTAAAAGCACTTTCTAAAAGTGGAAAAACCGCTTTTTTTTTTAGGAGGAAAGCACTTGACAAGTGCTCTAGTCACATTTGAATTTTTTTTTTGGGCAAATTTTTTATTATTTGTAATTGAACTTTTCACAAAAGTGCTTTTCCCAAACAGGTCATATGTAGTATTTTCCTGCTGAAGATCATAGCTCAGCAGCCATCAATAATATATTGATGATCACAATCAATTGTGTCAAGAGTTATTATATAGATAGATACATGATATAAGAGTTATCCACGGGATGGTGACATATCTCAAAATATGAAGCCTTTTCCTCCTCTTACCTGCATTATTTATTATCATTAATGATGGTATTTGTTGTTTTGCTGCAGTAGAGAAAGTCCCCAAGACTGTAACATTTGAAAACCCTGATCAAACCCCTTATGTGGGTGGGAACACTCCATATTATCAGGTGTTCATCCAGATATTTCATTGTTGTTTTGTTGCCAAATCCATTTCTTTAATGTGGACCGACTTTAACTTTAATTTTTTTTTTTAATTGAACTGGCTAGGAACCAGCTCAGCCACCTGTGAATCCGTATGGCGGCTATTCTGAACCTGTGACTCCTCCGTATGCAGGTGGAGGATATCCTCATGTCCCATACCCCCAGCCTCCATCACAGACTCCATCACAGCCTCCTCACATGTTTGTTCCTACACCAACACCTCAACTACCACAGGTACATTTTGCCTTTTTTTATTAATTTATATATATATATATATATATATTATAGATTATAATGTGTTTTTACAATGGAACCTTCAATTCAATTTTTTTTTTTGTATAATTTTTCAATTCCCGAGTTGGTGTACAAGATGAGTTTCATTTAACTTGCACGTGTTTTTCTTGTAGGAAAAATATCCTGTACCTCCTGCTTCTACTCAGCCTAACGTGTCCTTTATTCCTTCGACTCCTCCTACTCTGTCAAATGTGGAGAAGTATCATCAGCCTACGCTGGGTTCGCAATTGTATCCTGTCGGTAGATCTGCACTTGATTTTAAATTACAGATCTGAACCATCTCCACGATGGATATTCTAAAGTTTTCTCCATTTGTGTTTTAGGGAACTGCTTTTCAACCTATGCAAACAGGGCCTGGTTCAGGAGCCCCTCATCAATCACATGTCAATCCAGTGCCTGCAAATAAGATGCCTCATGCTGTACCCCCTCCACAGAGGGGATTTATGCCAGTCACTAATTCAGGAGTTGTTCAGGGGACTCTGCAGCCATCTAGTCCCCCTGCTCCACCTCGACCTTCCGTGGCTCCTGCTCCACCACCTACCATACAGACAGTTGATACTTCAAAAGTTCCTGGTAATGTTTTCTTTAATGTGGTTAAACCTTTTGAATTCTGTGGTTTTGTTTCCCTTTGAACTTGGGCTGTCTTTATATGAAGTGAAGTTCATATCACAGCTTAAGAAGACGATAATTAGTTGGTTCAATTTTCCAACGTAAGGTGCGTTTTTGTCGTATATAACAGGCCACCAAAAACCCGTAATCGCAACATTAGGGAGACTTTTCAATGAAACATCTGAAGCGTTGGGAGGTTCACGTGCAAATCCTGCTAAGAAGCGTGAAATAGAAGACAATTCAAGGAAGATAGGTGCACTGTTTGCCAAACTCAACAGCGGAGACATATCTAAAAATGCTGGTGATAAACTTGTGCAGCTGTGCCAGGCACTGGATAATGGTGATTTCACCACTGCCTTAGGCATTCAGGTACCAAAATGGAGACTTCAACTTCTTTATTTTGTCAAACCATGAATAGATGTTTTACCTTTTTTTATTTGGTTTTGTCCTTATTAGGTACAACTTACCACTAGTGAGTGGGATGAGTGCAACTTTTGGCTTGCAACTCTCAAGCGGATGATCAAGACCAGGCAAAATATGAGATTAAGTTGAGAAGGTTGAGATTCCCAAAGTGTCAGATTGTTTGGTTTTCAAAATTTTTCATGTGGCCTCAGGCATGGTGGTGCAGGAGTTGCTTCTTTTATGCACACAAGAAGAGCATCTATAGATTTCAGTTTCAGGAATTTGGTCTTTATATTACTTTTTGTAGGCCAATGATTGGTTTCAAAGCAGTTAGTGAAGATAGTATCTGGACAGTATTGGACATGTCGACCGTTTCCATTTTATTTTTGTAGTTATTAGAAATAGTATTGATTTTTTTTTTCCCTTTCACAGTTGCATAGAATGTTTACAGACCTGCTTCAGGCATAGAACTGGTTTCATTGGCCGTTAACTTGTACCACCTTTGTGATTTCATTATATGGACCCACAAATCAGAATGATGACTTCAATTTTGGTGAAAGTGAACGACTTGCTTTGGTTTGTATTTACTCTGTCTAATGTGGGATATAAATAATTTACTCTTTTGATAACACTCATCTTTTTGATCAAGTAAAATTTCATTTAATAATTTTTACTGCAACTATGCATCATGGTACTCACCGAGGGAGAAAAACGTTAGTGAGCTAAAACAAAGTATGAAGTGTCCTTACTCAAGAAGAAAAATGAATTTATATGTCAATGGATCCAACAATCATTGTTGAGCCCAACTTTGGTAACTAATCGAACTATGGGTGTATCGTTTCAGGACCTCCCGAGCACGTCAGGAAGATTGTTATTAAGACGTGCGACTTTAAGTCGGCAGGAAACTAGGTCTTGTTGATATCAGACAACTTACCAAATCTCAGCCACAACTCACAAGCAAGAATCCATGACTACAATCTTGACTCGCAAGAGCATGAACTTATTTGACAAATGATCCAGAACTAGAAACAATAAAAAACTTCTGACCAAACGCATAACAGAAACTTCCATAGTTCAGGCTGTCCAGCAGGCACCTTCCATCCCTTTGATCCGCTTGTCACTAGGTTGAAAGTTGAAACACCTCTACAATGATATGCATCTTCCAACACCCCTCACCACCACGCCGATGTGCATTACACAGATTGCAATTGACTTTTTTTTATCTGAACACAAATTGCAATTGACATTGCTAATATTCTAATCACAAAGTTCGCCGAGCTGCTTGAAGAGGATTGAGAACTACACTTGCAAATCCACCAACCTACACAACTCCCTCATCGACACCCCCTCCTCATCTGTGGAACATTTTCATCGACCACTACGCCGATATGATGCTCTGTCCTTTCGACAACCTTGAAACTGTCGCAATCTACTTTCCTCTCCCAATTTACTAGGTCTCCAATAGTATTCGACACCAACAGCAATCAAGCACAAACAATCACTCCCCTCTTTCCAACCACCCTTGTAAGCTCCCCTCATGAGCCAACCACCAACCCTTCATCCCCGTCTGCAATGAGTCATCCGCTGAAAACACAGACCTTTCCCATCAAACCATTTCAAAAAGGCCTTGGATTGCTAGGAAATCCTTGACAACGAATGCAAGGTTTGGGTATTTTCCACCGGTCAATGGAGCGGATTTGGAGTGGATCGACCTAAATCCGAATCCGTTTAGTAATAAAAATTCCCAACCTGACCCAATCCGTTAACCCAATGGATCGTTGATAGCTCAATCCAAATCGGTATCCACCTTTTTGGATTGAGCTCAAATATGCCGCAACAGCTTTATCAGAGTTTTAAAGCTCTCTTTTCAGTCATCTAACATGTCAGCTAACTTGCCACTCATGCTTCTTGAACCAGAGCTGCTGCTACCATTAGTTAATAGTTATACAACTCTCCACATTGTTACAATTAGTTTTAGACTTTTGGGATAAGATTAACCACCAACTCTTTGACTTCTTCAGATTTGTCCTTGACCATTGATCATCATACTTTAGCCATGTTTTATAAACTCTAGAGAAGTTGCGCAGCTCATACTTTGGATCCAAAACCAGAGCAACCAAAAGCAACTGGTTCATGTCTTCAAGGCTCCCAAAATATTATTTGGACTTGTTCCTTATCTTTACCACCATATCACACAATATCTGTTTTTTTTCCCCCCAATTCTAGGACACAACTCAGGCTTAGTAAAAAACTCTTCAACCTCACCTTGAATAGCCACAGTGTCATGTAATGCTTTTTCTGCAGTGATTGAAGCAGATTTCTTTATTGTCAAATTATGGAACATTTTGAGAAAATTAACAAAGACAAAAGCTCTCTCCCAATCTATTTCAAACTTTCATTCAGTGGCCCTACCCTTTTTCTAGGGACTTTTTGCTTAATTTGGGCTTGTGTTTCTTCCTCTTCCCCATCTAATTCATCATCGTCATCAAAATAACTAATATACTTGACATCTTCCTCTCCCGCCATTTGATCAAATGCTTACCAAAGCTCAAGACCTTGTCCAACATTAGGTAGGTGGAAATTCCATCTTGTTCGCATATTTTAAAATATGCTTGCATTCCAGTTCTCCTTCTCTACACGACTAATATATCTAGCATGTTTGTTGAACTCCTAACATTACCGCATTACATTTCTAATCGATGCGAACGATTTCTCCATCATTTTTAACCCGAATCTCACTGTCATGTTAAAGATGTGAGCTAAACACCTAATATGAAGAAACCTGTCTCTTAAAACAGGTAGTTTTTCCTACTTAATCATCTTCTTCCTAATCTATACTATTATTAAGAGAAGAGGCTTTGTTAGCCAAAATTGAAAAGTTTGACAGATTTAACCCTGAAAGATTAAAAAACTTTGACAGGGGCCGTGACCACTTACCCAATTTCAGCTTCAAAATTGCCCACTTACTCCACCAAGAGTTTTTTAATCTCACTTACCCAATCTAACATCTATTGACATTATTACCCTCATTTTAATTAATAAATTACACATCTCTCTCTCTCTCTCTATCCCCCCCCTCCATCCCTCTCACCGATTTCTCTCTCCAGACTCGGGTCTCTCCTCCATCCCCCTCACCGACCCGACGCCCAACCAATCCCCACCATCGACCTCTCCGACCTCCACTCCGATCGCCGCTCTGCCATCATCGACGCCCAACCAATCCCCACCATCGACCTCTCCGACCTCTCCGATTGCCACTATGCCATCGTCGCTTTGCCATCTTCGACGCCGAACCAATCCCCACCATCGACCTCTCCGATCGCTGCTCTGCCATCGTCGACCATCTTTATCCACCCACCTGACGGCTGTCGGTAGATCCGATCTGGTGCCCAGATCAAATTCTCGGACTGCAGCGAAGGAGGAGGAGTCGGACGCGCCTCGAAGCCTCCCCAATCGAAGCCCAACCCCATTTCCACCTCAAAGTCCTCGTCAACTTCCAAGCCTTCGCCTCAGAGAACCCAGAACCTCGATCAAAAGAGACCGGAATTGCCTGCCTCACACTCCGGTGGGTGCCCAGAGTTTTTTTTTTTTTGGTATACTGAGGTTTTTTTTTTTTTTTTTTTTTTTTTTTTTTTTTTTGTATCGGTAATGTATTCATTTTGGTTCACTTGAGGGCAATAATATGATTATTGGAGGGTAATAATATGATTATTGGGTAATAATATGATTATTAGGAGGCAATAATATGATTATTGGGAGACAATAATATGATTATAAATTGATCAATTGTGCCTGTAGTGTATTCATTTTGGTTTTGGGAGTTCATACAATTCACTGGACGGCAATAATATGATTATTGGGGGGCAATAATATGATTACTGGGGGGCAATAATATGGTTACTGGGTTTTATTAGGGACCGTCGGATTCCGGTCACCGGTCGCCGGATTCCGGTCACCGGAGTCCGCGGCCGGCCACTAGTCACCGGAGTCCGGCAAGGTATCCAACAACTTCTCTCTCTAAGTGAGAAAGAAGGAAAGGGCAAAAAAGTCCCAAAAATAAATAAAAAGAATAAAAAAAGAAGGGTAAGAGGGAAATAATCACTTAGAGTGTTTTGGGTAAATGGGGTTAAAAAACTCATGCTGGAGCAAGTGGGCAATTTTTAAGCTGAAATTGGGTAAATGATCATTATAGGACAATTATAAAATAGATTTTATTAAGAAAATTGAAAAGAAATGATCCCACAATTCTCGCTTTTCTCTCACACTATTTTCTCTTTGCAATAACTACCCACTGAATCTATTTCTTTTGCAGATACCTATTTTTTTTTAATTTTTTTTTTTACTATTAAAATTTTCTTACACATGCAGAGCATGTGATTGTAGACTAGTGTAATTAATAGCCACATTGTTTGCTGAGCATTATCTAGAGGTATGTCAAGGCTCTGTCTATAGACCAATCAATCAAGCATGTTTCAAAAATTTTCCCTACGCTTATTCTTTGATGATTAGGAATACACAAAGTTTAGAATTCTTTTGTGCATTTTCCAACCACCATCAATGAAATGTTTAGACAGGACCATGTAATTGATGTTTTGAATCGAAGTCAACGTATCAGTTGTTAAACACACACAGTGGCTAGCTAGCTGCTGCCTAATTTTTTTTCTTTTCTTCATCAAACATCCTCAAAAACGATTTCACAACCAGTCATGGAGAATAAACCTAGGACATGCAACTGTTCGCTCAAAAATAATCCCTGCCGCTCACTGGGCCGAGAGCTTCTTTGGCTTACACGTGTCCTTCTGGAGTGGTGACGTGTGCGCGGGCGTGCCAACTCACCGCCGGTAGGCCAAGCGAGGTTTTGTTCTAGATTGTAGATCTTGCACTGATCTGACTTCTGATCAGTTGATTGTGGGTCGAGAAAGGATCGATCTCGGCCATGAGGTTCTCTCTGCCTTGAATGCAAGGACTTTAGCACGGATCGACTTTATCTAGCCGCAGTGCTGTGTAACTCAGTGATTGAGGTGAAAGTGAAGTGATGATGATTCTTTTTGTGATTTTGTATCTTGTATAAAATAAATAACGTAAAGTAAACAACAGAAAATAAAAGTGCAGCAAATAAAGATAACCAACAAGAATGTAAACCGTGGGAAATAAAGTGCATACAAAGTAAACAACGAAAAGATAAATTGCATGAATGTAAAGAGCAATAAAGTAAAGTGCAGGAAAGATAAATACCGATAAAGAAAAAGATAAGATAAACATGTAACGATTGATAAGTGTTGCAGAAATGTTGAAATGTATTGAGATAAAATTTGAGTAATTGCGTAGAGTGTTTGGTCGAGGACCTCTAACAATGAATCCTATGGTCCTTTTTATAGTGAAGCTAAACTACTGAATGAAGGAAAAGAAGCAATCTCAGCCTTTACAGCTAAGACCGCATTGATTACAAATAGAACAGTATTCATGTTTGTGATATTTTTGACGTTATCAATGATTGATTCTTTCATGAGCAATCAATCAAGTCTTGTAACTGATGATTGGCAATAACACCTCCTGATGCTTATTCAAATTAATTTCCCCAAACTTTGGTAACGTTTCTCCTGACAATCAACCTCTTTGATAGCCGCGGTCATTCATTACGACTTGTGGGTCCGCGGTCATTCATTACGCCTTGTGATTTATTTGATCTCTCCCGATTTAATAACGGCTCTCTGCACACGTTATCTTCGATCATAAATTTGACAATAAACATTTAATGTGCCGCGGCTAATTGGTCGCGGTCATTCATTAGGCCTTGCGGGCCGGGCCCACCTATCTGCCACGTGAGCCTTGCCAAATATTTGTTCAAACAGCAACACTACAATGAGTCATCCGCTGAAAACACAGACCTTTCCCATCAAACCATTTCAAAAAGCCCTTGGATTGCTAGGAAATCCTTGACAACAAATGCAAGGTTTGGGTATTTTCCACTGGTCAATGGAGCGGATTTGGAGTGGATTGACCTAAATCCGAATCCGTTTAGTAATAAAAATTTCCAACCTAACCCAATCCGTTAACCCAATGGATCTTTGATAGCTCAATCCAAATCGGTATCCGCCAGATTAACGGATACTCATATGCCGCAACAACTTTGTCAGAGTTTTAAAGCTCTCCTTTCAGTCATCTAACATGTCAGCTAACTTGCCACTCACGCTTCTTAAACCAGAGCTGCTGCTACCATTAGTTAATAGTTATACAACTCTCCACATTGTTACAATTAGTTTTAGACTTTTGGGATAAGATTAACCACCAACTCTTTGACTTCTTCAGATTTGTCCTTGACCATTGATCATCATACTTTAGCCATGTTTTATAAACTCTAAAGAAGTTGCGCAACTCATACTTTGGATCCAAAACTAGAGCAACCAAAAGCAACTGGTTCATGTCTTCAAGGCTCCCAAAATATTATTTGGACTTGTTCCTTATCTTTACCACCATATCACACAATATCTGTTCCCCCCCCCCCCCCCCCCAAATTCTAGGACACAACTCAGGCTTAGTAAAAAACTCTTCAACCTCACCTTGAATAGCCACAATGTCATGTAATGCTTTTTCTGCAGTGATTGAAGCAGATTTCTTTATTGTCAAATTATGGAACATTTTGAGAAAATTAACAAAGACAAAAGCTCTCTCCCAATCTATTTCAAACTTTCATTCAGTGGCCCTACCCTTTTTCTAGGGACTTTTTGCTTAATTTGAGCTTGTGTTTCTTCCTCTTCCCCATCTAATTCATCATCGTCATCAAAATAACTAATATACTTGACATCTTCCTCTCCCGCCATTTGATCAAATGCTTACCAAACCTCAAGACCTTGTCCAACATTAGGTAGGTGGAAATTCCATCTTGTTTGCATATTTTAAAATATGCTTGCATTCCAGTTCCTCCTTCTCTACACGACTAATATATCTAGCATGTTTGCTGAACTCCTACCATTACCACATTACATTTCTAATCGGTGCGAATGATTTCTCCATCATTTTTAACCCGAATCTCACTGTCATGTTAAAGATGTGAGCTAAACACCTAATATGAAGAAACTTGTCTCTTAAAACAGGTAGTTTTTCCTACTTAATCATCTTCTTCCTAATGTAATTAATAGCCACATTGTTTGCTGAGCATTATCGAGAGGTATGTCAAGACTCTGTCTGTAGACTAATCAATCAAGCATGTTTCAAAAAATTTCCCTACGCTTATTCTTTGATAATTAGGAATACACAAAGTTTAGAATTCTTTTGTGCATTTTCCAACCACCATCAATGAAATGTTTAGTCAAGACCATGTAATTGATGTTTTGAACCGATGTCAACATATCAGTTGTTAAACACACACAGTGGCTAGCTAGCTGCTGCCTAATTTTTTTTTTCTTTTCTTCATCAAACATCCTCAAAAACGATTTCACAACCACTCATGGAGAATAAACCTAGGACATGCAACACTACAAACTTAAACCAGTCCCTCTCGATGTGACTATTAGGCAGCTCATCTATAACTATCATTTCTACAACAACTTTCAAGAAAGTTTCTTGGATCCATGCCCTCATCACTAAAGAAGGCTCGTCAAGGTTCCCATCACAGGTGAACACTTGCTGATACTTTTTTAAATCAATCAATCTTAGGTACATTTTGTAAACTATTTCTATATCCTCTTAAGGCTACTAATAGCATTGTTATACGAATCACAAGCAAGGTCTTGAGGGTTGTACATTTTGTGCATTTTGACTACCAACTAGGACCTTCTTTCCATCCAGTCTCAAAGATTAACTTGTCGATGTTCTCGAAGTGCTCCCATACTCATTATCATTCTTTTGATGATGTTGATGAAATACTTGTCTTCTTTTCAGCCATCAACCTTTTGCCCTTCTTTGAATGGTTTTGGTGCTCGTTTGTAAGTCATGGTAGATGGAGATGGAGATTAATTTTGTGTTGATGTTGCATGCACATTTAAAGTTAAGAGATAGGGGTTTTTGATGTTGTAGGAGAGGAATCCATGAGAAAAGTAGAGATTGAGAATGAAGTTGAATTGGAGATGAAATTGATTGAGATGAGAAGTAGAGATGGATACATGAGATTATGAGTAGTGTGAGGAGACAATTGATTGAAACATTGGATGCTAATTTGATTAAGGTGGGTAGGGACCATGATTTTTGAAATTTTGAGGAAGAACTTGAGAAAAAGTAGTCAGAAATTGAAAAAATAATGAGATAGATTGAAGTGAGGTGAGATATGAAGTTGATTTACGGTTATTTAGCGCTAATTTTGATTGAAGATTGACTATGGTCAAGTCTATACTAGTTGTATAGACTTGTCCAAACAACCAATACAATTGATAGATATACCTAAGACTAAAAATGATAGAATCAGCCCTGGATTTCATCCTGAAATCTGAAGTGGCCCTGTGGGGCCCACCTTAGGAGAAATTATATCAAAAAACTTCTCCTAAAAGTGAACTATCTAAAACCTGCAAAAACGAACTTAACACTCCTGGTAGCATCGATCCATTCACAATCCCTAGAGCCTACCTGCTCCCCATGATATATACCACACCCAAACTCAAATATAAAAGAGGTTTACAGCACGTCTGAACTCAATTATACATATACATATCATAATACACATTGCAACCCTTCAGAAGTCAATCACACACACACACACACACAGGGTCCTTCTAGTGAGGTATTCTCTTTTTTAGGCCATTTTAAGAGATCGCTTATTAGACCTACTTTTCGATCACATATCAACATCTCAACCATTCAATTTTTAGGTCTATATGAGTAGATTATATCTGCAAATTTTTCTCCAAATTGATAATCGTTAAGGCATTACAATTGAGATTTACAATTATAAACATGAACGGTTCAGGTAGGACAAATTCGGTTCGTCTATTGATTTAATCTAGTTCAATACCTTAACGTACTATCATCAATTTGGCTGAAAATTGCAGAAGTGATCTATACATTAGGACCTAAAAACTGAACGGTTGAGATGCCGAAATGCGATCGAAAAGTGGATCCCACAAGGGATCCATTGAACTGACCAAAGAAAGGAATCCCTTAGTGGAAGAGCCTTATATATATATATGTGTGTGTGTGTGTGTGTGTGTGTGTGTGTGTGTGTGTGTGTGTGTGTCATAACACACAATCATAGTATACGTATCTCAAATCAACGATCTTAACCGCCACCAGTTCATCCCTTTTCTTCTAGTGCCACAACTATACTATCGGCCACCAGTCCATCCCCTCTCTTTTGGTGCCACAACTACAATATCGGCCATCAGTCCATCCTCTCTTTCTGGTGCCTCATCTCCAGTCATGACTAGTAAAGGTAACTCTAGGTATGGGGTATAACAGAAAACAATTAAAAAAATAAATCGAGACCAACCGAATATATGAAGTATTAGTTTAGTTTGAAATTTAAATTTACCAAACTGAACCGTTAATCTCAAATCAGTTTAAGCACAGTTTCTCATTATTTTCTCAATTTCTGACTACTTTTAGAGTTATTTAGCGCTAATTTTTGAGTGAAGATTGGCTATGGTTAAGTTATACTAATTGTATAGGTTGGTCCAAACAGTCAACAAACAATCGACAGATATACATTAGACTGAAAACAATTCTTTGTTTCAAAATATATAAAAAAAAAAATCTACGGTTCGGTTTGAAATTTGCACTTTAGAAACGGGACTGAACCGTCAATCTCGCTCTCTCATGTCAAAACCCCCGGGCCTTTCTACCATCTTTATATTCTGAAGTGCAAAGTACCCAAGCATTTGGTTTCCAAAGTGATCTCATCAAGGCCAAAAGATCAAGTATGCCAAACACTAGGCTACAAGATCTAGGCTTATCCAATTAAAAACGTCAATATTTAACTTTTGGTCTTATTAACCAAAAGGCTTCGAATTTCAGAATTTCAAAAGCAGAGGTTGAGAAGCACATGCAAGCTGTAAAGCCTTGACATATGGAAGTGGAATATAGTTATGCTGCTAAAAGCTAAAGACAGTTCTTTTTTAGGGTTTTTTTTTTTTCGAGTTTGAAACCAAATTTGGAGAAGCTTTTCGAGGGTTTTTGATGATTCAAATTCAACTTGTCTGTACTTTTCTGGGTTTATTCACTCCAAATGGGAAACAAACAGCAAGAAAATAAGGAATTGTCGTCACTGAAGAGATTGTTGGGCTGCAGCTGAGTGCAGCTAGCTTGGTGTTTGTGCAGTCCTTTTCATTCTGCCCCGGAAAATGCGTGATTGACAGACAGTTGAGTTACTAAAATAGTAAAGCCTTTCAAGAAAAGAGTTTTATGATCAAGTTCAGTTTGAATAGATGACTAGAGCATAAGATTTGTTTAATTGTTTACATGTGTTTGAATCGATTCTAATATGTGTATTACCAATTAACATTGTGACTCCGCATACCCTAGCCCTTGGAATTATGATATGGGTAGAATTCTGATGTGTTTGATATATTTAATGAAAATGTGGGTTTGGGTTATGGTGGTTTCTGCTGCATGGTTGCTGAGGCACTATATGTGTGTTCCATATAAGTGGTTGCTGCGTGGTCACATATATATACATGGTTACTGCATGCTCTTCTTCTATTCATCAGCTCGTAACTATTTTAGCGTAACACTAACTTTGAGTACTTTACTTCATTTTGTTTTCAGAGAGGTTTTGATTTTTGTCTCCTTCTATTTTCTTGGGCTTTCTTTTCTTTTATTAATAAAATAAAATTCAGTAAATTCCCATTCTCAGTTTTAAAATTTATCGTTTGCAGACTCGTATTAATTGTATTAAAAGGACCGAATACTAGTTTTAAAGTATAAAATGGTATGACGGAATTGAGACGAAGAAAAGCAGTTGTGAAAATGACTGGTACTGTTAAAATATCTTGAATGATCAAACTGGGGATAAAGATATGAAAAGTAAAACTAAGCAGATGCATGTGATGGTGAAAGATTAAAGACGAGATTGCACGACCAATTTCATGATGGAAAAACAAAGCAACAGTGTGATGCTGTAAGCCAGTCAAACAAGAAGATCAAAAGAAGACTGAAGTGGAAATTTCCAATTATATTCGGGGTAGAATTATTCTACCTCGTCGACCTATTGTCAAACTCATCTAGAAGCAAAACATACATTCAAATAATCAAACATGCAAAATATGATTCCAAAATTATAAGTACATATAACCAAATTTTCAGGTTTGTGATGGCTTTCAATTGCGTTCTATAGACTAATAGCCTTACATGATTTCGGTTTAGAGACTTTTAATGCTGACGAAATAGGTGTAAAGACAAAAATCCTACAACGAATCAAAAGGACCCTGTACAAAATAATATATTTTCAATTTCTTTCATCTACAAGGAGACTAACGATGAAATTGATTTTGTTCAAAAGTACTTCATTTCAAATTGCTTCAGGTTTAAGGTGAGACAATTCAAAGTTTTTTTTTTTGACATATATCAAAAGTCATCACCTTTAATCAAGTATTTACCGAATCTGATACGTTTGTCGAGCATTTTGTTAACTTAGGTGAAAATTATTCTCAAAATTGTTCTTCCATTGTATTTGATTCTTCCTTGTATAGATGGTCTTTCTCTTTAATTTATTTAATTTTCTATAAATAACGCTTTTCTTCTGCTAACAACTGTTCGATCAATTACTATTTAAATGAAAGATGAATTGTGACCTGCAACGCTATAATATGATTTAGTAATTTTTGGGGGTGCAATGATATGTGTAACCAACTCAATAAAATATTGGAAATTTAAAAACTGGAAGATAGGCTGTTAAATATGAACCATAGGACCTGTTTCTGTCATATCTGTGGTTACCAACCATGCTAATCTGGAAGCCCGTGATGCTATTTGGCATTTGGCTAAAATATGGCAGCAGGATGCCACTGAATACTTGCAGCTACTTCCAACTTGCATAATACATATCTCTTAATATGGATCCATCATAACTTGTGTCACAAGAAACTACATTACATGTAAAGATCAGAGACAAGGCAACACTTATTTTTTGTCCCCTAGTTTCTAGTATGACCTGTTTGGAACTGTTTATGTGCGTATTTTCAAAGCAAAGGAATAAATTATGCATCTCACCTGGAAACGTTTCTTGAATTACCAATCACGCCCTTGAGTGTGAAACAGATATCAAAATCTCAGAAATGGGAAGAATAAAAATGGTAGCATTCTGCATTAAACACGGTTCAAGTTCCTGCTTTTGCTCAATTGTTTACACTACCAAACAGGGATATACATTTAGAGCTCAGACCTGAAGATAATCCTTTTGAATACACACACTTATCACAATGAGAGAAAAGAGCTTTCAGAAACAAAGACTTAAAGTGCAAACTAATACTACCAAGAAGCAGATTCCATGTAAATTTTTAGAAGCAGACTCGAAGTACAGAATTAAAACACAAAACATTATATTTAGCAGAGGCCTCACATGTACCCCTGCTGCAATTTTTGCATATGAACGACAGACACTTCAAAACCTGCATATGAAGCAAGGTTTTCATTGTTAGTTTCAACACCTGCACATATTAGAACAACCCACAAGACAGTCGCAGCAGCACACACATTGTTATAGAATCCCTTCAGAATCAATATTCTAAAATCTTATAAAAGATTATCCTCATATGCTGACGCCAAAGTACAAAAATCAAATCGATATCCAATGATGGAAATTCAATCATCTTAATGTTATTATCATCAATGAAGCATTATATCATTTACATCAATAATAGATGACAATGATGAAAAATAAAACCTCTTGGGGGCACATCAGCAATGTACCCTTGATTGTCATATATGATAATTGACAACACATTAACAAATTAATGAATACACAGATGATCAGGTAACAAAATCAAGAATAAATGAGACACCAACAAATCTACATCAATGTATAATTTGCAAGCCAGAAAGCTTACAGGTCCTTCATTCTATTCACTTGAATCAAATTTATGCAGCAAACTGGATATCATCGGCTACCACCACTTGCATGCGAAATGGCACCATCTCTTTTTGAACAAATAAATGACCTCTGTCCAAATGACTGATTTCGAATCAAATGAGGGACTTCTCTCCCATTACTAGGAGTAGACTGATTACTCCCTCGGCTAAAGTATCTTGCACTGCCAAATCTAGAAACCCGATTTGCTGGTTTTGAATTGGGCTCGTGTCCATCTGCCTTACCCCGAAATTCAGACTCTTCATCAGTACCGGCCATAAGCTCCATCAAATTGCTACTAAACCCCAAATCAGAATAAACCCTCCGCGAATTCCTCATAGCTTGCCTAGCCAACTTAGCTTCCATGCCTTCAAAATTCTCTTCTCCGAATCCATATGGCTTCAAATTCAAATTCAAATTCATCTGTGAAGCCCTTGATTCAACAGGTTGCCCCATGGTCTCTACCATTGTACATGGATTGTTAAAATTATTCCATGAATGCAGAGGAACCAACTTACTCAACCCGGTAAGCCAAACCACAACCTCCTTCATCGATGGCCTTCGTTCCCTACAGGACCTCACACACTTGGCCGCAATGACAGCAAGCTGCTTCCTCACAACAGGCTCTTTAGGAGGCACAATCCTAGGATCATAAACAGTAATCAACTTCCCTCTCTTTATAAGAGGAATAGCCCAATCCACGATTGAAGGTGGCGAAAACCCAACATCAATAGCCTTCCTACCACTTATAATCTCCAACAACAAAATCCCAAAACTAAACACATCAGTTTTAGTACTCAAATTATCCGGGGTAACATAGCAAGGGTCCAAGTACCCCATAGTCCCGGCCGGCGGGGTCGACCGGAGCTTATAGTCATCCAAATGGCACCTTAGAGCCAACCCAAAATCGCCCAATCGGGCATTGTAACTACGGTCAATAAGAACATTCGCAGACTTAATATCTCTATGAATTACAGGTGGGCTTGACGAGTGTAAAATGTCAATTGCCTTAGCAGTTTGCAAAGCTAATCTAATTCTTCTTCCCCAACTGGGAGGCTTATTATTAGCATTAGAAGAATGTAAAACATCATAGAGAGTACCGTTGCTCATGAACTCCACCACCAAAAGCCTATCTCTCGTGTCGTTGGAGAAGCCAAGAAGGTTCACCAATCTTGGGCTCTGAATCTTCGACAAGATCTCGATCTCGTTGTCGACCTCGTTGGTGGCTTCAGGCCCAGAAATCGAAGTGGGTCTGGGAATTTTGCTGTGAGCTCTGGAGGGTCTCTTGACGGCAACAAGACGGCCACGAAGTACAGCTTTGTAGACATAGCCGTGGCTGCCTTTGCCTAAGAGCTTCTGATCAGAGAAGCCATTGGTGGCAGCCACGAGATCACTGTAATCGAAGTGTTGGATCTTGATGGGTTTTTCATGGGAATCTGATGGGGTCTGGGAATTGGAGACGGAGACAGCAGATTCAGCTCTGCAAGAAAGGTACCCCATAATTCTAATCTCACAAAAGATTGTTACTTTTGAGTTGGGTTTTGAGTTTTTGGATTGAAGAACACAAAATGTATGAGAAAGTTCTACCAAAATTGGTTGAGGTAGTTTGGTTTTTGTTGGTGGTGGTGTTCTACAAAGTAGAACTGTAAATGAGAGAAGAGAGAGAGCCCACCTTCCAATTTTGGAATCCAAGAGAGTCTTCTACACATGACATTATACAAATCAGAGTCGCCAAATACAGAAAGCAAATGAATGATGCGATATGTATGTAGGTAAAAACGGTACGTTAGTTGTAAATGTCAACTTTATTCCTCTCCTGACTCCTCTCCCATTTTGGCATTTTATACTAGCACTAATATACTATTAGGCTATAAGCTTTAGAGGTGTTTATGTCACGTTTAGTTGGTTTAAACAAAGACTTCCACTTGCGGTCCTATCATTAAGGGATACTTGATATGAGATCCTTTGATACCTCTCCCCTACTCCCCTAACAATAAAATTCTTATTATAATCCAATCACTTAATGGACAAGCATAGTATTAGAAATGGATGCTTATTTTATAAACGGGAGCTACTATACTCAACCCTCACAAAATATTGTAACGTACAATAATAATGCCTTTTTTTTTTTTTTTTAACATTTACGAAGTCAGAAACTACGTTATGACAAACCATGATCTCTCTCTAACGTTGCTCTTCTTAGTGTTTACTCTAGCGCGACTACCTTCTGGTGGCGACAAGCACAGGGACTCCGACTGTGCTAGAAATTTAGGATGCCTCTGTCTGGTCTTACCGAAGGTTGGTAAATCTCTCTACTATTCCCGATCTTCCGATTCTTCTCGTTGATTTCCTCTACCCTTTCAATACCATCTGCCTCTGTTTGCTGCCGTTGTTGGTGCTGGCCATGGTGGTGTGTTTGGTTGGTCAATGGTTTGTGTGCCCTCTGGATTGGTGGCCTCCTTCTTTTTATCCGGTCGCGGCTGGACATTGGTGGCGTCTTGTTTCTTTTTTGTACTGAAAAATGAATTGAATTATGTAATACAAAATAATTCTCAAAGATTTTTATTTTTGTGCTTGTGTGGGGCATTGTTATTTCTAAGGTTTTATTTTATTTTTTGAGTTAATTTGATCTAAGTCCAAAACTCACAACCCGTATTGAATGTAGTCCGGATGAATTTTTTTGTTAATCGCGGTCCTATGACTCAGCTGCCACATTGGATTTATTTCATTTTCTATCTTGCTGACTCAACACCTAAATTTTTCATTCATAATAAACCCTTATTTAATATCTATTGCACAAAAGTTAGTAAAAATCAATATATTAACTATAATCCAAATCTATTGGAACCTTCTTTAATGTAAAATTAACAAACTTAATATGTTCACTTTAATTTGTATTATTAGTTTCTTGACTGAATTCAAAAGAATTGTTAAAGGAAAAACATATTATGTGCCTTCGTCAAAGCGACTGACGGAGAGGGAATCAAGGAATCAGCGATTACCATCAATCAGCAAGGATTACGGATCAATCAGTATTTAATGTAATTGATATTTCCGTTGTAATTCTATCCCTATATAAAAGGACTATGAAATGAAATGAGTAGACTAATTCCAATTGTCATTTTACTGTAAGAATATATATATATATATATATATATATATATATATATATATATATATATATATATATTAAGACATTATTCTTCCTTGATCTTGCCTATTACTTATTGCCTTCTTCTTCTTCTGCTTCGTCTACTTCTTTCTCTCATCTCCTATCAATCTTGTCTCGTCTTTCTTATCACCACCATTGAGGTCAATATTTTTATTCTATATTTGGAATGATAGAGGTTAATGCTACATGTGTCTTTTCATTTTACATTCTATGAACCATTGCTATCTTATCAATAGATTGATGATTTGTTGTCGTGTAAATATAATTTTTGTTTATGTATCTTCATTTTTTTTTTTGAATGGGCCCAAGGGGCAATAATATCATTCATCACAAGCCAGAATAGGCCGTTACATATCATTCCGCTGCCATTTAAGGACATAGGCAGACAATAAGATAGTGGTAGTACCCACAGTGATACATACAATAGACCTACCCATTAGACATCAAATACGTAGAGGTAGCGGGGATCCTCCATTGGTATTACGCCGGAGGCTTTAGAGATCTAGGTTCCTAATACAAGAAACATTATTGTAATTAGACAAAACATAAAAACATAGGGTTGGGCCAAAGGCCTAAACCCTAGCCCAACATAGCAATGGACTAGGGCAGAACCCCAGCCCAACAGTTAGCTACAAGCCCAAAAGGGAACAGCCCAAGGACACCATCACCTAAGCCCTAGCAAACCAGCCCAAACCGGCCCAAGTCGTCATCTACTGCACGAGCCGCCGCCCCTCACCATCTCGTCCGACGCCACCATCCCGCTGCTACCCAAAGCCCCGTCACACCAATTTCGACCACCGTGAAACTCCAAAACGCCTGAAAACTGAGCAAACCCGAGACACCACTTTCTGAGATGACTCAGACACCAGATCGATGCAGATTCACCGAGAGCCTCCATCGCCGTCACCAACCCCAGATTCACAACAGTTATAGTACGTGGTTAAACTTTTACCTTTGTTTTAGATATATATGGTGAAAAACTTACCTCATTATAAGGTAAAAATAATTATACCTATTAGCCCCTTAACATGTACTCCGCACATGTCAATTGCCTTTCATTTTTACAACAATTTCTCTCTTGATTTTGGGGAAGCTTCTCATTTTTTCATGGGACTTATTGCAACTTTTTTTATAAATATGATGTAGTCTATTGACTATCTTAATTATCCTCATATAGAAATAAGTTTTTTATTAATATCTATATTATGTGAGGGCATATGTGGTAGTTCAAAAGTTTAACCATTCTCTCAAGAATTGGCTTAATTATATAAAATATATATAAGGTTAAACATTCTAACCTATTTTATTCAGTTTCCTCCTCTGGTCATCAAAATTTATATTTATTTAGCATTTTAACTAGCTAGGTGCCATGGCCGTGAGCCTAGAGACATGCATAACACCTAGAAAAGAAGCAAGATGATGAGGACAAACCGACAAAGGAAATGCAGCCTCTGTTTTGTTTTGTTTTGTTTTTTTGACAGGTGAAGTTTCGTATGAAACAGTGATTGGAAATTTGGAACGACTTGGTGATGCTGTTGATGTATCCCTCAACATTTCTTATTCTGTTGAAATATTTTCCTTGTATGATCCATAAATCGGAAAGTTCAAATGAGATGCAATTTTTGTTTTTTTGTTTTTGTTTTGAGAATGAAATGGGATGCAATTTAACCAAATAGATTTTTCCACTACATATATAATCTACACCAAAAGAAATGCATCTCTCTCTTATTACAGGGCTTGTAATTCACTATACCAACCTCTATATTAAATGGAAAATTTGTACTTATTTAAAACAGAAAAATTTAGAAAGACTTGCATTCTAAGATTTAAAAACAAAATATGAACTATACATAATACATGGGGGCGGATCCGTGACAATATAAATTATAGTTAGGATTATACTCCAAATCTTGTCCATTAAATTTAATAATAATTAACTGTTGAGATGAGTCCTAAAGAATAAATCATTATCTATTATTTTTCTTTTCTTTTCTTTTTTATAGAATTAATTTATTTAATCTAATTATGAAAACTACTCCGATTTGGAATATAATTAACAGATTAATTGTTTTCCTATTGAAACTCAACTATTGCAGAGAAAAGAAAAAAAAAATTTGATCTTGATGAAGTCTTTGACGGAGCACGATGAAAATTGATTGAGTTTCAATCTCTTCAACCTCTTTCTCACTTTTTCCTCATCAAGATGACAGAGCACAATCAACATCATGATACTCTCAGTACATATCAATTTAAATCAATTTAACTGATCATGATTTAATTTTCACAATATGCTTCATTGATAAAGAGCTCAACTCCTCGTGGAGAAGAAGAAGGAGATGAAGTTTAGGTTAGGCCCGTATGTTGCTTAAATTCCTAATTTTGGTAATTATTGGATATTCCAAAACGAGTTAGTTATGAAAGATATTAATTAAGAAGAATTTAAAGAAGGAGAGAGAGAAAGAAAAATATTAATGCATAATTATTTGAAGTGATATTATATATTGTCTTTATTAAAAAATAATTAATAAATTGTCTTCAATCTCAACCGTTGATTGTTATTTTTGGAGTATAATCCTAACTATAATTCAGGTGGCCACGGATCCGCCCCCTCTATACATATTCTATATCTTTATACCAAATTATTCATGTGCTCTAGACCTTGGAAGAATTGGTGGCGGCCTTGTCCGTCGATCCTCCCAATCTTTTCTGATTGGGAAGCCTTTGACCCGTCAGCCAGTTGATTATGCGGCCACTTCCTTCGTACTTGGATGGTGGACAAGGGATTCCTGGAACAAGAGCAGGCATGAAATCTCTTTCTCTTCTCGTTCGAGTCTATCTGGGATCGCAGTAAGGTTCTACGTGGTGGGGTTTGGTGTTTTGACCGTGCTCCTGTTTGCCTTGAGGAGTATGACGGCGTCAAACTGCTGCATGAAATCCAGCTCAAACATGCCCATTTCTGGGTTAGGGTGTCACGCCTCTGATTTTTAACACAATTAAAAATCGATATATAACCCCATAATTATACATGCGTGAACGTTCAGCCATCAATACCAAATACCTGGAATTTTTTTTCCCTTTATACAACATACATATTGATGCCCTGAACCCACTATGTCAATATTGACCCGCCCACAAAGTCATATATTACATAAGCTTACGAATTAAATTGTCAACAACAAGATAAAACGTAAAAGCTCCTCAGAGTTTACTACATAGCGGAAGTCATAACAATGGCAAAGCCAATCAAGTTTGCTTCCTACCAGTTCTGCTGCCAATAAGCTACCTTAGGTTCAGCCACGATTATCCTGACCTGCAGGATTAACCCCTACACCGTTTGAATAGTGCACCGGGTTGTCATACAACAAACCCGGTAAGCTTTTGCAAGCCCGTATGAGTAACTCAAAACACAAAATCACGAGATGAAGCCCGCACAAAGCACGAGATAAACTCACACAAATCACGTTTAAATCAATAAACAAATCACGGGATAAACCCACACGAATCACGAGATAAACTCACACAAATCACCTTTAAATCAATAAACAAATCACGGGATAAACCCACACGAATCACGTTTAAATCAATAAACAAAGCACGGGATAAACCCACACGAATCACGTTTAAATCAATAAACAAAGCACGGCGGACAGACTAGAGCTCTAACTGATCGTATCCACAAACCCGGCCAAAGGCGTGAAGTCCCGATTTCCCACCCACGATCACATTTCGTGATCCATGACCCTCAACTCGTAAGTCTTTGGATCCACGGTATAAATACCAAAACATTAAAGGAGTCGCACATGACCCAAAATGTTACACGAATCTAAAATGAAAGATTCCCTGTAATTGATCCCTATCAATCACTCTCGGTACAAGACCCACACTTAAATAAACCCACCCGCGAACTAAAATGTTCCACAATACACAACACTTTTCAAAACAATAGAAATCAACCATTTCACAAAATATTATTTCACGAAAAGTCACACCTAAAACAATAAAATGAACGCACCCATAATTATTGTTTTACCACACAAATCCACCTACACATATATATATTTCACGTAAATATATATACACGTAGACATTCACTCAGGAATGCTACTAATACCAACTATAGTTTGCAGTTAACTAAATAACTATCAAAACGATAAGGTAAGCCCGTTCGTAAATGAACATTGTGAGATTACTCACCTCGAAACTCCCGCTGCGTCTTCACACCACTAGACTACTTACAGAATGCACTCTGTCAAGCACCTAAGGAAAGTACAACCTTGATTCAGTCAACGAAACACAAAGAATAACGTTCGAAACCCTAAATCGAACCAAAATTCCCAAAGTGACGCCCAAATGAGGCGAAACCACATCCGAGACCACCCAATGTCTCCGGAATACTTCTACGATCGATATGTCCAACCACAAGTCGATCGAATGCTCGGATCCTCACGGATCAATTAAATTCACCGATATGAAACGGTAAAAATCATAACAATTCCATTCGAACTCCAAAATTTGCATATTATATATCGAAACGCTCGTATCAACGAGTAGAACATATGTAATACCAAAAACAGTTCCCTACATGGCCGGAAAGCCACCAGATGCCGCCACAGGCGGTGGCGCCCCGCCGCCGGCCAAAAACTCATTATTTCACAAAACTCCCAACACCAAAAAGCTTCATCTAAGCATGCTTGTGAATTTTCATAACTAGCTCGAAGTCAGAAAACAAGCATAAAGGATCGAAAACCTACCTCACAAGCTTTGAATTTTTGCTCAAACTGAGTTGAACCGATTTCCACGTAAATCGATCCAAACAAACACCATAGATCGATCAAGGAGGCTCCCACGAACCCAAAGATGGAAGCTTGAAGCCGTGCCGTCGCCGGAACAAGGATTTCCGGTCGGGTCCGAAATCACCTAACTGCACCGCCTTACTGCGCCACACACGGTGGATATCGCCGCTAGAGAACACCACAGAGACGACCAGACGGAGGAGACGAACCAGCTGACCAAAATTCACGGCCAGAGATCGCCGGAGCTCGCCGTAAAAGCCGGGTCAGGTCAGACGGGTTTCTTCGATTCTGAGGGTAGCAGCCGAGAGAAAAGAGAGAGAAAGAAAGTTTCCAAAAACAGAAATGAGGAATTATGAAGATATTTTCGGAAATTCCCTATTTATACTAAAATGGAAACTTCTTTCAATAGCCATAACTTCCTCATACGAACTCTGATTTTCGCGTTCCACATGTCCACGAACTCGTATCGACGCGCTCTACAACTTTTCTGAAGGAAGCTTTTGGAGAATCTCAATGTATCAAAAGGCAACCTTGAACCCCCCCCCCCCTAAATCCACACTTTTCGAATACAAATTCATCCGAAACACTTCCGTTCCGTCCGCGAGCCATGAAACCATCCAATAATTACTAATTTAAATTCCGGAAAATCCTCGGAAAATAAATACAAATTTCCGGGGCATCACATAGGGTTTCTAGGATTCCTCCGCTTTATGAAGAACCGGAAAACTTCACCCTTATTGGTAATTTGTTGGGTGGCTTTCTGGACTATGATAAGAAGGAATTCAGAAAGGTTTGATCTAGATTTTGTTTGCCCATGATGTTACCAAACTGGTATTGCTTGAACGCAAAGTATTCTTGGATGTTGGTGTTGAACCTATCTTGCAATTCCAGTTTGAGCACCTGAAAGAAAGATGTCCTCAGTGTGGTCTGATCACACATGCAAGAGCTAAGTGTGAGGAGCCAAAAGCTTCTAGCCCAGCGGCTAGGGTTCTGACCTTCTCTGGCCCCTCATCTTCAGGAGGGTCTTTCTCCTTCACGCCTCAAAACTGCCGAGATCTTTTCATGGGTTCTTCTTCCATTCTAATTAAGAAGAAACCAACTATTAGAAGGTTGGTGAGATCCAATGTTGACACTGCAACAGGTACAGCTTCTGCAGCAGAGGAAGAAAGGAGGGATGCTTTTGACTCTATTGCAGGACATGTTGTGGAGCAAGTGCAGAATGGAGTTCTGTAGCCTGTTTCGGAGACTGACCATGGTCTGCAGATTCAGGTAGATGCGGTGCAGCCTAGGCAGATGGAGGCTTTGGCTTCCAAGGAAAGAGTGCGTACTAATGGTTGCAGCCCTTCCCCGAAGAAATTTAAGACTATCTTGGGTGGTAAGCTTCCTACCTTGCAGGCTAAGGCTCTAGGGTTGTTTTCTTGTTTTTAGGTTCAATAATTGAGCGCATTTGTTAACAATGAAGGTTACCTGTCTTTTGCTTGGCGGCTTGTGCCATTTATGATTTTGGTATAAGACAGCATCTGATATAAGTGGCTTTTGGCCGTGGATAAGTATTGAAATTATATATTCTTCAAAAAAAAAAAAGAGTAAAGTATGATAAGAGTTACTCTGTTTATATCCAAACCAACGCATAGCTTGATTAAACTGCCCAAACCACGCTTTTGGAGTTTGCTTAAGTCCATACAAAGACTTATTCAACTTACACACAACTTTTTTCACTAAGGTTTCATGTCTTGGTGGTAACTCCATATAGATTTCTTCAGAAAAATCTCCATGTAAAAAGACATTCTTCACTTGGAACTATTATAGAGGCCAATCCAGATTAACTGCTAAGGATAATAGGACTCGGACTGTATTAATCTTTGCCACATGTGTAAATGTCTCCTCATAATCAACTCCATATGTCTGTATGTACCCCTCTACAACCAATCTCACCTTATATCTATTCACAGAACCATAACCATTGTGTTTAATTATGAATATCCATCTACCATCCCACAGCTCTTTTCCTAATGGAAGTGGCACGAAATCCCATGTATTATTCTTTTGCAAAGCTTCTGTCTCTTCCTCCATTGTTTTTGCCCATATGGTATCTTTCAGGGCATCCTGCACTTTACTAGGAATAGATACATCGGATATTTGATTCACAAAAGAAGCATAAGACTTGGATAAGCTATGGTTGACACAAAGTTAACAATAAGATATTTGGACTTGACATTCAAACTTGGTTCATCTTGTTTGGGTGGTTTGCCACGAGTAGATCTATTAGGTATAACATAATTAGAAGTGTTGACACTATTATCAGAATTTGAAGGAACAACATTAACCTCAGGTTCTTGACACTCCTTAGGAATCAATTGATCAAGGGATTTGGTAAGGTTTTGAATCTCTTGAACTTCCTGAACTTTAGAATTTTTCACGTCTTTCTAACCAAGTAATAGAGGCTATCAATCACTAGAAATTGTGTGATCAATCTTTGCCATTGAGTTCTCCAGGGTTTGCTGATGATCAATAGTTAGATTTTGTGCCATCGATCGTTTGCCTACTGTGTTCTCTAGGATCTTCTGAGGATCGATCACATAAGAACTAGCAATCCATCATTGAGTCGTTAGTAGCTGCATCAACGTTCTTAAACACCTTAGGAACCTCCACCGTCACTCCACTAACTTTCTCTTCCAAATATGTGTGGCACTCTCTTGAAGAGAAGAGTTAGTGGGGGAAAAACAGCAAGCATCATCGTAATTAAAAATATCACATACATGGTGACATACATCTTCTGAGTTTGAGGGTGAAAGCATTTGTAGCCTTTATGATTCATACCATAATCCACAAAAACACACTTCAAAGATTTTGCATCAAGTTTCGTACATTGATTCTTAGAAACATCAACTATAACGGCACAACAAAAAGACAAGGGTAGTAAGATTGTGAAAGGGGCAAATAGAGATATGAAAGGAAAGAACTTCATAAGGAATTTGACCTTAAGAATAGGGAGGATATCCTATTTATGAGATGGCATGCAGTAAGAATTTCACCGCCCCGACCCTAAAGACATTTGGGCATATGAGCACTAAAAAAGAGAGAACGAGCTATATCAAGAAGATGACCATTTTTTCTTTCTGCACACTCCATTTTATTCTGGAGTTTGTGGGCAAGTTGTTTGGTAAACGATATCATGAGAATGAAAAAATTATTGAAACATAGAATTGACAAATCCCCCTCCCCGATTATCAAACTAAAAAACTTTTAAATAGTCCCCAAATTGGGTTTGGACAAATGCAAAAATTTTTGAAAGGCCCAAAAGACTTCAAATTGTGTTCAAGCAAGACTATCCAGGTAAGACAAATACAATCATCAATGAATAGCACAAACCATTTCATTCCAGACAAAGTAGACTCACAGGAAGGACCCCATACATTAGAATGAGTAAGTTCAAAAGGAATGAAATTTTATTGGTAGTACTTAAAGGATAATTGACCCGATGGCTTTTGTCCAAAACACACGACTCACAATGCAACTTAGAATCATCAACACTAAACAAGGATGACATTGATTTTTTTTTTCAGGACTTTACCTATTAGTTTGTAGCAAGTTGCTTTAGTATGTCCATACTTCTTGCAATAGTTGCATATAGCCTTTGGTGTGGATTGATAACCACAATAGATCGACAAGAGCTTCAAATTCCATTGCAGAAAAGAAAGCAAACACATAACACTCAGTTATGCAGTGGAGAATAGAGGAAAAATAATGAACAGCCTGCTGGCAACTTGTTATTTGAATTGGGGCTGTGAATATGCTTAGATAGACCCGAAAGAGTTTCAAACTCTAGGTTTAGGTTTAAGTAGGCTCAAATCTTCAGAGAAACAAATGATCAAGCCCAATGAATTGGGTAAAGAAAAAAGATAAGAAATATCGATAAAAGATCAAAGAAACAAAGAGTCCAAGTCCTAATATGATCTTTGCTGTGATACCAAGTCAAAGATTATAAGAAGATATTTTGAGAGAATAATTTCTGATATTTTATTCTTCTCACAAGGAGGACAAATATATACAAATACAATCCTTGTACCATACAGTAAGCAATAAACAATAGTAAACCTAATTAAAGTCTAATTAAAGTGGATTACAACATATACAACATACAAGAGTATCCTAAATATACATGGTAAATAGCATGACTCATACTTTAGTGGCACACTAGTCACTAGGCTCATACCTTTTCTAGAGACATCGACAGCGAGCCACTCAATAATTCAAAAGTGTAGAATCCGTGCATGTTGCTAGTATATTTTCACAGTCGATTTCATCCTCAAAACAATGATATTAACCTTCTCAACAATCAAGAATGTTGGAAGATCACCAAGGACACATCAACCAACACTCGTGCAAAATAACCAAAGGCATGTTCTTTAGTAGCATTGTCTATTTGCAATAGAATTTCCATTTGTATGTCCAATCCAAGTCATCGAATCTAGAGATGCTAAGAAAATATATAGGATTAAATTCTGCTTACTACCCTGTACTTTCAAGGGTTCATCAGTTCAGTCCCTGCACTTCTAATTTAATCAAAAAAGTCCTTGCACTCTCCAATTTCATTAAATCGATCCATTCCATCACTACTCCGTCAATTTTCTCTGTTAAGATGCTGACATGGCCAGCTGAGGTCTGATCCTGCAGTTTTGTGGGACCTTCTCACAGGGAAAATTCCCAAAATACCCTAGACTATGAGAGTGAAAACGAGGGTTCATCATGATCAGGGTCTCACCCATGCCACCAATTAAACTTCCATATCACTCTCACTAAACTGCGACCCATCGATGCCGGGATGAGAGTTTAAGCTGCCGAGATGGGTTATGTATTGGGAGGGACCGCAATAATGAACTGTCGGAATGGGGAAACATTTTCGGGTATCGGTGCCCAAGTTGGTTGGGTTGAGTGCAGGGGTGCACAAAGTAGAAATATATTGGCTTCTTGTTGGTATTCAAACAAGGGGTCGACTCCGGGACCGGTGCTGTTCCCAGGACTAGCTTGTCGGGAGAGTTTGCCGGGAGGAAAGCAGCGAGGTTTGATCAGTGATCGCAGATCGATTCCATTATGGATGAGAGGAAGTTGCCCTTTTACTGTAGTGATCGACCGGAGAAGAAAGCAGGGGTCGTGGGTGCCCAGAGAAGATTTCTGGGTGCTTACGGTGGCAGCGCGTGGGTTACTTTTGGGCATCGCCGGAATACGGAGAGGCTGCCGGTGGATCGTCGTCGGCCGCTGAGCACGATGGTGGTGGAGGTGATGCGGGGTTATGACTAGATACCCACTGGTGGAGGAGAGAGAGAAACCCAGATGTAGTTTCTCTCCCCTTGAGTTCTCTCTGAACAGAAACCCAAAAGCTGCAAAATAGAAAGAAAAAAAACTTGATTCTGATGTTGGGAATTTTCCCTGTGAGAAGGGTCCCACAAAATTGCTAGATTAGACTTCAGGTGGCCATGTCAGCACTTTAACAGAGAAAATTGACGGAGTAGTGACGGAATGGATCGATTTGATGAAATTGGAGAGTGCGATGACTTTTTTGATTAAATTAGAAGTGCAAGGACTGAACTGATGAACCCTTGAAAGTACAGGGTAGTAAGCAGAATTTAATTCAAATATATATATATATATATCAATATCGCATAAAATACATAGAAACAAAGTTAAGAGAGTAATATTTGAGATAGTAAGAACAAAGTTGCTTACAAAGTAGAAGCAATTTTTTTTATCTCATTGACCTAGCTCTGCTAGGGTTTACTCGATGGCGACGGCCTTCGACAAAACTTCCAATCTGACCGGAAGCGGTGATCTTCGACTACGATGGCGGGCATGTCCTCCCTTCTTATGTCCGGCTGGTTCGTGGGCGGCGGTGGTGGGGGTGCCCTCCGGCGTGCCCATCTGACTTTTCTTTGTGGTTTCCTTCGCGGTCTAAGGATCGTGATGGATGTTGGACATTGGCTGCTTCCGACGTCGTCTTGTTTGGGAGACAATCTGGTGGCGGATGGATTTGATTATGGAACCGATGGAGGTCGTCGGGGTTGGTATGTCGGCAAAACCCAATTTCGGGCGTTTGAGGCCGCTTCAGAGCGAGGATCTATGGCAGATCGTGCTGAGCCTCCGTCTACTGTCCTTCCAGGCTTTCGGCGCTGGGCATGGACTATACTTGAAAGCGATACCGGCGGAGGTTTTGGGTTGGATGACTGGAGATTTGCAGTGATGGAGGTCGACGGAGGCGTCAGACCGGAGTGAGCTGCCTTCTCCTTGTTGGGCAGACTGCTTCTGGGATCCTTGCTTTGGATTTTCCGGGCTAGGGTTAACAGGATGGGCTATGTCCAACTGGGCTGTGGGCTACTTGATTTGGTGTGGGTTTGGCTAGATTGGGGCTCTAGGGCCCATAGTACTATTTAAATTTTGTTTAGGTCACAAAGTTTAGATGCTTGGTTGGTAACTTTATTAAAACTTCTTCTAAGCATCTAGATCATTGTTAGAATAATGGTGCGTGGACTTTCCAAAAGGTGGGTGTACTCTGGGTATACTTGGTTTTATTTGTTTTAGAATAGGGTTTTGTATGTTTTAAAAGACGGCTCTTTACTGTCGACCCCATATGATTGTGTCGTTTGGTACTGCTTGCTGAATTATAAAACTGGGTTGACCTATTTTGATTCAAAAAGAAGTTGCTTACAAAGTAGTTCTTGTTGATCTTTCCTTTGAGATAAAGCATTAAACGCACAACATAGATCAAGAAAAGGGAAAACCTATCCTGCAGAGAAGAGTTAAACTATATGTTTTTGTAAAGAAAAAAAAAGGAAAAAAAGAAAAGAAAGAAAGAACATTTCATGTACGCAACATGAAATGATAGATTAAGCTGAAAGCTCCACAGGCTAAAAGCAAAAACAGGGAGTGCCAAATATTGCAGGGGATAAAGCCATAGGCAACTACGTGTAGTAAATGACAACCAAAACCTTAAAGAAGCACAGGGATAAAGCTTCACTGAGAATTCTTAATTCATTAACCAATTTATCAAACTCAAGAACTGATAATCATAATTGATTAATGTCACAGAACCAAAAGGATGAAAAGGCACTTCAAACAAAATATAGGTCCAATTGTTGGCTAATTCCACAATTACTTTTGTTTTAAATAGATTCCGTAATTACTTCTTTACTATTACACGACATATTTGCTGTTGATCGAGGCAATATTTGCTGTTGTGGCATTGCTGTTTGCTGAAGCATGGATTCTGTTGTGTGTGGAATGGCTGCAGATTGTTGATTCTGCTGAAGCTTAGAGAGAAATGAGTCCAACGAAAAGGGTTGCATAACAGATGCTGATTGCATAAGAGACTGGTTTTACAAGGCACAAGAATAACACTTTGACGTACTAGCGTACTACATCAACAGATCACACAGACATTACCCAAACACTTGCGTGCAATATTCTTCGACCCAAGCAGGTGTGCCTTCTGCAATCTGTTCTGCTACAGTGCTACATGTTATGCAAAAATGCCGTGAGTTGAATCGATGCATGTACATGGATGTTGCTCTGGTGTTGTAAGTTGTGTTTAATGGCAAGGAAGAAAGGATGCTGATTTTAATCTTTTAGCTCAATTTGGAAGCAGTACGTGATTCCAAAAAGAGTTACTATATGGAAAAAAATTATTGGCATTATAAGAGTATATGTGATGTAGCATATGTGATGTCTTATACTCATTATTAACCAATTGCCAAATCATTCTGTGCAAAAGTATATCATTCTCGTCCTAAATCCTATAGCTATTTTTTATTATTTATTTATTTTTTATTTTTTTAAATAGAGTTTGAAACCCAGTCATGAGTATTATTCAAATTACAAATAAGAGGGACACAAGGCCAAAAGCCCAAAAAGGAATATTACAGCTAGCTTTCAAACATGATATCTTGAATTATGTCAGGAGTCTCCGCTAACTATACATACTCTTCATTCGAACACCTAGCTAAATGGTCTAATTTATAGGCCACACCAATAACTTCGTGCGACACGTGTTTAATATGAGTTCCCATTTAAGCTCATTGACATAGGCTCAAATATCATCAACAATGAGACCAATTATCGAAGTATCTTCAACAATTATATTCACTGCTGCTGCTAGAGATGCGTTATCTAGGGGATGGCATAATGCACTGAAAAACGGTACAGCATTGAAAAAACTGGGTTGGAAACCGCACCGGAACAAAACGGTGTCATTTCTCTCCCAAATCGCACCGACCCGCATGAATATGGTGCGGTTGCGGTTTCGGGTCCTAATTCGCCCGATTTAAACCACACCGACCCGCTTTTTTATTTATTTTATTTTTAATATTTCTTATTTTTCTGATTGGTTACAATTCTAAGCTCATGTCGGCTTGAGTGCACCTGATCATCAATAACCCTAATAGCATGACCTCTTTTCTCATTCAGTCACTCTTCTCTCGCCTCTATCTCGACCTTCATATCCGATCAACCTTCTTCTCTCAATTCAGCAACCCAGCAACTGTTGTAAAATTTTAATTAAAACTAGCAAGCGTATGAATCGTCGTTAGTATAGTGTGCTAGTACGAGGTCGTTCCAACTGAGGATTGATAATCAATTTAAATCCTAACTCCATTAATCCAAACTAAAACACAAAAACACATAAACAATCAAGCTAAAGAAGATATTGTTTTTAGATTTTTGAATAAACAAATAATGTGAAAATTAAAGAAAGAAAGAAAGAAAGAAACAAACAAAATGTACAAGTTAAAAAGCAAAGATGATAGAACCTAGGGTTTCAGAATTAACCACTAACAATCGTATTTATGTTTCAATGCAATTAACAGATTCTTTTGCTTCTTTTGATGACAATTCCTGTATCTAAGTCCAGGTACGGCACTTAGAACATAGTTTTCCTTAAGTGTATGATTTTCTCCAGGTACGGTAGATGTTGTATATCCTAGCATGCAGTTTATCCAGGTACGGCATAAATTTAACACATAGGACTCATTACGTTCTAGCAAGGGAATCATGCAAACCATTACTTCAAGTACGACAATAATGTAATTCACAACTCTTAATCCTAAGAAGCTAATTTGAATTATATTGCAGGTATACGCCTCAAATTTGATCATCTTCTAATTACTAGCTGCAAAGCCCTAATGTGATCAATCAAAGAACTTGAACATAAAGCATCAATTTAAATAGTGATTAAGAATTCATCATAAAGAAACTATAAATCCATCAATATAACATCAAAGTACATAAACAATCATGCTAAGGCATCATCCTAACCCTAGAAAAAGGTTTAGCAAATAATTAAAACATAGGAAAAACTAAAAAGAATGGAAAGGGAAAAGAAGGGGAAGATGGATGAGTCGTCTCTGCTCCTTTAGGCGTCTACATTGTGCTCCGGAGATGTCCTACTCATGTAAAATTCGTGCTCCTTTATATAGGGGAGATTCCTACTCATCTTTGGCTTCTAGTTTCCTTGTAGGACTTGAGATTATATTCCTTTCTTCATTTGGAATGGAAAAACCTTGAAATATCTCTTGTAGAAGCAGGAATACATGTGTTCTTTGCATCCTCATCTGAATCTTTGTCCTTGAAACATTAGGATTGACGATCTTGTGCCACGGAACTTGAGTTCTCCACGAAGGGTAAGGCTATGATATGTTAATATTTCTCATACATCAACTATTTTTACCACTTTGAGGACTCATTTTACCACTTTAAGGACTCATTTTACCACTTAAGGACTCATGCGGTAACTAAAATTTTTTTTGCACTTTAAGGACTCATGTTACCACTTTGATGACTAATATTACTATTTTGAGGACTCATTTTTTCCACTTTAAGGCAATTGTATGCATGTCATGCCACGCCCCGAATTTTGAATAAAGGAATTCAAATCCGAAACGCGAGAACAAACAATCACAAGAAGACTCTTAGAAAATTTTTCAAATAAACTAAGCAACAAACAAACTAAACTCACAATGTCAATACCGACTCGTTCTTTAGAGTCACATATTACATTACAGATAGTTTACAAATCAAACTGAATGACAATTCAATAAGTAAACACACCCACCACAACTCACTACCCAGCGGAAGACTTAAAACTAAGAGCACCCTTCCACGTCCACGCCATCGAACGTAAACCTCAGCTTTGATAATGATCACTCGATATTCAAACCTGCACAATAACCCCTACACCATAGAATAGTGCACCGGGAATGTAAACAACAAACCCGGTAAGCTTTTCAGCCCATATGAGTAAACTCAATTAAAGTGACTCACGTCACGCATGCTTATAATCTCTCAATTCGTGAGATGAATTAAAGCAACAATATTTAATTCCACAAAACACAACCAAACATCAAGTTCATATCATATCATATCATATCATCTCAACGAAAAATCACACTCACTTCCCCTCAACATAAAGCATTTGTCAAAATGATGACCTCACAACTCATTCCCCAATCACTACAGATCACAACCCACAACTGTACCCACAATAAGAATTAAGCAAAATCAGTAATCCCTGCATAGAAACTTAGTTCAGGAGATCACATGAAAACAAACAAAAGAAATCATATAAATCCCTGCATAGAGTTTAGTTCAGGAATTTACATTAAAACAAACAATTCAAAAGACAATAATCCCTGCATATAACTTAGTTCAGGAGATTACATTAAAACAAACAATTCAAAAGACAGTAATCCCTGCATATAACTTAGTTCAGGAGATTACATAGAATTCAACAATTAGAAGGAAAAGGAAAATAAATGAAGAAGTCAAACAACTCACACTAAAGTCAATAATCACCCATCAACTCCAAACTAAAGTCGATAGTCGATGTTCACCCATCGACTTTGACTAAAGTAGATGATCACCCATCAACTCCAAATACTCTTGTAATACAATTCCATCAATCACTCACATGATGAATTGTATACCGCTACACTCATACAATTACACCAATCACTCACATGATGAATTGTATACCTCTACACACATACAATTACATCAATCACTCACATGATGAATTGTATGCCTCTACACTCATACAATTACATCAATCACTCACATGATGAATTGTATGCCGCTACCCTCATACAATTACATCAATCACTCACATGATTCAATCACTCACATGATGAATTGTATACCGCTACACACATACAATTACATCAATCACTCACATGATGAATTGTAATCCCGAAAAGAGTAATGCTCGCAATAATAATTAAATAAAATCACCATCATTACTTCACCAATGTCACACCATCCAATATATATATTCCACGTAAATATATATATATACGTAATCATTCACGCATGAATGACCACTAATACCAACTATAGTTTTATAAATTATTCCTCTCGAAAATCATTTTATATCAAAATATTGTTTTAACCTACCCATGAACCGTTGTCGATCAAGTTCATATATTTTAAAACAAATAATTTATTTCGATAAATACGATTTTTCATGCTAACAATTAAATATACTAAATTAAAACATAACTATTTTATCAACCGAAACACTGTGAGATTTACTCACCTCTAAATCCCGCTGCGTCTTCTTTTACAGCCGAGATAAAGTACAGAATACACTCCATCAATCACCTCGCAAGTTCAGAAATTTGAAGAACCCTAGATTTCCAATCTTCAAAATTCGACCTCCACACTTTGAATCGTTGCAAGCCGCTTGGAGGGAAGCATCTACGTCCTCTGGGCTTCAAAAGCCCCCAAGAATCACCGCCTGAGGTGGCCGGAATCGGAAGTTTCGATCTGGGTTCGAAGCATCGTTGCCGCCAAACTTTCCGGTCTTGTAGCGCCGTGTACAGGTCTACCCACACCGTGAAACTTCACGGAGACGAAGTTGGGAGTGAGGCGAAGAGATAGGAACAAACGGCTCGTCGATTGGTGGCTGGAGGAGGGAGAAATCAGCCGGCGAAGGTGGCTGCTCGGGAAAACTCGACAGAGAGGAGAGAGAAGATATTTCCCTTTTTGGAAATTCTGAGTTTCTGATAAAATTTTCGGATTTTTCCTATATATCCCAAAATGGAAACTTTTTCCGAAGGCCATAACTTCTTCATACGAACTCTGATTTCTGCGTTCCACATGTCCACGAACTCGTATCGACGAGCTCTACAATATCCATGAAGGAAGTTTTCAGAGAAACCTAATGAATAAAAAGTCAACCTTTGCAACCCCCCTAAAACCATACTTTCAGAATAAAAATTCGTCCGAAACACTTCCGCACCACCCTTGAACCACGAACTCGTACAAATGAACACTTTATTAATCCCAGGAAACCTTTAGGAATTAATAACAAATTTCCGAGGTCTTACATGTCATACGTTAACACATTGTAGAATTTCCCTACCCCCTCCAGGAATGTTAGTGAACTCCCGAGCAGATTTTCTGTTCTGACCTATCTTCACTCAAACGATCATAACTTTCTTCAAAAGAGTCGAAATTGAGATCCGTAAAATTCTACAGAAATTAGATATCCGTAGTTTTCTAATGATATAAGGCTCATTGTCTAGTTCGATCTGGTAATTTCCCAGTAATTTGGCAAAATTAGATGTTCTGCACAGGCAGATTTTGGGACTTGGGATTGCACATCGCCTTTCAATCCTAGTTAGCTCATATTGGCCTTTTTTATTATTTCTATGAGACAAACCTACAGAAATACTAAATTAATGTAAATGAATCATAAATAAAGAGAACTAAACATAAATATCAAGATTAAGAGGCATAGAAATATAGGAAAATATAAGCACATCAGCAACTTGACACTTCTTTGATTTTGGCTCCCCTCCTCGGGGCTTTTTTTATTGTTAAGTTTCAGAATGTATCATTTTCACAAGATGGGTCAAATTTGGCCTGGCATTTTGGGCCTCATTTTATGGGCTTATAAAGTAAAAACAATAATCGGGTTCAACCCGAAACCGAATCGCACCGCACCGAAAAATGTGATAACCGAATTGATGGGTTTAGCCCATTTGAAATGTGGTCGCGGTTTGCAAAATGCCCAATCCTATAAAGTAGTTTGGTTGTGGTTTCGGCCTTGAACCGCACAGCCCCGCACTGCGCCCACACTATCAATGTCAATGCATTGCTAACCATGTTGCTTGGCAAACAACACTCCTCTCAATACAAAGGCACCCACGTGAATAGCAGAGGAAACTCCACTTACATATTTGCTGAAAGCACCCAAACAATAGCCATCTGCGTCAAGCATTACTCCACCTATTCCACCATTTCCACAGCCCTCCGAAAAGGACTCATCTACATTAAGTTTGAGTCCTTGACCTATTTTTTCCAAAAAAGAAAAAGAAAAAAAGAAAAATGAAATTGGTTCCGTGACTTAAAAGAACAAAATTGGAGAATTATTTCCCAATCAGTTTGTCTCAATGACAAAAATATCGGATATCGAAGAAATATTAATGGTTCGAAAAATGAAAATTTTCGATGGAAATATCGATTTCGGTAAATAATCGAGAAAAATGATGGAAATTTGAAGAAAAACATAGAAATTTTAAGTGAAACTGTTGTATGTATTTGTTTTATCAATTATCTACTATATTTGAAAAGAAAACCTTGAATGAACATTGTTATATAGTGAGTTGTAATAATTTAAGATGAAAATGTAAATGCTGAATCGCTGACAATTTTTAAAATTTTTGAAATAAACCATTTTTTTTTAATGGCTGGAAACCCAATTGGAGGCTAGGCCATCACGCCTTATATACATTCTTTGTATATATCATACATTACACCTTGAATTACATGAGTAACTTAGAACCACATAGAGGGCCTATGAGGTACAAAATCTTCACTATCTTCATCATCTCTATGTGTAGAGCCTTGAGTGTATTGTGAAGAATAGTCATTAATTAAATGCCATCCCTTTGTAGTTTTGCATTTGAAGAATATTCATAAGTCGATCCTAAGTTTGCGTCTGGAGATAACAGATCTGTAGGGACTTGGATTAACTTATTTTTGTAATATCTCAATACTTTACTAATCTCATATATAATGTAGGAGTGTATTGAGATATAATATGTGTATGTATTAAGATACTAAATATTAAAAACTATTAAATGTCATTACTTAGTACGATAAAATAAACTATAAAAACCAAATGCTTAATAATATTAACTAATTACTTACCAAATTTTGGTTCACCAACTAGGAGCATAAGAATTTTTTGGAGTGAAGAAGAAAGTAGTATGAGAAAGAAGTGAAGAAAGAAACTTGTAGTTTCATTCGGAGGAAGAAATGAACTGAATTTTGAACTATTTATAGAAGTGAAAATTTGAAAAGTTATTGTAAAACTTTTGAACTTTTGGTAAATAGAAATTTAGGTAAAAATTTATAGTTGTAAGTTAGTTACTGATTGGATATTTACCTAAGTTTTCAGATTCGTAGGAAAAGGAATATATATTAGAATGTTGCAAATATGAACCAAATGTAGGTGCAGCAGAGATGGTCAAGGCGTTTAAGAGTATTGATGTGACCAAGATTTGAACCTTGATGACCCCAATTTGCCTTTTTGATTGGAATTTTAGTCCAACTAAAATTCAATCACGTGGTGGGATATTGAGATTGACGTACGTGGCACGTGAAGAACGGTCTACGAAACGCAATACCCTATCGGTCTATTCAAACAAGCAGGAGGAGAATTTCCTTTCCATTTGTCTATTGACCACGCTAAAACCTAATAAAATGTTAAACTCACTGCAAAAAAAATTTCTATGGTTTTGTACTTATTGATAGTTTTCCTTCAATTAATCTAACAATAATGCTGAAATTTATTGCTAAAAAACAAACGATGAAAAAATAATTAATTGAAGATCGATTTAGTAAAAGCCCTTTTTATGAACATAATATTTTTGTCATAATCTTCATTGACCGTCACAGGTTGTCCTACAACTCTTATTATCATCTTCATTACCATAACACAAAAGGTTGCATTTAGAGAGAAATGAATCGCATACTTTTCTTATGTACTCTTTAGAGGCAGGGTAGGAGGTAGCGGGGATAATAGGCTAGAAAATATTGACACTGGAGGCAGGGGGGTAAGTCGGATGACTTTGAACTCTAGCAGGCAGAATGTGATAAGCCTTGTTCCCCACGTTTGAAATTGCTTGGCTGCTAGCAATGGAGTAGAGAGTGACTCTCCTTGATCGACAACTTTGGGGTTGCACATCAGAAGATACTATTCAATCTTGTGCAAAATAAAGCACATAAACACAATGAAAAATGAAGTAACAAAGAGGTTGCATATATATGTAAAAAGGGCATATATGTTTTCCATAGGTATATATATTTTTACCTGGATCGGAGGTTTCTACCAGATGAGTTGGGTTGCAAAGAATTGGCCGTTATGTTCCGGATTGCAAAGGATTGGAGCTAGGTTGATTGGTTTACACGATAAGTTGAACACTTTGGAAGAAAGCAAGCAGCCAGATTCGTTTGCTTGCACGACATATCCAAGGGCCGGTCCCTTGGCTAGCTTTGCTATTCATTTGTCTATCTTTGACGTACATATATATGTTCTTTTCGAGCCCTTCCATTAATTATCAAATCGAATATGCTGCTTCTTGTTCCGTCCGCTTTATCTTTCTTCTCCCCTTAGCTAGCTAGATACCAGCTGCGCTTAGAGCTTTCCACAGATTATATCGATCCATCTATCACTAATTTCTTTCTTTCTAATCAGGATATATATCCACTGAATCTTTCCTTAGAGATAGACTGATCGACCAACAATGGGAAATTGCCTTTCCCTCTCATGTTCAACCAAGAACATCATGGCGAATCCGATCGAAACCACATTCAAGCTTCCCTCTCCATTACCCAGTTGGCCATCTGGTAAGGATTTGCACAGATTGATCCCACTAGCTCTTCTATTTAGTACACATTAATCTGATTATGATGTGTACCCGCTGCAGTAAATTTCATTTGATTTCTCAGCTTCTAATTTATCTACTTTTTAAGATATATACATTACAATACAAGTATGTTATATATATCTGTATTAAAAAGCGCGCCTTAAGGCCTGAAAGGCGCAATTTTCCAATTCTACTGCGTCTGTTTTGATCGCAAGGCTCAAAGGCTTAAAAAGCGTACGCCCAAGGCGCTGAAGGCACAGAAGGCGTGAAAGGCAAGGCAAAGGCCTACGCCTTAGAGAAGAAGAGAGAGAGAGGAAAAAAAAAGGAAAAAAAAAAAAAAAGAAGGCCATGACTTACATGCTTCTTCTTTCTGGCACCATATATATTCAGAATTCCATTGTGCGTGTTGATCAGACTCGTGAGGTTTAGAGAATTGGAAAGAAAAGGTCTTAATATATAGCTAGCTAGTGTTATTAGTTGAATAGGACTCTATCATATCCTAACAAATGACATATTTTAATATATAACCAATCCTTGTTACAATCAAATACTTTGTTCTAAAACAGAATTATTCAAGTTGGTTGCAGGTGAAAAATCATTTAACCATTGTGATTGAAGATATTGAATCATTCAAAGATCACCTAATGCTTAAGCTAAGTTGCAAGGATTTTGTTTTAGGATGACTGCCCAGATACTGAAAAACAATCTATAATATTGATGTTCTAGTATAGTTATATATATTTTTTCTTTATTATATGCAAGGCTTACGCCTTACGCCTTCACAAGGCTCTCCCGAAAACGCCTCGGATTGCGCCTCAGCGTTTTAAAACATTGATATATATACACACATAAGATCGAATTGCTGTATAGATATATACAGGTATATTCATGTTGCGCATGCATGCAGGTAGTGGGTTCGCAAATGGAATCATACATCTGGGAGGATTACAAGTATGCCAGATTTCATCTTTCAACAAAGTATGGGCAACCCATGAGGGAGGACCAGACAACCTTGGGGCAACCTTCTTCGAACCTTCACCCCTACCCCAAGGATTCTATATGCTCGGTTGCTACAGCCAACCCAACAACAAACCCCTTTTCGGATGGGCCCTTGCTGCCAAAGCCGACGATCACTCCTCCTCTCCATGGCCGGCTTTACAGCAACCAGTTGATTACACTCTGGTATGGAGCAGCGAGTCCGTGAAGATGAAGAAAGATGGTGATGGATACCTCTGGTTACCCACTGCCCCGGAGCGTTATGCAGCCATAGGCCATGTTGTCACTAGCTCTCCTGAGAAGCCGTCCCTTGATAAAATCAGGTGCGTTCGATCTGACCTTACTGACCAATGTGAAGCTGACTCGTGGATCTGGGGACCCCCTGGTGGCACCATTGATGGGTTCAATGTATATAGTCTCACACCCAGCAATAGGGGCATCCAAGCTATGGGTGCCCCCGTTGGCACATTCCTAGCCAGTATTGGTAAAGCAAATAATATAGCTTGTTTGAAAAACAATAACACCCAACCACACACTTGTATGCCAAACCAGAGCCAAATTGATGCAATACTTCAAGCTTACGCTCCATTCATATACTTCCATCCCGATGAAGCTTACCTCCCTTCTTCGGTGGGTTGGTTTTTCACAAATGGAGCACTTCTGTATAGCAAGGAACATGTAGAAAATCCCGTTCCAATTGAACCCACGGGCTCTAATCTTCCACAAGGCGGCTCAAATGAGGGCGCCTATTGGTTGGACCTACCGATCGATCAAGGCGCCAAAGAACGAGTGAAAAAGGGAGATCTTGTTGACGCCGAGGCCTACTTACACATAAAACCCATGTTAGGCTCAACATTCACTGACATAGCTATTTGGGTCTTCTACCCTTTCAATGGCCCCGCAAGGGCCAAAGTTGAGTTCTTCAATGTTTCGTTGGGGAAGATAGGTGAACATGTTGGTGACTGGGAGCATGTCACATTAAGAGTCAGCAATTTTACTGGCCAACTCTGGAGTGTCTACTTCTCGGAACACAGTGGAGGAATATGGGTGGACGCTTCTGGGCTTGAATTTCAAAATGGCAACAAACCGGTGACATATGCATCTTTGCATGGACATGCCTTCTATTCCAAACCAGGACTTGTTTTGCAAGGGAATGGAAGCATAGGAATCAGGAATGATACTGCAAAGAGTAAAATGGTAATGGACTCTGGACTGAGGCCTTCAATAATTGCAGCTGAGTATCTGAACGCGGCTATCATTGAACCACCATGGCTTAACTACAGCAGGAAATGGGGTCCGAAAATTAGTTATCAGATTTCGGATGAAATAAAAAAGGTGGAGAAGCTCTTGCCTGGAAAGCTCAAGACTGTTTTTGACAAGTTTATCAAAAGTCTACCAGATGAAGTATTGGGAGAAGAAGGGCCTACAGGTCCCAAGATGAAGAATAACTGGAATGGAGATGAAGTTGTTTGAAGGCTTAGTGGTTAATTTGTTTAGGTAAGATTGGATATTTTAACTGTAAAAGAGATCGAAATTCTTGGTATGCTATGTTAAAAATATATCCAAAATAGGTATGTTGAAAATGTTGAGCATTCTCTTAAAATTACAGATGTAATGACCATGCATATACGATCATATTCACATATTGATTTTCCATATACAGTATGAACAAACGATATGAAAGGGTGATTGGAATTGGTGATGATCTTACCAGCTATAGATGACATGGAAACTCCACGTTTCTAATTCTTTTGAAATCTTTTCCTTCTTAAGTTCAGGGTATCAATTCAGATATATGTTTCCACCACATGATAAATGGTCTGGCTTATACAATCCATCAATGCCTCAATGGATCAATCCCGACCGTACCGGAATCTAACCCAAAGAAATGCATCTTGCTTACGGAGCTAATGTAGAAAGACTACGAATAACAAAAAGAATATCTCAACTATAATTTTATTATTATTATTATTATATGAGAAGAAACGTGAGCACTTCATTAGTTCCAAATTTGACAATAGTATAAAGGAATCTGTCATAGTGTGGTCCAATGAAAATAAGTTCCCCACACATAATATTGTACTAAAAAATAAACCTCAAAACAAGAACACACCAAACATGAGTCCACATATACAAAACAATAAGGAGGGTAAAGCCAGACACAGCCTTTACTCAAAGAAACTCTCATGGGAACCCTTCTAATGAGGATCACTAAAATGAGGACTAATTGAAGACTTTCTAATCAACGGTTTAGAAGATCCACTTTTCGATTACATTACAGCTAATCAACTGTTAGTGTTTATGTAAGCATGAGTAGATCATTTCTGAAAATTTTCTTCCAAATTGCTAATTGTTAAGATACTGTACTAGATCAAATCAATGGACGAACCAAATCTGTCAAACATGAACCGTTCATGTTCATAACTGCTAAATCACAATTATGAATATTTTAACAATTTTCAATTTGCTTGAAAAATTGCATAAATGATCTACACATAAATATCTAAAAATCTAACGGTTGATTTGTAAAAATGTAACCGAAAGGTGGGTCTAACACAAAAATCTTCAACTAGCCCTCATTTTAATGGTCGTCATTAGACGAGCTCCCCCTACATTTTGCTCCATATAAATCATTAAAATCAACTAAAACTAAACTAAAGGGCTTGGGCTCCCACTCCCGATCTAAAAAATAAAACAAAGAACAAACATTAATTAAGGACCAATTGGGCTTCCAAGCCCATGAGTAGACCCCAAACCAAACCCTAGCCACCAAGGGACCAACCAAATAACCGTGCCGTCGCCGACGATATCATCTCCACTAGCTTCATCCCCGCTAGCGTCACCACCTTCTCCCAGATCAAGAAACCAATTCAAAGGGCAGAGGCAGCCCACCGGAAATTGCTTAGTGAATTCCTTTATTGCCATCAAATCTGATTCTGGGTGCAGAACATAAATTTGAGCCCCAAACTAGCCGGGAAGGATCACAGTTGAATCAGTGAAGCCGAGACGATCAACCAGGCATGGGTAGGTGGACTCTGTTACTGCTGGATCATCTGGCTTCGGGCATAAAACCAATGTCGCTGCGACGTCAGCACCTGACATATGTTAGGTAATAGGGAGATCGAACTGGAAGGGGGATGAGAGTGAGGGATTCTAATGAGAAGAGGGGAGGAGATGGTGAGGACGATGGAGGGAGATTGAGATCGAGAGAGGAAAACTTAATAACATTAAGCCTTGTGATGACATAGTACGTCTAGAGAAAAGTTTCTCTCTTAACCTTATTTGAAATTCGGAACTATAGATTCTAAACTTTTCTAACAAATGTGAGTGTTAAATAAAGACTCATGTAATGTGGTAGGTGATCACTCATGAAATTATATTGTTAGTTTTTCTGTTGGTTTCCAGTCTGTAGAGACCTCAAGAGTCATGTACGTCGGGTTCCGTTACCTGTCAAGAAAAGAATAGGTCAGGGGTAGATCGGGGTTGCCGGCGTATAACCCTCTGATGCCTAAGTTAGTATCGGTATAAGATGTTGACAAAGTAATGGTACAGAAAGGTACAGTTTTGACTTACCTGATATGGAAGGCTTTATAGCCTGGTGATGTCTGGATTCTGTATCCATATCTTGTTGACCCCAGAGGTGGTTCCGGTCCACATGGATGCCAACGGCCTAGCCTGTCCCATCAGGGAGGCTCTGAGGTATTTCCCGATGGGTTTGAGGTGAGTTGTGATGACTGATTGGCCCTGTTTTTCTGGTGCTTGCGCTCGATATGCATATAATATAAACAATTGGAAATGATGATATGACATCTAAGTATAATATAAACAGTTGGAAATGGTGATATGACATCTAAGTCTAACAGAAAATATACCACATTCTTTAATACTTAATTATGTAAAAATATTTTGAAAATATAGAATTTTCCTCATGAAGCAAGCATGGAGGCTTTTTAACAGTAAAATTACGTTGTTTTACTTCAAATGAACTTTTATCTATATAGATACAAAAATTAAACATTATTATTCTTTTTTATAAGAAAAAGAAAGAACAAACTAGATCGAAGAGTCTATACGACACCTAACCTTTAAGTTTTTAAATAAGAGCGGAGGGCGAGAGAACATAAGCAGAGGTAACAAGATGTTGTAGCCACTGATGTTAGCATAGCGATAATAAAGCCATGTCGACAGGCTACAAGGACAAAAATGATAACTAACACCTTGAAAAATTTTCAACTTATGAAATGTGCTTGTCGCAAACACAACTACTTAAATTACTTAGTTGAAAACAAGCTAAATTTAAGTTAGGCTAAAACATGACAATTGTCTAAGTTGGGACTCCCCAACCTTAATATTAGCATAACATAACTTTTTTTTTTTCTTTTTTTGAATAGAAATAGATATCATTAAGATCAATAGCCGGCAAAATTTGCCAATGGCTAGAGTCTAACTGTACTTACAACAAGATAGCCGGCAAGAAAAACCAGAAACCCTATTCTAAGCAAAAATAGACTCATTACGTACGAGTCGATGATAAGCTCGCTAAAATTAGCGAACTTATAAACAAAGAAACTCCGTGTCTTCTAGGGAAAAATCATTGACCAGCATCCCCATTGGCCAGTCGCCCAATTGCGGTACTAACAAAAAGCCACTTCCTAGCAAACAAATAGGAGCACCTCCTTATTCATAAGCCGCTTGAAAAATGCAAATCTTATTCAAGATAATTACCAACTCCCATAGAAGTCTTAATCTGACAACGATTGGTCCTGGACCATCAACCGGCCCAAATGCCCAAGAAGGTCCACCTCTTAGGCCAGGCCCATCCTCTACTAAGTGACAGAAGAGGGTGGCAAGACACCCTCCCTAATGGCCCACATCATAGAGCCCATCAGCCCAAACTTAGGCCCAGGCCCAAAAGCCCAAGCCCAAACCCAAGCAACGAGGACATCAGCCTTATCCCCTAGTGGCCAAGCTGCTTCTGCCGCCATCCATCCCTCCGGCGACCTGCCGTTCCACAGCAGTATCAGAACCCAGCAGAAAAACCGGACAAAGGCTGGCAAAGACTGCACCGACTGCCCCATGCAAACCGCGCCTCTCGTGCTGTACATCATTCCCCTGCGCAGCCGCCGGAATCAAACAGAACGGCCTCGAATTCCAGCCGTACTTGAAGTCACGTGTAGGTATAAGGTTTACACTTGATGTGTTGGCATCCCTATACAAAGCATTGAAGAAGCCTACAAAGGTCATCAAAATGATCTCGGAGAATTTCAGGTAATTGCATCTCATGCATAAGCACGGGATTGCAACATGTGTTGCAATCCCCGAGTGAGCCCGAGTCAGTCCTAGTCAACCCTACGTTTTTGGGAGTCCAATTTTGGAAAATATCTTTTGGTTTTTAGATTTGATTTTACAAAGATATTTTTCAACTGATAAAATCGTGCTTTTGAAGTCCTAGGTGATTTAGGATTTGTTTATTTTAATTGGATATCTTTTATTAAAAGATCTTTCCTAGTAGGAGTCCAATTAGGGTTAAGTCTTAATTGTTGAGAATTTATTTTCTCCTCAATATATTCAGAAAAGTAGCGTTGATTGTGTAGGGATTTTGATGCAAGAATTATTGTGTGTCTTGCTTGCTTAGAAAGAGTTCCATAGGAGTCCATGAAACACTTGTTCTGTGTCTAAGTGTTTCATTGTTCATTCATATACATGCATTGATTCTCTCGAGATCAGTAGAGAAGATTGGTGGTGCAAGTGGAGCGATATTTGCAGATCGTTCAAGTGAAGAAGAAGGTCAAGATTCAAGACAAGCACCTCTCTAGTGAGTTTAGAGATTGTAGCCGCGTAGAGAGCTATATGTGTTTGTAAAGAACCATATCCTTCATCAATAAGTTGATTGATTTTATTTGGGTTCTCAAGAGTAAGAGCCGCGCAGTGTTTTTAATTTCAAAATTGAGGTTTTCACTGCGTAACCAAAATTGTGCTTTATGTGTGAATTTTTGATTTCTGCCCAGTAGGGATTGCAACGTGTCTATCAATCCCCGAAACCCAGAAAAACGTTTCATCCAAGTATTTTCATCACGCTCTGAGATCTGATCAACAGCCCTTCGAGTCCACGATCTACTAGAGGCCAGAGACATGCCTAACTCAACTCGAGATTGAGAGATCGAGACCGCCAGTCCCAATTCTACCGCCGTCGCTGTTATGGAACTCTCGGGTTCGCTTGTTGGAGGCTTAACATAACATAACTTGGTGCAAGGTACACTAACATAAAAAAAACTAATGAGGCAACACATGCTAAAAAAGAAAAAAAAAAAAACTAGACATGTTTCCTAGTCTCTTGTGTGCCGTCATCGTGTGACGCCTACACCACAAAACGGCTGATCTCGGTTGATTGTTGACCAGCCACGTTAATAGTAGGAGTAAACGGCGTCCCATCCTTCTTAGTGTGCGCTGCTATGTTAGCTAGCACACGACGGTCCATTGATGCCTCAGAAGCAATCTTTTGTGGGGTTACCATCAGCTGGAACTGTCTTAGCAGTCACACCAGCATCAACACTACTAGCTCCATCATCCTTGTCGCCCTCCTCTCAGACTCCGTCTCACTTCTCCCTTCATCATCCTTGTCACTAGAGTCAGCACCCTCCACATCATGGGCAGATTGGCTGGTGATACCCTTTACACGATTCTCTGCAGCAGCCTTAGCTATCACGCCTCAATTTTCAAGGACAAATAACAAACAAGATAATGTAACACAAAATATATTGCGCGTGATGGTTCAGACATAAACACAAAAACTTGAAACTTTTTTTCTTTTAAAGAAAATGTGGTGACCCAAGAGAGGGGTCCCACAGCGCCGCGACCCCGAGCCAATGAGAAACCTAAACCGCAAGGCCTTTTGGGTTTAGGTTGTTGGTTTACAAAACACTTTCTTGGACAAATCATTCTAGCAACCGAACAACGTATTTTCAGAAGCGGAATTTAAAATGGGCTAAAGGATTTGGGCTTTCAATAGAAGCCCAATTTGTAAAATAACAAATCACTAGGTAAAAACAAGTATGAGGGACGCGCCCCAGGGTTACGGGTCTCCCGAAATTTTGTGAATAAGCGAGTAGAAAACAATTAAATAAACAAATAAGTTACTTCAAAATCCGATAAGGGACCAAAACCTTCTTTTAATAAAGTCAAATAGAAATGCGCCAAGCCGGGCCATGTGCCTCCTCTGTACGCTCCCCGACCACATACTCGAAACCTGCACACTGTTGTAGGGGTGAGCTTTTGTCCTCGCATGCCCAGTAAGGGCTGACCCAACCATGCTAGGTTTGAAAAATAATATACTTGAGAATATTTACTACATAATATTGTGCACCTTTATCGAAAATACTTTAAAAAGAGGCAACCACAAACATTTATTCTCTGTTATAAAACATATGCAGCATGCTTACACAACTTGGAGCTCCGAGATACTTACCTGCCGGCTACTCTAAAACAATGGTTGACCGGCTCGGTTCGTCATCCTTCGAGAACCGGCCAACTACTCTGTAGTGCTTGTGACTATAAGTAGCGAAAGTGTCCATTTCCTGGCCCTGAGTGTCCTATGACTAGTTCACCGTCGGTACTTACCTTTTTCCTCGACGAACATATGAGCACAGCCCCCTCCGGAGGTTCACACGGTTATCGACACTGTGGGATCCCTAGGAATCAACGCATCTAGGTCTCATTCACTTTCAGGTCACAAGTACAAACATACTATGGGTACAGTATCTCAACTTGCAAGTCTAGCCTCGGTTTTCGCAATAAGCAATTATTAGTTATGAAATCATAGGTATCACGAGGCTTCGACTAATGAACAACCAAAAACGTACTTACAGGCAACTTATTATTGTACTAGAGCATTCCACATATAGAAAAGCCTCTAACAAGGAAGGGACAGCTCAGTACCCTACCTGGAATTGGAGTGCTCGCCCAAACTTAGTTTAATTTTCAACTTTGAATACTTCGTCCAATTCCTTGTGCACACGCTCGAATCCTTTGAAATAAATTCAAACTAATGAGTAACTTGACGTCATTAACTTAATTAACCGAGCACCTAAAGCATTCACTTAATTCTCTTAAAGCCCATCGATTTATTCTTTAATCCAACAGTGATCTAGAACTTATGTTTGTAGAGATCTTCCTTTAATAGATAAAACCTATTATCCATTCCCAAATAATCCAAATGATCGACGTAGCATTTGAATCATTCTGGATATGGCTAATACTTGGCACTTTCACCTTCATTTGTTTAGCATTTTTACTTTAAGATAACAATTCACAATTACCATTCTCAATGGATTACAATTTTGGGATATGGTAGCTTTAAAGTACCTCACTTGTAATTTACTTCATTTATCGAGATCGAATGTTCTAATTTCACTTAACTGCATAAAGCTCACCAAATTAACCATTCTTTGCCTACCTTGTATTTACGAGTTACGACAAATCCACAATTATAACAATTTCATCTCCTTAATTAAACACAGACAGATCACAATCATCTTTAGTAATCACGAAGTCACCACAAATGCTATACCAAACGTTTAAACCACCATTTTCACTCTTATCCACTCATGAGGCAACAAACAATTTTCTGCTGATTTTAACAACTTCACTTTCTAAAATAACTCCAAAAAACCCATTTACAACAATCAGAAACAGAACACCATCAATTTCACAATTCAGAATAATCGGGCCCTTACCATTCTTCTTTTCCAGTTCAAAGACCAATTCGTCGATGCAACAATTCAACACCACAATCGATTTAACACCTAAGGCACCAAAGGATTAACAACCAGCCACTGACCAATCTTGTAATCAAATCAGAGTCTGCTTTTAAACCTTACCATTTCCGATTCAAATCGAAACTGAGCCAACAATTCCTTCTTCTCCAAATTCTTCAAAAACGCAGATTCCACAAAACCTCACACAATCCCAATCAAATGACAGAGTTAGGGATTTCATTTCACGTCAAACCAGAAGCTCCAATGAAAGGGAAACATGAAGATTACCTAATAGAGGAGGTCTGAAGCTCCAACAGTCGTGAGCGGCGGAGCTAGAAATTTCTCACGCGCCTGCGGTGGCGCGTGCGGCGAACGAGGTGGCTCTGGTCGGAGTTAGAGGTCGGGGCCCTAGGGTTTAGGTGTTTGACAAGGCACTGATTCTATTCTTGAAGGTGGTTTCGCTCAGGCGAGGCCGGAGAACAGTGAATCGATCTCAGCAGAAGGAGAGATTCCAGCGACGCTCATGCGGCCTTGTCCAGCTTCGGTGGATGGCTAGACTTCTGGGTTCTCCTCCTCCATGTCTACTGAGTCAAGCAGTAGCAGCGGTGAGTACAGAAAATGATCGGAAGTAGCCTTTCCGGCTAGGCATGGTGGCGGGAACTGTGGTGGTTGCATGCGGTAGCTGGAGGTGGTGCATGCTGGTGGTGAGGCTCGGGCTTGGGTCGGATTTGGGTGCTGGATCGATTGGTGGTGGCGGTTTTGCGAGGTGGAGGCCGGAGATGAGGTGTTCCGGCGCTACAGTGGGAGGACGAGAAAGAGAGAGGTCGGGGGAGAGAGTGAGAGTGATGCAGCCGAGAGAGGAGAGAGGAGAGATGAAGAGAATGGGATTCTAGGGTTTTCTCCTAGAATACTTTCTATTTATACTTGTGTCTGTGAAATACCAATTTTGCCCTTGAGACGAATCACAAAACTCCTCTAGCTAAGTGCTTTCGGTTTTGGGCTCGTAACTTTTCTTTTATTCGTTTTTCGTCGGAAACTTCCTAAGTTAATTCTTGACTTCGTCCTAGGCCCAAAACTCGATCTCGTAAAAATCTAAAACTTTGTTACAACTCAATTTATCGTCTTTGAAACTTCAACAAACGATCACCTCACTAAACTTCTGTAACCTTTTAGGCCCAAATGAAAGAATCTCAGCCGAAACTTAAATCATAAGGCCCAATAGGTGGTCTCGACACCAAAACAATCTCCGAAATTGATTTCTTCACTTAAATCACCTTGCGAAAATCTTTTTGGCGAAAAATTACCTTCTAAAAATTAAATAAAAATTTCGGGGGCTCACAGCAAGCTTCCAACAATATTCTGAACCCTCAATGTCAATATAGGCTCGTTCTTTAGAGTCATATATTACATTCACACAAATTACAAATTAAATTGACTCTTCAAAATAATAAGTAAATGCCCATATAGACAAATCTAAAACAGAAGTCTAACTAACAACAATGGAAGCCTAAAACCACAACTACATTTCTATGCCTATACTGCAACAACAACAAAACCTCAGGTTCAACAACAATTACTCTGACATATGCAGATTAACCCTTACCCTATTGAATAGTGCACCTGCTTGCTACAACAAACCTGGTAAGCTTTTTAAGCTTGTATGAGTAAACTCAATCATAACACAAAACACATGCTTAAGATATCTCAACTTAAAATCAAAGAAGCAGTATCACACCCGTCATCAATTTCATGGCTTTCAACGCCCAACTTAATAAGTCAACTCGTGACTATAAACTGCATGCATATAATGTCTCAACTTAAGATTCAATTACACAAAACCACAACGAACACATTCTTGGATCATTTAACTTTAAAGATAAACTCGGCAATAAACATCACTTAAATCATAGCTCTTTGGGCCTAAAAGAAAACATTTATCATATAAAGTGACATTTCAAATCATTTGTTAACCCAACAAATAAAACCACTTAAATCGTAATTCTTTTCTTAGAAAGAAAGCATTTGTACACTCAGTGACATTTCAAAGCAATTGAAATCTCAACAACAATATCACTCAAATCACATTTTGGTGGATGGACGATGAAGACAATGGAGCAGCACTTTGGGCTGATTTTCGGTGCCCAATATTGGACGCGGGCTTCCAATATGCAGAGAAGGTGGTGGTGGTTTGCTTGGTGCGCATCTCAATAGGGACGGTGGGGACTCCGGCCTTTGTGTGGATTGTGCGGTGGTGATGGCGGTTTGGGCAGTAGCCGCAGATAATGCAGATGGAGGAGGGGTTACCTTAGGCTGGGTGCTTAAATACGATGGGCATCCCAATTAAAGCTGGGTGCCCAAAACCACTGGGTGTACTTATTGGATTTGGGCTCATTTGTGGACCAAACTATTGGGTTCTGGCTCTCTATGGTATCATATTTGGGACCTTGGAAGATTGATTCAATTAAATACGCTTATGTTAATCATAGGTGGCACTAGCTTGCATACTATGAGGTTATTTTACATCAAGTAAATGAATCTTCTATAGTACCACAGTTGCGTGCATTGGCAGAAGAAAATTCAAGCTATTTTGTTTTGTGTGAAACGATTTTACGTAGTCATGTAGGGTCTTGGAATAATTGAGCATAAATTTGTAACTACGAATAGTACTGGGTGTCTTTATGGACCCTTTGTATGTGTTGTTCTGGCCCTTGATTAATGGAATTCCTTTGAACTAAAAAAAGAAGGAAATCTTCTTTGACCTATCTTTAATTATATTAGTTATGATGACAATCTATCACAATTTATTACAAAAATGTATAATAGGAATGTAAAAATATACAATTAATTGGAGAACTGAAAATGAAAGAAATCTTATGTTGCATGTGGCTCTTAGGACCGCAATTGACAACAAATATTCTTCTAGATTGCATCCAAGATAGAGGATTAAATTTGGACATAAAATGAATTTTGTTTAATATTAAGAAGTGTCTAGACTGAATATTTGAAAATGTTAATAATAATATCCAACATATAGAAAAAAATTAAAATTAATCAAATGCATATTTTCAATACACCAACCCCAAAATATATCTTGAATAGTATGATATATCTGATTTATTTTAATTTTTTTCTATACATATATTTATATATATATAGTATATATATTGGCCAAGACAATATCAGCTCATATACATCCCAATAGAATTTCAGACTCAATTGTCATTGATAAAAAAAGAACACCAACCATGGCTGCATCTAGCTCCATCAAAATCTCGTTTGGACTTTATTGCATTGTCTTCATTCTCCTCTTCGCTCTGATTGAATGTGAGTTTTACTTTTGCTTGGTTTTCTTGTAAACCATAAAACTAACAATTTTTTTTTTCCACCAACTCTTAATAGTGCCACCACCAGTTGAAATAATCAATCAATCACTGAGATTATGTTATACATAGTATCGGCGAAACTAATAAGAAATTTGTTGCAATTGAAATAGGTGATGTTTTAATAAGGTGGATTAGAGTTATATTGAAAGTTGAGAACTACTACTAGATTGATAGTTAGGTACCATAAATAGGTTAACTATATATCAAATCACTTCATAGTATCTTGAAGATGACACGATTTAAATAATACAAATTATGACTCAAACCAAACGGCTTTCCTTGATTGTGGTATTTAGTTAATCTGTGTATTTGAATACTAATAGCTTGGTTTATTTGAATTTTCATAATTTACTCACTTTTTTTTATGTAACCTACAAAATGTACAGGTAATGAAAGCAGTGATGGTCATAGGAGCAATAATTTTGGAGTGACAAAAGATGCAATTAGCAGCAAAAAACTATATATTGATTGCCCTAAATCTAAAGGAGAATATGGTGACGAGTGGTGTTGCATGTATACAGGACAGTGCTATTATAATTATGATTTTTGTCGTCATTATTGCCGTCAGGAGGTTGAAATTGCTCCTACTCCAGCTTGATCATAAATCACATTCTAGGTATTTGATATAATAAGAGAATAAGACGAGTTGCGTCAATTTATATATTACTCTTTGGAGTTATGAGTATATTAATAAGACGTTGCGTTTTTAGACGTGATGAACACCGTATTTGTTTTTGTTTGTAATTTCTTTCCCGTTCGGAAAAAAAAAAAACATCATATTTGTTATTGAATACTAGTGCTAGATATCTGAAATTGTGATCCTAAATGATGTGGACATGCCATATAATTTCTCTTATTCTTTCAAAATTCAAATCACATGATGATAGTCTTGATTTATTTAAAAAGTTCAAAAGAGAATGAAAATTTACAAAAAATTAAAAGGATGAACGAATCGACACATGCGAATTTGAAGATGTCGTAAACAATATGAAGAAATACACCTTGCTAATTTATTTTTCATTGCTGATGTTAGGTTAGATGAGATTTCTGGTATTATTCGACACTTGTTGTAATTGTTCTTCTGAGCATGCCTCACCCTCCCCCCGGGGTTGTAATTGTAATTTTATTTCAATAAATGGATCCAAACCCCTTTCAAAAATAAAAAAATTATATGCATCTACACGATTACATTTTAAATCTCTCTTATATTTAAACATGTTTGTTTTCTAAAAAAAAAAAAAAAAAAAAAAAATCTAGTCTACTAGAGTTTGAGAACTAAAACTTCTAGGGTTTTTGAGTCTTGTATTTTGTATTTTGTATTTTGTCTAGGGTTTCTTCCTAGCTATTTCTCTGCTTTTCAGATCCCAAACATGGCTGAGGAGGTGGCTAAGAGTCTGTCGGTGGCTCTAGCTCTGACAGAAGAGATGGTTGTTGACTTTGGGATGCTGGGATTGGCGATCATAGCGGAGGACAGGTTTTATCTAGTTGGGAGAGTTGGGGGATGAGAAAGGGTTAACGGGGGCGATGACGATGTTTTGGGGTTTGAAAATTAGGTTGGTGATCACGGGGCAGGAGGGTGGTCATTTTGTTTTTCGATTCAAGGTCAAAGAGGTATGTGATAGGATCTTAATTACATGGAGGTCCTTGACATTTTGAAGGTAGGACGGTGGTGCTATGCGAGTATGATGGGCTAGGAAATGTGGATGCATTGTCGTTGCAGATGGTGGATGTCACGCCCCGAATTTTGAATAAAGGAATTCAAATCCGAAACGCGAGAACAAACAATCACAAGAAGACTCTTAGAAATTTTTTCAAATAAACTAAGCAACAAACAAACTGAACTCACAATGTCAATACAGACTCGTTCTTTAGAGTCACATATTACATTACAATAGTTTACAAATTAAACTGAATATCAATTCAACGTGTAACCACTCTCACCAACTTACTACACAGCGGAAGACTACAAGTATAAGCGCCCTTCTACACCCACGTGACGGAAAGTCCACCTCAGCTTCGATAACGATCACCCGATATTCTAACCTACACAATAAACCCTACACCATAGAATAGTGCACCGGGAATGTAAACAACAAACCCGGTAAGCTTTTCAGCCCGTATGAGTAAACTCAATTAAAATGACTCACGTCACTCATGCTTATAATTTCTCAATTTGTGAGATAATTAAAGCAACAATATTTAATTCCACAAAACACAACCAAACATCAAGTTCATATCATATCATATCATATCATCACAACGACAAATCACACTCACTTCCCTTCAACATAAAGCATTTGTCAAAACGATGACCTCACAACTCATTTCCCAATCACTACATATCACAACTCACAACTGTACCTACAATAAGAATTAAGCAAAATCAGTAATCCCTGCATAGAAACTTAGTTCAGGAGATCACATGAAAACAAACAAAAGAAATCATATAAATCCCTGCATAGAGTTTAGTTCAGGAATTTACATTAAAACAAACAATTCAAAAGACAATAATCCCTGCATATAACTTAGTTCAGGAGATTACATAAAAACAAACAATTCAAAAGGTAGTAATCCCAGCATATAACCTAGTTCTGGAGATTACATAAAAACAAACAATTCAAAAGGTAGTAATCCTAGCATATAACTTAATTCTGGAGATTACATTTAAAGAAAACAATAGAATTCATAGAAATCCCAATCTCACGTAAACACAAACGAAAAACCCCAAAAAACTTCTTTGAACTACGACAGACTCGAGCTCAACAGAATCGTAACCTGTCACCTCTACCGAGGTTCAACCTTACGACCAAACTTCAGACCCTTCGGCCCTCAGAATAGAAATCCAGGTTACCACTGTAACCTTCAAACTTCAGACCCATCGCTCCTCACTGTAACCTTCAAACTTCAGACCTATCGGTCCTCAGAATAGAAATCCAGGTTACCACTGTAACCTTCAAATTTCAGACCCATTGGTCCTCAGAATAGAAATCCAGGTTACCACTGTAACCTTCAAACTTCGGACCCTTCGGTCCTCAGAATAAACCCTGGTTTACCACTGAAACCTACTGACTCATAGAAATCCCAATCTCACGTAAACACAAACGAAAAACCCCAAAAACCTTCTCTGAACTACGACAGACTCGAGCTCAACTGAATCGTAACTTGTCACCTCTGCCGAGGTTCAACCTTACAACCAAACTTTAGACCCTTCGGCCCTCAGAATAGAAATCCAGGTTACCACTGTAACCTTCAAACTTCGGATCCTTCGGTCCTCAGAATAAACCCAGGTTTACCACTGAAACCTACTGACTCACAATTGTCACATCACAACTCCAAATAACTCTTTCAACAATATAATCATCAAACATATACATATCCCAACACCACACCATCCATATATATATTCCACGTAAATATATATATACGTAGTCATTCACGCAGGAATGATCACTAATACCAACTATAGTTTTACAAATTAACCACTCGAAAATCATTTTATATCAAAACATGGTTTTAACTTACCCATGAACCGTTGTCGATCAAGTTCATATATTTTAAAACAAATAATTTGTTTCGAAAATGATTTAACAATTAAACAAGTAATTCCGAGTAATAATTAAATCCGTTCGTAAATGAACCACGTGAGATTTACTCACCTTAAAATCCCGCTGCGTCTTCTCTAACTGTCAAGATAAAATACCGGATGTACTGCCAATCACCTAAAGCAAGTACAACCCTGATTCAGTACACGAATTAACAAAAACCATTTAATTCCGAAACTCCCGAAACACACTAAAAATCCGAAAGTGACGCCAATGGAGGTGAAACTTCATCCAAGACCACTCGAGGTCTCCGGAATACTTAAACGATCAACATATCAAAACTACAAGTCGATCGGAAGTCCGGATCCTCACGGATAGAAAATCGATCGAACCGAAAACCCTAAAACTTGGAAAATTCATAACATGCTCATACGATTTCCAAAAATTACAAACTATATATCGAAATGCTCGTATCGACGAGTAGATCGCACTGAGCAGCAAAAACTGTCCCAGAGGTGGCCGGAAGCCACCGGGAACCACCACCACAGTGGCGGCACCGCCACCAAACCAAAGTCAAAATTTGACAAAACTTCCAACATGAAAGTTCTTCATCTCAACTTCAATTGAAACTTTCATAACTAGCACAAAGTCAGAATCAAAGCCATTTGGCTGGAATTTACCTCGCAAGTTCAGAAATTCGAAGAACCCTAGATTCCTAATCTTCCAAATTCGAGCTCCACAGGTTAAATCATTGCAAGCCGCTTGGAGGGAAGCATCTACGTCCTCTGGGCTTCAAAACCCACCACGAATCACCGCCTGAGGTGGCCAGAATCGGAAGTTCCGATCTGGGTTCGAAGCATCGCCGCCGCCAAACTTCCCGGCCTTGTAGCGCCGTGTACAGGTCTACCCACACCGTGAATCTTCACAGAGACGAAGTTGGGAGTGAGGTTAAGAGATAGGAACAAACGGCTCGTCGATTGGTGGCCGGAGGAGGGAGAAATCAGCCGGCGAAGGTGGTTGCTCGGGAAAACTCGGGAGAGAGGAGAGAGAAGATATTTCCCTTTTTGGAAATTCTGATTTTCTGATAAAATTTTTGGATTTTTCCTATATATCCCAAAATGGAAACTTTTTCCGAAGACCATAACTTATTCATACGAACTCCGATTTCCGCGTTCTACATGTCCACAAACTCCGATTTCCGCGTTCTACATGTCCACGAACTCGTATCGACGCGCTCTACAACTTTTGTGAAGAAAGTTCTCACAGAATCTAAACGTATAAAAAGTCAAACTTCGTAACCTCCTAAAACGTGCACTTCGAATAATTATTCGTCCGAAAATAATTCCACTCCACCCTCGAACCACGAAATCGTACAAACGAACACTTTATTAATCCCAAGAAACATTTAGGAATTAATAACAAATTTCTGAGGTCTTACAGTGGAAACTTGGGTGGGTATCAAGGGTCTTCTTTCATGTCTAAGGAAGGAGGAAACCCTAATGCTTATAGGGTTATCAACGGGGAAGTTTCTGAGAGCAGAGCCACTGCCACTAAAACGTGGAGTGGCAGAGTAGCGGTTCAGAGTGCAAGTCGACATTTGGCGAAAGCTATAGACTTCTCAAGGCTTCACCTTCAATTTAGAGGTGTCAGAGGTGGTTCAAAACAAGTATGAGCGGTTCAAGAGGCTGTGACTTGTTATCTCATGATGATGAAAGTTGTGACAAATTTCTGCTTCTTCAAGCGGCAAAACAAGTAATAGCAACGATGGCTTGGTAACAAAGGTGGTTCTGGCGGGGCTAAAAGGCAGTATGGTGGTTGTGCGAGTGAAGAAGAAAGCCTCAAAATCTTCTGGACAGGGTAGAAAGCAGAATGGTGCTAGGGTTTCAAACCCTACCTTGCAGGAGAAGGCTACTGCAAGCTCTGAGGTGACAGTAGTGTTGGCCTTGAATAGACTCTTTAATGTGGTGAACCTCAATGCTATTTTGGGGTGGGATCCTATGGTTGGATCCAATTCTGTGGTGGAAGTAACGCTGATGATAATGGTGGAGGCTCAGACATCGGCGCCTAGGGTTTCAGGGATTTGAAGAGAGACCCAATCTACTTTGGATTACAAGAGAAGCCCAAACTGAATGAGGGTACTAATTTTCGACATCACTGGACTTTGAGGAAGGCTTTGACCTCCCTAACAACAATGGGGTGTTGTATGTGTCCCCAAGAAAATGAGGATGTCCTAAAGGGAGTAAAAAAATTTCTAAACCTATATCTAGGGTTCCTAAAGTAAAGAAGAAGCGTCATCCAAAGAAGGATGCAAATATGGTGGTAGAGGAGGAGGAGGAAGCACAAACTCCAGCTGGGGAGGAGCAGGATGCAGTGGAGTCTCCCATGGTAAAGGTGGTTATAGAAAATGCTACTCTCTGTCTTGAGATGGCACCCAATTCAACACAAGGTTTAGGAATGTTGCCAGGGTACCCTATGATATCTTTGCTTTTTCATTCCTTCTTAGAAATTGTAGTGTGTACTTTTGGATGTGCTTAAGCTTGTTAGCCTAAGACGGTCTAATTGCTTCGACAATGACTCTATCTGGCAGCAATTATGGGCAGGTTATTTGTGTACTTTTGCTAACCTTCAATATAGATGACTACACCTCTAAAAAAAAAAAAAATCTCTTTTGTAGTTTAATTCTAGATAATAAAGTACGGAGAACTATACGTGATCTCAACTTTCTGTAAGCAGTGCCACATTGATAGGGAACAGCAAAGGATTGATTGGGAGACGAACCTCCTCTCATAGCAGAGGTGGCAAGAGTTGGAGGATGAAAACGCAGCCCTGGCCCGTGCACTAGATAGAACGCAATAGCAGAATGAACCCTTGCTCGAGTGCTCGCTCTGGCATCGGGACCTACTGAGGAAGTATAGACACCACTCCTCCCCTCATCGATACAACGGGCAGAAGAATCATACATATGCCTATCAATCTCCACCAGGAGAGACTAAGAGGAATGCCCCCTCCACCTCCGCCAAGGAGGAATGCATAGGTCACCTCACCGGCAGCCAACTCTAATACAGCACTCTTAGTGCAGATGAGCCAGCCACTCACTGCCTTCTAAGCTAGGGTCTAGTCCAGTGAGTGAAGAGGGGTGGCGCCCTCTTACCTATGAGGATAGGCCCAGCCTTTTCACTCAAAGAGTCTGAAACGCAATGTGTTCCGATGCATCCAAATTGCTAAAGATTGACTACACCGAGATTAATCCCTATCAGCATCTGCAAGCTTTTCGCTCACAAATAAGTGTCAATGGTTACTCGAACGAGATCTGCTGTAACATTTTCCAAGAAATGCTTTCCGGTGAAGCTCTGCGTTGCTCGGTAGGATCTTTCAAGAAACTCGTAGACAAGTTGGTGGTGTGCTTCATTTTATCTACTGATGGGTTCCATATGATGAATGGGCTACCAAAAATATACCAAAACGACAATAAGACTCTAAAGGCATTTGACAACCGGTGGCAGACCGCTACGGCAAAGTGTCGAGACCTTGACAAAGGATTGGCCGAGATGGTGTTTTGGCAGGGTTGTAAGCCAGGAAATTTCCTATACAAGATTAACCATCACCTACCATCAAGCTATGATGAGTTAATGGCTATTGCCATCCATCACGCTCAAACGGAGTAAGAGGCATATGGTAGCGCTACTCCTGCGAGATATGAAAAGAGGAAAGAAGTCTCGCACACCACTTCCCCGGTGGATAGAGGGAATGGAATCAGAACCCAAACAGGTCTCCCTAACATTAACCTAACAAAGGCAAGAATTCAGCGAGTAGGGGAGAATATTCAGGCAAGCCCTACCACAGGGAGGAATGAGCATAGCAACCCAGTTACCCCAAGTTGACACCACCACCTAGATACGAGGTCTTCACAGTCCTTACCGCTTCCTATGAGACAATCTGGAATGAAAACAGGGAAGAAGTACCTGGATCACTGTCCCGAAAATTCCCAAAAAGCAAGCTTACCCAACGAGATAACGGGAGGTATTGCACCTACCACAGGGATGCCAGACACAATACTAATTTGTCCATGGCTCTAAAGAACACCATTGAGTTGCTGGTGTAGGACAACGAGCTTTAATTGTACCTACCATCAAAGCACGTGGGATCAATTGACGTGTATGGCCGGAATTTGACGATTCACAGCAGGGAACCAAAAAGTCAGCAGCTGCAGCAAACGAGGAAGCGTAGCACGAGACAAGGACATACATAAGTCTTTAATTTCTACAAACCAGCAGGCCAAAATAACGCCCCCGATTGGAAGTCGATTACCTTCTCAAAGAGGAAGAAGGGAATACAAAGATGCCTCACGATGACCCTTTCCTCATCAAACTCCAGATAGACCAATATATCACGTCAAGGGTATTGATCAATACTGGGGCATTTTTCAATGTTTTGTTTTGTGATGCTTACAAATCATTGTAACGTAGGTGTTCGAAACTATCCCAGGACAATGAGCCACTGATCTGTTTCTCCGAGGACGTCGTTCAACTGCTTGGCTCTAATCACCTATCAATCACGATAGGAGAATCCAAATTTTTCCTCAGTGAAAACAGAGTTCATTGTAGTGGACTGTGCGTCCTCTTACAATGCAATCCTTGGTCATCCGGCCCTCTAGTGCCTCAAGACTTTCGTTGCTGGACACATGCTCATGATGAAGGTACAAACCCGGGTAGGTGTAGCAACAATCCGCGGGGATCAAGTAGTCGCGAGGCATTGTTATGCCCTTACGGTTTCCCAAGGCAAATGAAAGACTGTGGTTCTAGCAATGGCTATCAACCTCTCGCCATCGAATAGGTATGAGCATCCCCGCGAGGATACTGACTTGGATGAAGAACGGCCTGGTGCCGTGGAGGACATCGAGGAAATTATGCTGTCAAAGAACTACCCATACAAAAAGGTATGCATTGGTACCAAACTCACCCCTACGGTACGAGAGGGTCTGATCAAATTTCTGTAAGACAATTCTGCTGTATTTGCTTAATCATACGAGGACATGCCAGGAATCTCCATCGAGGTGGCCACTCACAACCTTAAAATCATGCTTTTCACGATCTTTGTAAGGCAAAAATGCAGGGATTTCAACTAGGTATCGAGCCATCCAAACACAAGTGAAGAAGCTGAGGCCCATCAAGTTCATTAGGGAGGTGACATACCCCAGTGGCTGGCCAATGTGGTCATAGAGCCAAAGAAGACGGGCACCTGGTGCATGTGCGTTGACTACACGAATCTGAATCGAGCTTGCCCTAAGGAAAACTTATAGATTCAACGGCTAGGTACAAGCTTTTCAGTTTTATGGACACATACAGTGGTTACAACCAAATTCGGAAGAACCCCGCAGACGAGGAGCACACCACTTTTACCACCGATAAGGGACTATATGCTATCAAGTAATGGCTTTCGACCTCAAGAATGCGGAGCCACTGACCAACGACTAGTGAACTGGATGTTTGCAGAGGTCATCGGTACAATCATGGAGGTCTATGTCGATGACATGCATGATAGTCAAAAGCCTCACCGCAGAGGATCATGTGAAAAAATTGGCCATAGTATTCACAATCATCCTACGGAATGGGATGCAGCTCAACCCGTAGAAGTGCATCTTTGGAATGGTAATTGGTAAATTCTTAGGATACATAATTAACCACCAGGGCATAGAGGCCAACTTGGAGAAGGTACATGCAATCTTAGACATGAGGTCACTAGTCTTTCATAATGAGGTTCAATCCCTAACAAGGAGAATCACGGCCCTTTAAAGGTTTGTAGCAAGGCTCACGGATAAATGTGCACCATTTCTCAAACTGTTGAAGACACAGCACGTAGAATATCATTTGGAACGTGAACATGAGGCGGCTTTTCTGGGGATTAAAGCATACCTTGTGGCAGTACCATTACTTTCCAAATCGGTTCCCGACTAAATACTATACATTTACCTAGCCGCATCTGGCACTGCAATTAGCTCTGCCCTGATAAGGCGGGATACAGATTCCGAGTACCTGGTGTACTATGTAGGCAAAGGTTTTACGGGAGTTGAAATAAGATACCCTGACATTGGAAAGCTTGCATTACCTCTTATAGTCTCGGCAGGAAAACTCAAGCACTACTTTCTGGCTCATTCAATCATTGTGTTCACCAATCACCAGGTATTGCAGAGGCCGAAGACCTCCAGCAGACTCGTAAAACAGGCCATTGAGCTAGGTGAGTTCGACATCCACTACAAGTTTGGAACTGCTATTAAGGCCAAGCAGCGACAGACTTTATATCTGAGCTAATTCCTCAGCAAGACAAAGCGGTCCAAATCATCGGACCCTCACTGGATCCTACACAAGCACTGCCCAATAGGTGGCAACACTATGTAGACGGTGCCTCCAACAGAAAATCTAGTTGGCCAGGTATTTTATTGATCAGTCCTAACGACCAACTCTACGAGTACGCCTTAAAACTCACATTCAAAGCATCAAAGAGTGTAGCTAAGTATGAAGCCCTCATTGTAAGTTTGCAAACAGCTAGTTGTGAATCAAGTCAACAGGGACTTTGAGGCCAAGGAACCCCAAATGTCATTATATCAGGCACTCACCAAGGCATTAGTGAAGCGCTTCTCTAGCTACAATCACATGGATACCCAGGGCAAAAAATAACAAGGCTAATGCCTTTGCAAAATTGGCCATGACCCCACCAGGCACATCCTATGAATCTACAAACGTAGAGATATTGGACAAACCAAGTACCTCCAAGACTATATCCAAGATATTCGCCATGAGACCGACCTATTATGGATGGTCCCAATCTACGAGTACATGGTGGATGACTTGACACCAGAAGATAAGGTGGAGGCAAGAAGGTTGCAGCTGAAATCAGCCAGGTATACCATTATAAACGGGAAGTTATACAAAAGGGGGCATTGCTTTCCCAATCTAAAGTGTGCTTCAAAAGATAAGTCAACTCAACCATCCCTATTAAGGGTAATAACTTCTTGTCTCTTACTGTTACACTGTCAAATTACATACTTAACCTGACTTAAGCACCAGAATGGTATAGACCGATCAGCTCGATCTGTCCCTCTGACGTTGTGTATTTTCTTTAACAGGGTCGCGAAGCCATCCTCTTAGGTAAGTTATAGGTACTGCATTCTATTAGGCTACACTAAAGAAACCAACAGAAACAACAGCGATCCCCTGACAGGTTTTTGTTTTCACTTGATCTGAGAAAGGATTGCAACAAGGTTCTTATGGGCGGTCCTTGGAGTTTCAATCGAGCTCTGGTGGTTATATAGCCATATGATGGCTTTGCTCAGCTGAATGATATAGTTATGAACTCTTTATTCTTTTGGGTTTGGATCACAAACCTACCTTCGGCTTTTGAGCAACAAAGGTCTATCAAAAATGTCGCATCTGTGGCAGGCAAATACCTTGATCTTGATCACAAACTTGTTTACTCTATAGGTTACATTAGTGTTAAGATTTTACATGATATTTTGAAACCACCCTTCCTAGAGAGAGAGAGAGAGAGAGAGAGAGAGAGAGAGAGAGAGAGAGAGAGAGAGAGAGAGAGAGAGAGAGAGAGAGAGAGAGAGAGAGAGAGAGAGAGAGAGACAGAGAGAGAGACAGAGAGACAGAGAGACAGAGAGAGAGAAGAAAAGAAAAGAAATTTCAAGTTTGCTTAAGGTGTTGAATAAGAGGTACACTTCTTTTTTGAAAATACAGTTGGGAAAATAACCCTTGAAAAACCTCAGACTATGGAGGCCATGTACATGTGGCATGCAGACTAGAACTGAGCATCCCTATGCATGACTTCACAGGTGACCATTTTCAGAATAGTACTTTTCGATTTCAGGGTGCAGCTACTCCCATTTTATCTTATGTTGGGGGAACCTTTATTGGTGGTTCTGAGTCAAACAAAGAAGGAAGCCTATTGTCATTAGCATTGCCGACTTGAGAACACTCTGCTTCTCCCATTTCCTCCCAAAGAAACTCAAGTTCTTAATGTCAGAAGTATTGAATGAAAAACCAAGTGCAACTACTCGCACAAAGAATGTGAAAGCACCTGAATTTAATACCAGGCTCACAGCTAAATCTTTGGGACTTGTGGAAACACCGGGAGGTATGATGGTTCCAACTGATGTGTTGCTACCAAAGTAGAACTGGGCACGAGCCTGGCTCAGTAAGAACTTTTCTAGGCTCGGGACTGGCTTTTTTTTTATTCTTTTTTTTTTTTCAGTTCTGGTCCAAAACAAGTTTAAGTCCCAATTAACAAGGACTGGTCCAAACACTTTCGGGTCCAAAATTCGGGCTTTCGGGCCCAAACAACTTTTTTTTTTGGGCTAAATAGTAGTTAGTACCCTGTGGTTTAGGTCCAAAATCAATTCAGTCCCTGGACTTCTAATTTCATCAAAAACACCCCTGCACTTTCAATTTTGATCTAATAGGTCCAATTCGTTAATATTCTGTTATGGGTTCAAGTTATAGTTGGATTATTTGTTGAAAAACTATTTATTTTTAATAGTAGGACTCACTCCTAAATTGACTATGCAGACTACCTCAACACCACATCATAAAACATAGGCCATATATGAGCCACGTTAACAAGTTAAATAACTCAATTGTTTGAAAACTAACAAATTGGACCTATTAGATCAAAATTGAAAGTGCAGGGGTGTTTTTGATGAAATTAGAAGTTCAGGGACTGAATTGATTTTGGACCTAAACCATAGGGTAGTAATTTGTATTTAGCCTTTTTTTTCTTCAGTTTTTTCCAATGTTGATCAATTTTTCAATTAAAATCAAATCAAAATAGGCGCAACTGAGAGCGAATCTAGAGATTAGAATATGATGATTCTTTCTAAAATTAGATAATCAAATCCAGTCAACTTTAGCCAAGCTCTTAGAGCAAGTCCACCTGTGGGTCATCAGGTCACCTACTATTCACTACTTTTTATGTGTATTTTCACTATCTGGGTCACGGGCACAGTGTATTTCGTGCCATGGGTCACCCTGGGTCACTTTCTGGGTCACCATGGTGACCTGCAATCTGACCTGGTAAACTAGGTCTTATTGAAAACTGTGTCCGTGACCCAGAGAGTGAAAAAAAACACTAAAAAGTAGTGAATAGTAGGTGACCTGGTGACCCAACGGGTGAACTTGCTCTTAGTTATCATCTCTGCCATCATTGCCACAAGAAGGCGAACCCAATGTAACCAACATCAAATCATCTAACTGCTCAAGTTCTTACAAATCATCAAATCTTCACCGCCAATGACACCGTTAGAAGCATCTCCATGCAATCCTCCAACCTCTTTAACACTCTCAACAACTCGATCAAGTTGCCGAAGCTCATGTAACATAATCTCTCATCAAACTCCTAAGAAAGATTTAATTGTGGTGACCGAAAAGTGAAATAAAGAGACTGACTTGATCTGAGTCGGTGACCGGGGGTGTATTGTTGAGAAGTAAAGACGATAAGTCAAAGCGAATGCCGTGGAAAATCAAAGTGATTTTGCAATCTCTCCCATATTGCGATGCGGGCCTGATTTGGATCTTGTCTGCCTCTATTGCCATCAGAATCTGGATTTGGATTTGGATTCGGAGCTGTGGTGGTGGTGGAGTGAGAGAGGAGATGGCGGTAGGAGTGAGAGAGAGAGGAGAGATCTGCATTCTAAAAAAGAAAAGACCAGAAGTACTGGTATTAATTAAGACTTTCAGGCTAGACGCCCAAGAAGTATTAAAGAAGATTAAAGAAGAAGATTAATAATTAAAAAAATAGTAAAACTGATACTTCCGGGCCAAACCGGCTTTTTACTTTTAAAAATTCAGAATCGAGACCGGCCTGTTTGTCAAATTTTTTTAACTCAGACTTGGCCATTTGTGGAATCTTTTTAAAAAAAAATCCAAACTGAACCGACCGGTTTGGGCCGGTTTTTGGGGTTTTTGGGCTTTTTTGCTCACCCTTATGCCAAAGGCTATGCAAGATGAGCAGCCAAAAAAGAAAAGAGTAGGCCTCTGGGCTCTAAAAACAAGAATCCTCCAAAGTCGAAGAAGGTGCCTGCTGATAAGGTTTTGAGTATGTTGTATTCAGGAAAGTCTTCTAGACCTACCTTAAAGGGCAAGGAAAAGGTGTACGTAGCTTTATATTTGTTGTATGCCTAGATACTATGTGTACTTTGCATAGTTAAAGGCTTACTTTAAATAAGTACATGCTCAGTTTGAATATAGTCAATCTATCCCTATGTACCACTGTGGTTTTCACCACAAATCCTTGATCTGTCCATAGCAAGGCAGCAGGAAGGTATGTAATGGCCTTCTTGACAATAGCTTTATATCAATAAAATTAGCATTTATTCTTATAAAAAAAAAATTGGTAATAGAGAGAGTTGACTCAAATATATTGAATAAGTTGATTTTTACAATTTATACATGTATCATTTGTTCTTGAGGAGTTTTTTTTTTTTTTTGAATAATTTTTTTGTTTTAAATGCTTTTTAGAAGAATATTAGCTGAACTTTATAATTCAACTGTCTTTTAATATTTTGTAATGGACAATAATAATCATACTTGGCTGCTTACCAGTAACTCTACGAGGTGACCTAATAAAAGTAAACTATTATCCATCTTTCTTCCTCCTAGAATTGAGAATCACCCCCGGTTAACTATAGCGGTGATACTTAATTTTCAGTGGATTTTTTTTTTTTTTTGAAAGAGGGCCAGTACAAATGCGCTTAAGCGTTGAACATTAGTGAAACTGCAGAATACATTGTTTGGGGGGGGGGGGAGAGAACATGAAACCTGAACACCGGATTACAATAAGTATAGGGAGAACATCTCGAGATAATAACGAGAGTCTCAACAATAATTACGTATTATAACATGCACCGATTAGCTAAGAGTACATCTCTGGCTACTCCATTTGATTTATAAAGGTGGTGACATATCGGAAAGTAAATGCTTACTCGAAGCCATAATATACTAATAAGATCAGCTTTCCCATTATGTTGCAATCGGAAAATAAATCCAGTGACACTTAGTTTCATCCTGCCACTAGGAAGTTATGACCATTTGACAACTCACCGCATAATTAGGACAGACAAGGCACACAAGGTGTGCAGTTCGGGACAGAGCCCACGTTGCCCTAATACTCGATAGGGACTTATTGCCGGCATAACGTCACATCTAACTAAAATAAAAAAAACAGCATACATAAAAATAAAAATAAAACATATTGGGCCTAAAGCAACAGCCCATGCCCACGTAACCTTTAGCCTAAGCCCTTATCGAAATTGCAATGGACAATTGGCCCCTTTTAAGTGGCTTAGCTCACTCTGTAAGCAGAAATTGCAATGTGAAAAAATTTAAAATTCAACTCGTTTTGTCATGCAAAATTACCCCATTAAGAGATATATTTGCAGGGTCACTCATGACATGCCCGCTCAGTTAAAGAGTTACTAAATTTTGTTGCTTAACCTAAATTTCATCCATAAATAAAGGGATACCACATGATGTCTTCATCTATTTTTTATCTCCGTCTTCTTTTGCGAGGGCTATTTTTATCTAACTAAAAATATACTAATCTAATTAATTAAAAAAAAAAAAAAGGACTTTTCATCCGAGGTGGTACAAAAACAAAGAAAAACAATATCAAACATCAAATGGAGGGTGAGACTAGCAACTTCTTTAAGGTATGGCGCTCTGTATTTTTCTGTCTATGTTATTGCAATGCCATTGGCAAATTAGTCCGTAAAGGTTGCATAAGACTTCTTTGTCTGCTTCCAATTGTGTGCCTCTTTCTCTATCTTCCTATCTACATTTCCTGTATGCATCTTGTAGCCATCACATCCTTTTTCATTGCTTGGCTTGCAAACTTTAAGCTGTTGCTCTTTGCTTTCGATAAAGGACCTTTATCTTCTGAACCATCCATCACTCTTGGACGTTTTGTTGTTATTGCTTGCCTTCCTATCAAGTTCCAAAAGTCCCTCCCTCCAAATCAAGTAGGCAAACCCAGAAAAATACAAAATGCAAAGAACTCATCTTCACCAAAATCACATATTGATGACCAAACTAAAGGAAACAAAATCCATCAAAAGTCCAAAGAGGGTTACATATTACATCCAAATTATGCAACTAAGGGTTTGCTTTTGGGCATTTTGGGTACGTGCCTATGATTACATTAACTACATTCATCCCAATGCCTTATTACTTCTTTATTGTTTGCACATTTATCTGCTCCTTGAACTCATCCTAGCGGTGGTTGCGTTGCATCCATGGCTCGTGCCTTGCTAGGCATAGAGATTGAGCCACAATTTAATGAGCCATACCTTTCCACCTCACTCCAAGACTTTTGGGGCAAAGCGATGGAATCTCATGGTCTCAAGTATTCTACGCCCAACAGTATACGAACCCACCCTTAACATTTCCAAACATGTCGTTGGTCGTAAGTGGGCCTCATTACCTGCCGTACTTGCAACATTTGGTGTATCGGCGTTGATGCATGAGCTCATTTTTTACCACATGGGCCGAATGCCGATAACGGGTGAAGTTACATGCTTCTTCACGCTCCACGGGATCTGCCTAGCGGTTGAGATCTTTTTCAACAAGGCACTAACAAATAGGTGGCAACTTCCGATGTTGATCTCTCGATTTATGACCATTGTATTCGTGATATCGACGTCCGTGTGGCTGTTTCTTCCGCAATTTCTTCGGATTGGAGTTGAAGTTAGGGCGTTCGAAGAGTATGCTGCATTGGGAACATTTTTTAAGAATCTCATGAACATGACTGTTTTTAGGATTAGCTAGGGGGTGATGCACAATGACTAACCTATTATTTTGGCATCAGGAAGTTGCAGTTGCACATTTCTCTTCTTATCTCTTAGAGCATCTCCAACAGTTTCTTTATAATTTCTCTATTATAGGAAAGTAAAAATTAAAATCTCCAAAAAAATTTCTGCTCCAACTCCAACAGATTCTCTATTTTACAGATTCCATAATTCTTCCCTAAAATTTTACAGATTGCTGTAAATATAGAGAATTTTGTTTTCTCTCTCATCACTATCTCTATTTTAGAGATAATTATAGGGAATCTGTTGGAGCAAAACAGCCAAATTTTTTCCTAAAATAGAGAAAAATCAAGATATGAGGAAGCTGTTGGAATTACTCTTAGGCCACTTAACCTCAACTTTTAGGAGGTATTTGATTAACCTCATTTAGAAATGAGTAGAGAAAAATGTAATTTGAATACACCAAGATGATTTGCGTATCTAATTGGGAAAAACACTCTATTTTAGTCAAGGTATATTTTTATACATTGTATTCCTAAATTGAGGGCTTGACTTTCCCTTCCTTGGTTTAAAATGTGGACTCTCTCTCTCTCTCTCTCTCGTTTGAGGCATTTGAGCAAGTTAACGTTCCTAGACATTATAGCTTTTGACATATACAGTTATACACCCTACACAGCATTTAAAAACACCAATAAATCGATAATTCTAAGTTTTATACAAGTAAAGACACTACACTAAAAAAACCTCTCATACATTCACACACAACGTATAAGTAGTTATCTTCACTTTCATGCATTTTCAATTGGTCTTTCCTGTTTTTTATATTTTTATTTTTCATAATGATGAACAAGCATTACAATAATTGCTGACCCTACTTGTTTCTCAAAACTTTTGCTGCAGTTATTTATACAAAATGAAACAATACTACTTATAATTACGTAAGTGTGATATTTTAAAGGTGAAATACTACTTATGTGATATAGTGAAACAATAATTATACAATAGAGTCTGGTATGGGAGCAATCATAATTAATTGGTATATGCAGCAAATATACGGTATTGATCAATGTACAATAGCAATCATATGGTATTATTAAATGTAGTAGCAGGTATATAGTATTGTTTCATACAATATACGTTATTTTTGGGTTCAATATGACAATATGTGCGGTATTGCTGGGTGCAGTAGCATGGCGTGGTACTTTTTGGTGAAGACGTGAAGTACTACTTGTGCCTTATCGAACTAGTGCATCCAATGGTAGTGCTCGCGGTTCAATAGCACGTATGAGGGATTACTCGATGCAGTAGCAGTGTAGCACATAGGAGTTATTTGATAAACTAGCATGTACGATGAGTTATTTAATGTAGTAGCACGTGCGAGAAATTACCCGGTGTAGTAGCACGTAGAAAGAGTTATTCCTTGCAATAGCACGTATAAAAAAACACTCGATGCATGCAGTAGCATGTACAAGATATTACTCGATGCAGTAACACGTACGAGGAGCTACTTGGTGTAGTAGCATGTATGAAGGATTATTATAATTACTTATGGTCTATGCTTTAATTATCTAATGGAGATAAATTTAAAATAATTGTAGAAGCACATCATAGGTAAAAACACAGAAAAAAAATAGAGAAGATGGTAATGACACTATGTACTGATCCTGGTATGATGCTACTGTGTTCATCTTTGTTTTGCTATCGATGTATTTGTTTGTAAATGTCCATAAAACCATTTTTCCTCCTTCAGTCCTTTGAGTTGGAGAAATGTAGTGATACAATAATACCATCAAAATCAATATTCATCTTCACGTAGCCCTTATAAATTTCACTTTCAGTTACATTAATACAAATCCAGATGGCTCAACTCCCAAATCACTCAAGGATCCCCACCCTCAATATTTGAACTTCAACTAATAAGCTTGTATTATCAAACTTGTATGAATGGGCTGCATGCATACCTATATCTATTCATCTCTTCAGGAAGGGGTGACGTGCTGACAAGGTAAAATTGGTTGCAAAAGAGCACTTGCGGAGATAGAACTTTACTGCGTGCGTGGAGGTGTAGAAGATAGTTAATGTTAGTTTTGTCGATCTTCGTTTGCAAAACAAGTTCCTTCTCTGTGTACATCAATATTGAATTGATATAACTTTTAAGACATGAGTCAAATGTGCGACGTAAAATCATATCTTTTACGGCGTGCATCAATGTGCCCTGTAAATTACGTGCGGTAAAAAACAGTTTTTTTTGTAGTGGGTTATTGTATTTTCAAATTGTTTCAATGATTTTTTTGTAGTTTGCATGTCGAGATTTAAAGCCAGAGCTGTCTCGTGATAAAGTGAGGGGAGCTTCTATTCATACCTCCAAAATTGGTATTTAGACCTCTCACTTTTTCCAAGTAATAGTTGACTTTGTCAACTCATGTCAAATTACCAATAAAGACACAAATAAGGAAAAAAAAAATCTCCTCTTATCTCTACGAACAGTAATAGTCTTCAACTTGGGAAAAATTTTCTCCTCCAATGTAAACCCTAAAATATATATCGCCAAATGTTATTTAACGTTGAAGTCAAAATTTTCTGAATTTGACTTTGTCTTCGTAAAGTGATAGACTTCCTTGCTCACATAGCTGACAATTTACAAGATCTATCACTGTGCTATAAAAAAAAATAAAAAATAAAAGAAGAGAAAATGGGAAATACAAAGACACCTTAGTTGATGGAGCCCTACTCATTCTGAATGCAATCAAATATGTGAACGAGCGGAGACAAAAAGCAGTACTCCAGCACGTTTATATGACAAACGCAGCAATGGGTAGTTGTCCACAAGATCTTCCCGCACATCATCAGTGCAGAACAATTTTCTGTGGAACTATTCTATAGATATATATGATGAAAAATTCGACCATTTGATATAAATCTATGGAGAATGCACTAGACTCATGGTTGATTATTGTAATTTCCTCCACTATCCTATACATATCTAAAACAAAAGGACCATGCATGTTCATTTCAAGCTGCTATGGAAACAAGTAGGAGAGAATCAGTTTAGGGACAATGACACCTAAATGCAATGAAAATAATATTTGGAAAACATATTTATACGAGATGATGAGCAAACATGGTATTGTTGCCTACGCTAACCAAGAGTCGACAATTCATTGAAAAAATGCTAGCACCTTTGTTACTCGTATATGGAGGATGAACTTCCACAAAAAAAAAAAAAAATTGCTGCAATTCCAAATCTTCAAAAACTGAAGGAGATCCAACTACTGATTTTTGAAAGTATGAATAGAATCTAAAAAAAGAAAAAAGGTCTTTTATTGATTTTATTGGACGATGGGCATTATAGGAAAATTAGAGAGGTGTAGATAGCAAATTGGTTATTTGTAAAAGTAAGTTAGAGGTCTATTAAGTAGGGAGGTCCAAAAATTTGGAGGTATGAATAGAAGCTCCCTAAAGTGAGGCCTAAGACAGAAAAATTAAAAAAAAAAAAAAAAAACTCTTACCCCACCTCACATTTACACATGTCAGTGAGTACCTCACATTTACACATGTCAGTGAGAATCGAAATCATGACCTTTACAATGTTGGAATTATAACTTACCAAAGAGGCTTTCTTAATTTTAATCTATTGAAAAAAAATAAAAATTGCAACATCAAGCATAAACTAAAATATAACAGACCATATAAACAAATCAAAAAGTGACAATGACGATAATAAAATGGTCTTCCCGCAATAGAAAAGTAACCCTTTTTCAAGGAGGAAGATCCCCTAGTACGAAATAAAGAGCAGCCTAGAAACCCTAGAGCTGAGCAGAGAGAGCGGCGGCGGCGGCGGCTTCAGGCCAAACTCGTCGGATCTAGCAGAGAGAGCGTCGTCTCGTCGTGGTGATTCTTCGGGGCTTAGTTGAAAAGAGAATGCACGCGCAGGTTTGTTTGTTTGGTGGCGTGTGGGAGAGGCGGCTAGTTTTTAGCGCATAGGAGGCAGATCGACGCCTCTGGTTTGGGCTCAGTGATTAGGAGCGTTTTGCTTCTGGTGACTGCAGATCCAGACGGTTGCCGGTCTTCCTGGCCGTGTGTCATCGGTGTTTCTTCCGGTAGCGTCGGGTTCAGATTGACACTTTGTCGGATTGTCGGTGTTCTATTGATTTGAGAAGAAGATCAGCCTTGGTGCTTCCTTGGTTGGTGGACGGAGACTAAGCCCAATGGTGATGATGGGTTGGAAATACTGGCCGCCGGAGACAGCGACGGTGAAGAGTCGGAAGAAGGTGCACCATCGTCCTCCTGCTAGTTTCATCTTTTCCTGGGCCTGGGATTGGGCCTTTGTTCTTGGTCTCAAGTTTGGGCTATTAGGGCTTGTCTTTTAATTTGCTAGTTGGTTTTTTAGTCTATGTTAGTGAGAGCTCATCTATGAGCCTTTGTAGAAGTATTTGGTTTCAACATACCACAATGGCGTGCTCGGCGTTTGGAGTCAGATAGAATAGATTGCCTATAAGGACGAGGTGTTTTTGTTAGCATAGACTACTCTGCGCTATCAATGTGTATACAGAGTAGTCTTCTTTGTAATATTCTAACCCATGATTCGGGGTCATATTAATGCTATGAACTCTTTATTTCAAAAAAAAAAAATGACGATAATAAAACATCAAGCTAAGAGAAGCTAGATTAATCAAGCTAAGAGAAGTTTCTCATATGAAAATCACTAATATTTGATTAAATTATTATATTTAAGCTTTTTGATCAACTGTCTATTGAAAGATCGCTAGTCCATTTAATTTTTCTTGGACGGTGATTTGATCGGCGGTGGTTGTAATTACGCGCGGAGGCATCTTGGCCGCACGGCATGGCCAGGGCTGGGTCTTTGGGCCTAAACTGGATCTGCTCTATCTTCCTTGCTTAGCCTAGATCAAATTGTAAGGAAACGGGCTTTTGGGCATAGGTCCACGGCCCATAGTCTTCATTCATTTTCTCTTACTGATTTGGGCTAATTTAGAAAATGTAACAGCTTGGCAAGCTTCTTTATATCTCTCGTGCTATCTCGTAGCATAGTTGAGTGTATTTTCAAGTATTTTTATAGCGAATTGTGAAGAGGTAGCATACTTGAAAATACACTCAGCTTTCGTCTTTCAATCATTCGTCATTTTAGATCGACTTTTGACTCTATTCTTTTTATGGGGTTGGACATTTTAGCTTTGACATCACGGGCTGGAGATGCCCTTATTTGCTAGGTTTTCATCCCCAATTAAGCTGAATAGACATGTAGACTGTTTCTTAGGGATTTTAGGCTCTTGTTTTTTTAAGTCAATGACTCAATGATGTCGTGCGAATTTACGATATTCATTCCCTTATATATATATAATTTTATTTTAAATCCTCTATGAGTATATGACAGCCAAACTATGAGTCAAAATTATAAGTGCCAACTTCTAAGAGCCTTAAACAAAAGGCTTTAAGTTCATGTTCAATTCTGATTGATCATATCATTTATCTTGCTCTAGAAAGTACCGACATAGATATAAAAACGTCGACAGTACACAACAATGTTATATGTCAAATCTCAAAAAACTAATTAAGAGATGACACATTGTCGATACTGCAAGGAAAATAATATGTAGTATTTAAAGAATTTTTTTATTTATTTTTTATTTTTTATGTTTCATCATACCACAAAATGAATTGGAATGCCAAATCTATCATACGTCAAAATGAATAAGAAAATAATTGAAAACATAAAATATTTGATTTATCTACAATATGTACGTACCAACTTGGTATCAAGTATAAATGATGAGAGAGTCTCGCGTGGGACAGTCGTATGAACACGTGGTGGGGAGGACCAATCACTGCCCAGCAGGGGGGTGTTTTGGGTATTGCACTTAAGAGAGCAGGGGCAGTTTCGGAAAAGATGGAAAATTTCATTTCTTCTGATTGGGTGGCCCTAAAGTTACGTGGTGGGAAACCCCCACCTAAGAATTTCTCATAAATGATACATGCACAAGGATTGGTTTACCATCTAGGACACTCAGCGACTGTGGCAAGACCATGTCTGAAGTAAGGGCTATACCACCAAGACAGTACCTTAGTCGGGTATCATCTGGGAGACAACAATCAGCAGGCCACACCAAGAGGGGCCCTAACCTAATATATCGTACTTAGGAAGAGATACCTTCTCCCACATTGAAGATTAGGTGTTTACCAACCACACAGGTCACTCTACAAAATGTCTCGTTAATCAACATTAATGGTAGGCAGTAACTCACTACTTATAATTACTCTAACAACATTAATACAAGAAATCTAACTCATTAATACAAAAAATCTAACTTTTAGGCATCGGAGAAGTTTAGACTAGTCCGTCTAGTCTACCTCTTCACGCTCTTGTATTACATTTAACATGTAACAGCTAGTTCATACTCTATGCACATGTTATCTAGCTCGAGGCAGATATGTACTTCTATCAATCAACCCCGTGGAATCGCGACAGAATCCTTTAGATGAAATCTTTTTAAACCTTGAATTGATAGGTCGGATAAGGACCTCACACCCAAAGAATCTATGTTCATCTTTTTTTGGATAATAAAGAATCTATGTTCTTTATTTGGTTAATTTGTTAAATTGTTGCTCTCATATTGTTGGCAAAAAAGCTTCAAAATGAAAAGAAAATTCAAAAGCCCAATAAATTAACCATGCCAAGATTGGTTTGTCACTCTGTTGTAGACTTGCAGCCAGATTATAAGAATTTAAGAAATGCCAATTTGTCTCACACTGGTATAAAATGGAGTCAAAGGTCAATAACCAACAAACTGAAGATCTGTTTCTTGCACGAAATCAAATCAAATCAAATTATCAAATGCCTATTTGAAGCCAACGGTCAATAACCCAATAAACTAGTTATAGCTTTTTGTGCTTTAGATCGAATCAAATGCCTATATTGCGCTCCAAAAGCACCAGTTGATTCTTTGTGGTTAATTAATGAGTCATCAACTCAAGTACCTTTTCATCAGTCTTCATCTTTCTTAATCTTCCCCAAAACCTTCTATTTTCTCAGATCAACAAAGAGAAATCAAGATCTGAGAAGAAATGGAAGGTGAATTTGGCAACTTCGTTGAGGTATTAACTTCAATATTTGTTTGTATATTCTATTCCTACTCCCTTGGCAAAATAGTCCCCAAAGGTAAAACCAGACTCCTTTGTGTTCTCCCAGTTGTGTGTCTCTTCTTGTACCTCCCTCTTCACCTCTCCTCTGTACATCTTGGAGGTGCTACTGCTTTTTTCATTTCATGGCTTGGCAGCTTCAAGCTTCTGCTTTTCGCCTTTGACAAAGGTCCTTTGGCTTCAGACCCATCAATCTCGATTGGACGTTTCATGGCCATTGCTTGCCTCCCAATCGAAATCCAAGAAAACCCACCTCCAAAACCTGAAAATGCCCAAATTAAAACCAACCCATCTCCACCAAAACCCCATCTGAATGGCCAAAATGGGAAAAACCAACATCCCAGAAGCACCAAATCAAGGTCCCTGAATCATGTAATCAAGGGCTTCCTTTTGGCCATTCTAATAGGGGTCCTTTATTATAGTGAGCATTTCCATCCAAAGCTCATCTTAGTCCTTCATTGTCTTTACATATATCTCCTCCTAGAGTTCCTCCTAGCAATGGTAGGAGTCCTGGCTCGAGCCCTTTTGGGATTGGAACTCAAGCCCCACTTCAACGAGCCCTACCTCTCCACATCGCTACAAGACTTCTGGGGCAGAAGATGGAACCTCATGGCCACCAGTATCCTACGCCCGGCCGTATACGAACCCGTCCTCGACTTCTCCACGCGCTTCATTGGCCGGAAATGGGCTCCACTCCCTGCTGTAATGGGAAGCTTTGTAGTGTCCGGGCTCATGCACGAGCTGATTTACTACTACCAGGGCCGCGTGAAGCCCACGTGGGAGGTTACGTGGTTCTTCGTTCTGCAGGGCTTGTGTTTGACACTGGAGATTGTTTTGAAGAAGGCGTTGAGGGGCAGGTTCCGGTGGTTGCCGACGCCGGTCTCGGTGGTGTTGACAGTTGGGTTTGTGGTTGTGACTTGCTTCTGGCTCTTCTTTCCGCAGTTTCTTCGGAGCAAGGCTGATGTTAGAATGCTCGAAGAGTATGTTGCTTTTGGTGAGTACATGAAGAATGTGGCTCGAACTTTCCAAAAATCGTTGTCTAGCTCATGATCTGTTGGTTTAGTAACACAAGTTTCTTTATTGTAAGTGACATGCTTAAAAATGTCGAACATTCCGATAATCATGGTCTATTTTGGTATTTGATTCCCATTTTATGGAGTTATAAAGCAGTGGATCGTATGTTTCGTGATGAAACCATCTTGAGGCTTTCGAATAATGGCTAATGAAAATGATTCTTATCAAAATCAACTTGGAAACAGTCATGTAATTTTGATTTTTCAAATCACTAATGTAATATCATGATCAGTGTTTTGTCCTTATTTATTATACACGGGATTACAATATTTAAATTTTAGGGTTTCATAAATCATTTTTATTGCTATTAGTGTTCCAAATATCACAATTGAAAAACAAAAATATCAGATTTAACAACTACAATGGACATGGTGGGTATTAGAAAATGTTGATATCATAAAATATTAGAGAAAACACAAAAAAAACCAAGAAAGAGAGATGATGGAGTACCAACCTCTTCACATGCAGATAGGAGAACTTTGACAGACTTTTTCAAATCTTTGATCTGGTGGCTGGAAAATTATTGGAATTCCTAGTATGTATAGTTAACACTACAAAATTCATGATTATCCATGATTTTCTAATTCCATAAGTATGAATGATATTTTGAATACCTCTGTACTTTCATTCTTTTTTTAAAGTCCTAATTGAATACTCCTAGACTTTGGTAGAATTCATAAAGTCCTTAAAAATCTTAGTTGAATATCCCTAGACTTTCATGGACTGCTAAAATTCTATATTAAATACACCTAGACTTTTAAATTCTATAAATAATACACCCTTCAAATAGATCATTTTTTGTTAAAATGACAACGGTTGTATTTTTTTTTTTTTTTTTTAAGCTACTAAATATCCACCTTTGTCAACTAGCGATTTTGTTAGCAAATACTAGGAATTCCAGTTGGGCTAAAAAACAGAAGTTATCAGCCCACTTTTTCACATTCATTCATTTGGATATGATCATTCTAGCTTCTCGAGGACTAATTTCCAGAAACTGCAAGGATTCGAGGTGACCTATATAGGACAACTTCTTATGTTGTGGCTATTAAAGGTATTTTTCTAGCTGATTGAGCAGGTCAAGTGCGCTCCGTACAATAGATAGTAGCTAGCTAACTAGTCTCATTTGAATCGGATATTTACACTGTGGGAATTGAAATGGTGAAAAAATTATCTCTTTGCAATGAACAACTATACGTCTTGAGGCTTCCCCTTTATGCTGTTTCTGATTTCAACCTGGATCAATTTAGTTTTGGTGACTCTAGAGGCTTTCGTTTGTAGTTTGTTTATTTTGTCTTCAAAAAAGCAAAAAAAAATGACATTTGCACATGGTTTTGTAGAATGACAGGCTACTGTTTTTGGTATGCATTATTAGATATGATTATAAGTATTTATACTCACATATGTGTATGTATTTTAAAATGTTCAATGGTTCAGATTTATTGTTTGAATGGGGGTAGGAGTGAAATCCTTTGATCCTCTTTTTTTTTTTAAAAAAGAAAAAAGAAAAAGATTTATTGTTTGAATGATTGATGTCAACACAACATCAGCTGATGTGGAAATTACATGACATTACATATTTCTAATCTAAAATTTAACTTTTCTTCATTGAAAGAAAAAAAAAATTATAATTTGGAAAAACAAAATCAACAAAAACTAACAGAATGAGGAGTACTGTTCTCGGTTTCAAGTTCCGACTTTAGGAGACAGCCATGGTAGTTCACATAGCCTAGTTGGTAGATAAACATTTCCTCTAAACTTGATTATACACAAAAGGGAAATTGGTCCATGCGGTACTTGACGTTTTGCTCCTTATAAATTTCGGTACCTCACATTTTGAAAATATCAATACAGTACTTGAGATTCTCAACCCGACTGAAGATAAATACCTAGAGCCGTTAGCTCCGTTACGGAAGCTAGCAGCTAGCATATTTTGATCATAAAATGACCAATTTTTTTTTTCTTTTCCTGGGTTCTTCCTTAGTTCCTTTGTTGAGGCTTTGAAATATGAGAATCTTGACAGGTGGTGGTGATTGTTATTTGACGAGGTAATTTGGGCCCCCGGCGATGCCATGGATTATACACTTCTTTCTTCCTTGCACAATCGGGTTTACTAACTTTCTCCTTGCCGCCAAAACTAAACCCAGCTCCATATTCCTCACTTCTTTCCTCAAAGCAATAAAATTAGCCTGAAGTTATTTTGAGTAATGTTTATTGCTTGATATCAATTTCCCTTTTGTGTATAATCAAGTTTAGAGGAAATGTTTATCTACCAACTAGGCTATGTGAACTACCATGGCTGTCTCCTAAAGTCGGAACTTGAAACCGAGAACAGTACTCCTCATTCTGTTAGTTTTTGTTGATTTTGTTTTTCCAAATTATAATTTTTTTTTCTTTCAATGAAGAAAAGTTAAATTTTAGATTAGAAATATGTAATGTCATGTAATTTCCACATCAGCTGATGTTTACTCACTTCCTTGCACAATTGAGTAATTGTTTATTGCTTCAGCTGAGTAGTTTAATTAGGTTAGATATTAGTGCATTAAATAGTTAATCTCATTGACTTGTTGATAATCCTACTTAATTCAATGAATGCTTGTTTTCCTTTGTCTACAATCTTGCTGCAAGTTTGTGCTTATGTATTGCATTGCATTTAAGATCGTTTTGATAGAGGAGGTTTTGCCAAGCTTTTCGTCGGATCAGTTTTGAGGACGTACATCCATTGAATGAGAGGTTTCTGTCTACTTATTGTAGTTTAAAGACCTTATTATCAAGGAATTATGTATGATTAACTCTAGACTTTTATCAAATGTAGATTCGCCCTTTGTTTGAAGAACATGGAGAAGCGGTAGAGGTTGCTCTGATCAAAGATAAGAAAATAGGACTGCAGCAAGGTATGTGACTGTGCTATCTTATTTCAGGTACTCTGAGAGGCAGATAGGAACAACTGAAAGCTCATCTTTCATCTCCGTTTGTTTTTGCAACAAGTTTCGGACTTGTTGGTTTTTGTTGCAACCTTTTTATCATGTCCTTCGTCTCAAAGACTGAGAAAGACAAGACATGTAAACCCACTAGCTAGAAACCAGTTTTGGAATAGCAGTTGGGATCTTGGAAGACACTTAGGTCCTGCCCTTGGAATAGATAGCATGATGCGCTCAAAGTGAGAGCTCAAAATTAACCCGGGTTGACAATTATTAGTATAAAGCAAGTAGGAATCGTTCTATCGGGGGATTAAGGGTGCTCTGTCAATTAAACGTTAAAGAAAGAATTATTATTCACAAGTATACGGTACTTACGAAAACAACAAAGTATAAAGGGGTTTTCAAAGATTTGTATTCTAATCTAATTAAATTAACTACAATGATCAATCAATCTATGAATTAAGATAGAGATGGGGAACGAAATGCATGTAGAGATGAACTTAACAACCATTAACACGAAAACAAGTAATCTAATCATAAACCATTGATCTAAATATGTGAATGAAAGAAATCAATCAAGAACAGAGATGAACACATATAAAGTTCTTATTACTTTCCTTAGTTAAATTAACTAGATGAACGCACCATAGTTTACTCCATTAAACATGCAATGCTAGTGAGAGATCAATTCCCTAACAAAACATATCTAATGCTTTAAACACTTAGAAAGTTTGATTGCTTTAAGCCAAGAACACAAGTTGGAATGTGATACAAGCATGCAAGACTCTGTGTTGATTTACCTAAGGAACTATAGGTTTTCCACTTATCAACTAAGACCTAGAACCCTAGCCTATCTTAATTTGCAATCAATCATGCAATTCAAATCCTAATATGGCCATCAAAGAGCACGAAAAACATGAATGGTGGGTTATTTGCACAAAATCAACAAACTAAGTTCATCACATATAGAAATCGCAATTTATGTATCTAGAAACCTAAAACGTTTTCATGCTTCATGGTTATTGGAAACTAAACATCAATACACAAACTCAATCATAACAAAGCATCGAAATTTCCATTTAAACAAAGAAAGAATTCAAATTGTTTTACAAACACAAGAAACTGAAAACAAGGAGTTTATGGTCATGGTTACACTGTTGAAGAACTTCGAAGAACGCAAGATGATCTTCAAAAGGATGGAGGATCACGGCAAGGATGTACGGAGGATGATGGAACTTGCTTCACGGCTTCAAGGCTAGAACACTGGAAGAGGCCGAAACATTCAGAGAGAGAGGGGAAGGATTTGCGATTTTAATTCTGGGTTTGATGACAATTTTCACGTCTTACATTCCCTCTATTTATAAGGGACGGCAAAGCAAGGTGTTAGGGTGTTTCTCTACTTGTTCTGCATCATCTAATCAATCAAAATATTCCATGAGAAGTAGAGAACAATCTTGAATCTTCCCATAACATCTTTGCCGAAATTCCCAATGTATTTTCCCTCAGTTTGGTTTTCATTCAACTCATATGTAATCAGGAAACCTAAATTGATAAATATTCTCTTTTATTTTATTTTTCTGATTGCACACGAAGTATATTTTCCTTAGAATTCTCCATATTTGACTCAATGCTGAAATCTTTTGGTATTGTTTAATTGCAGGGCGTAAAGGAATAATTATGAGAATAAAACTCCTTTCAGACGTCAAGAGTCTTCTAGAAGGTCACATGGATGTCACATGAATCAATCTTCGGGCCAGGCTTCTCCACTTGGAAGTTTCAAAGCCCATTCTTCATGTATGACGCCAACTTGTGTCTTCTAGAATATTCTTGTACATTCTTGAGACATCTTGAAACCACAGCATCTCCTCGCCTTCTCATGTATCCTAGTATCATCAGGACTCCTAATGCCAACAAGTTTCCTAGTCCAATTAGGACTCGTTATTTCCGAGATATTCTGGAACCTTCCACCGCTCTCCTTGTGTGACATAGATTCCTAGTCATGTTAGGTTTTCTTTTCCTGGCAGGAATGGGTTTCCTTGTCCAACTAGTACTCTGTCATTTCCACGAGCTTGACTCCTAGTTGACTCAGGATTCCTACATCAACTGGGATTCGTTTTCCTAGTAGGATTGGGAAAACATCATTTCTCCATTTCTGATCATTTTTGTGCCTCATTTCTTCCTTGCCTTCATTTTGGACTCAAAACTACCTAAAAATACAAAACTAAGTTAGAAATGATGATATTAAGAGAATAACTAAGTAAAATGTAGAGAGAATAGCATTAAAAACGTCGCATAAAATGCTCTGATAATAGCGGGGGCATTACCCAGCAAATTTGGAATGGGAGTGTCTGTTGCCAACTATAGCTTGTTTCTGTTAGGATGTTTAGGGAGTGCCTCTGTTGTACAAAAAATGACTCAGCAAATACATGGATTATTGCTTTCTCAGTTCTAGGTTGTTTTTGTTTCTCAAAATTGCATCTTGGATCTTTGATCTGGAAAGAAGGAGAAAGAAGAATAGAGGGAGAGAGAGAGAGCAAAAATATATTTAGCAAAAAAAATAATAGATTAAGACATGAAGGGATGAAAATACCCTTAAAATTTTGACAGCTGACAATCTCCATAACGGAGCTAACTGCTCTAGGTACCTATCTTCGGTCGGGTTGAGAACCTCAAGTATTGTATAAATATTTTCAAAACGTGAGGTACCGAAATTTATAAGGAGCAAAAGGTCAAATACCATATGGACCATTTTCCCTACACAAAAAGCAAATGAATCTACAAACACAAGTTATCTGAAAAAGAAAAAATTAAAACAAGCAAAAGAAAAAGATTATTCAAAAGCTTGTTGACAAAAGATTCAAAACTACTTCTACCATTCCTCCACCATCCTTTATATCTGTACACATTTCTATCTATTTTGAGTTCTTTTTAGCAGATTATTAACATAAGGACTAAATTCAGTTTAGTCGCTCGAACTTTAGGGCTAAAATCAGTTTGGTCCCTGAGTTTTTTTTTTAATCACGATGGTCCTTACACTTCCAAATCACATCAACCTAGTCCAAAATTTGACTTTGACTCGAAACATGACGTCATACGCTGATAGTGGAGGAGGTTGTCTTTTTCGACCGGATCGTCAGGATCCATCACTGTTGCTGATAGATTGTGGGTTCGTGCTGTGTGACTTTCTCGGAGGAATTGGTGATCTCCGATGCCGTTGCAGTACTGATGGTGGTGCTTGTGTCAGGCCATCAACTTTCCTAGATAAGCGATTTGGGATGATAAGCCGTATGGTAGTTAGGTGGTGCGTCATAGGCCGTGGGAGCGTAGGCCAAGATGAACTGGTTGCCATGAAGCTCCGATTATGGAATGGACTGTGCAGAACGATCCAGATCTGGGATCCGGGTGGGCTTTGCCACTGGATTCAGACATGGGATCCAAGTGGGGTTTGGGCTTGGACTGCGACCCACTATTTTTGTTGGGCTTCTTGGTATTTGCTAGAATGGCTTGGGACCCCTTTGTGTTATTGGTATTGGATTCGGGACCCAAGTCTTTGGTATCTGTTCGTGAAAGATCGTCTGCCAACATGGCCATGTTCTAACAACCTTGGCCGGCTTCGATCTTTAGGTGGAAGATTGCCCTCAGTTCTCTGCCGAATTGAATTTTGTCAGTTTGTGCGTTGGATTTGTATGGGTAGTCAAACCACCGACTACTCAATACACGGTTGCAATCCGTATTGTAAAATCAGCTATGCATTTCAACTTTGCTACTCTTGCTTTATTCATATTTTCTTGTACTTTAGATGCAATATTTGCATCTTCTCCATTCGTATTCTTTATTTTCGTTATTGATGCATTTTTGCATCGTATCATTATAATCTTTCAATTTTCAATAAAATACTGACTTCATTTTACTCAAAAACTGTTTAAAATTTAACCTATTAATTATTTTGACCTCGATTATTTACTTTTCTTTTCCCTACACTTGTTTTCAAATGATACTTTAACGCCAAAGAGTGGACTAACGCCAATGTCTTGGCCCCATTGAAATGAAAAGATGTCCTTCTGTCACGTCATCAAGTGACCCCCCAACTCCCGGAGGCGGGAAGAAGAATTTTCCTCACGTCAATGCCCTCTTCACATTGGACTTGGCTTCTCTGCTATAATTTACTTTGCTATAATTTGCTTGGATTTCATCATAGCCGTCAGATATAGTTTTAAGGGCCAGCTGATGCCACATCAAGAAACATCAAGAAGTTTTAAGGGCCAGATTATGCACTTTTTTTTCTAGCAAATTATAGTTATAGCAGAGAAGCCAAATCCCTTCACATTAAGCTGTAGCCTAATGTCTTCCACAGTCCACACCAGCTGAAAGCAATAATTAAGATATTTATCAATCAATGGGAAAGCAAGAAACAACCAGTGTTATAATAGTACACGAAAAGATAGAAGAGAAGCATCCATGCATCCCAATTTATAGATTCTTAACAGAGACAATTACATCTCTACTATTTGTCCTTTTTTTTTTCTTTTTTTTTTTCTAAATCTCTACCTATTTGTCTAAGCCTCCAAGTCTACAAATGACTTAATCAGTCACGAGGATTTATAGTCCACAAAGGAATAGTACATGAAAAGCAAAAATTCTTGTATACACGGCGGTGCAAGTCCACATACAACAAATATGTTTTTCTGCAGCCAATTCATGGATATCAAGGGCAACCCAATTCAATTGATGCTTTATAGTACATGAAAAGCAAAAATTCTTGCATACACGGCGGTGCAAGTTCACATACAACAAATATATTTTTTTGCAGCCAATCCATGGGTACCAAGAGCAACCCAATTAAGTTGATGCTTTATAGTACATGAAAAGCAAAAATTCTTGCATACACGGCGGTGTAACTCCACATACAATAAATATATTTTTTTTGCAGCCAATCCATAGATACCAAGAGCAACCCAATAAAGTTAATGTTTTCCCTTTTCTTCTTGTGCCTATGTCTCAAGTCCTACATCTGCTTTGGAGCTGACACCATCACAGCAAACCAGTCTCTCTCTGGTGACCAAACAATTGTTTCAGCTGGTGAGAAATTTGAACTGGGTTTCTTCAAGGCAGGTAATACTTCAAACTACTACATAGGCATGTGGTACTACAAGAAACTAGTACCAGAGCAAACCATAGTCTGGGTGGCCAATAGGGTGCAGCCAGTCTCTGATAGATTTTCTTCAGAGTTGAGAATCTCAGATGGTAATTTGGTACTGTTTAAGTCCAAAACCCCAATTTGGTCCACAGATGTCAGTTCAAGTTCAGCTTCTTCTATACATGTAGTTCTTTTAGATAATGGAAACCTTGTGCTAAGAGCTGGGTCTTTGCCTTTATGGCAAAGTTTTGATCAACCAGCCCATACTTTTCTACCAGAAAGCAAAATTGGGTTCAACAATGTTACAAAGCGAACTCAAGTCCTGACTTCATGGAAGAATTCTGAGGATCCTTCACCTGGTCAATTCTCTCTTGAGCTAGACCCGACGAGCAAGTCATATATTATAAAGTGGAATAGGTCTCAACAGTATTGGACAAGTGGACTTTGGGATCAAAACAGACATGTGTTCAGTTTGAGTCCCGAGATGAGGCACTATATCTACAATTTCAGCTATGTTACAAACGAAAATGAGAGCTACTTCACCTATACTCTTTATGATGCTAGCATCACATCTCGAATAATAATGGATGTATCGGGTCAGGTTCAGCAACTGTCCTGGTTGCACTCTCAGGGATGGTACTTGTTTTGGTCTCGACCAAGGAAACAATGTGATGTTTATGGTGTGTGTGGGCCATTTAGTAGTTGCAGTGAGAAATCCTTGCCCTTCTGTAATTGTTTGAATGGTTTTGAACCGAAATTGAAGGTGGGTTGGGATTTGCAGGATTACTCTCTAGGGTGTTCAAGAAAAACCAGGCTGCAGTGTGGAAATGTTACTGGTGTTGATGGAATGAGTGACCAGTTTATAGAAATGTCTAGCAGGCTATCATCCGCAGATATACAGTTTCAGAATTTGACTTATGTTTATAGTATGGAAGACTGTGAATCAATTTGCTTAAATGATTGCAATTGCACTGCTTATGGTTATAGCAGCTCTTCTTCTGAATGTTCAACTTGGAAAGGAGATCTGTGGGCGGATGAAAATGGAAGAACTTTATACATCAGAATACCAGCTTCTGATCCCACAAGTAATGTGATGTTAATTGATGTGTGGTGGGTGGCCTTAACTTTGGGCCATCATATGTGTTACTCAAGCCGATATTTTTCTTTTCTCTGCAGGTAGAAAGCGAACCATTGTAATTGCAACAGTCTCAGCAACAGCAGGGTTGCTTACAATAGTTTTTGGCTATTTTTTATGGAAGAATACTTTGGGAAAGAGAAGGTACTTCTACAACTCTCTCTCTCTCTCTCTAGTAATCAAAACAAACACTGAACTCTCAATTATTTTGAATCGTTAGTGAAACTATAAAGAATCTTAGCGCTGCTGGTGTGGAGAATGATACAGAACTACCACTATTCAGTTTAAGGAGTATATTAGTGGCTACTAATAACTTCTCTGAAGCAAATAAACTAGGAGAGGGAGGATTCGGCCCTGTTTATAAGGTAAGCCTTCCACTATGTGCTGCAATTGCAAACACAATTTTCTTCATGAATATGAGTGTTTTGTCAAATTAGTTTCCTTAATTTATAAGTTGTTTTGTTTACCTCAAATTATCTCCAACTTTTCAGGGGATTTTGCCTGAAAATCAAGAAGTAGCCATAAAAAGACTATCAAAGAAGTCCGGGCAAGGACAACAGGAGTTCATGAATGAGTTAAAGCTTATAGCGAAGCTCCAACATACCAACCTTGTCAGACTCTTGGGTTGCTGCATTGAAGCAGAGGAAATGATATTGATGTATGAGTACATGCCAAATCGAAGTTTGGACAAATTTTTGTTTGGTAAATGTTCATTTAGTCATTTCTACTAAGATTCTACTTGATAATATCGTTAATTTAGATTTGGTTGTCAGTCATTTTTCTTCATGGTGCAGATCCATCCGAAAAGACAAAATTGGATTGGGGTAGACGTTTTAGAATTATAGAAGGTATAGCTCAAGGATTGCTTTATATCCACAAGTACTCAAGATTAAAAATCATTCACAGGGATCTAAAAGCAAGTAATATTCTATTGGATGGAACAATGAACCCTAAGATTTCTGACTTTGGAATGGCAAAGATTTTTGACATAAATCAAACTCAAGCAAATACTAACAGGGTTGTTTTTTTTTTTTTTTTGAAAAGTACTAACAGGGTTGTTGGGACCTAGTAAGTGTTTCCAGCAAATGATTTCATTCATGTATTATATTACAATCACTAGTCACTACTATTGCTAATTTCATTGTCATTAGTGCAGCGGCTACATGTCACCTGAGTATGCACGCTATGGTCATTTCTCTGAGAAATCAGATGTCTTTAGCTTTGGAGTTTTGTTGTTGGAGATTGTAAGTGGAAAGAAGAATGCTATTTTCCATCGTTTTGAACGTTCACCAACTCTCGCTGGATGGGTAAGTAAAAAGGCTTGCAAATTTGCAAGGTACTATAAGGTTGAAAATTTCAAATATATTGGTACATTCAGGCAAGAACGGTTATGATCGTGACTATGATTTTTCTTAGGCATGGGACCTATGGAAAGAAGGAAGGGGAATGGAGGTGATTGATGCATCAATAAGGGAAACATTTTGGGCTCATGAAGCTTTAAGGTGTATCCATGTAGGACTTCTGTGCGTTCAAGAATCTGCAGCTGATCGACCTGCAATGGCGTCAGTAATTCACATATTGCAGGGAAATGAAGCTACATCTCTTCCACCCACCAAAGAACCTGCTTTTTCAACACAGAAGAATTTCAGTGCTATTGGTTCTTCTTCTCAAAGGTCTACCAATTATTCAAACAATGCACTCACGATTAGTTTGCCAGAAGCTCGATAGACGTTTCAACAATGTTTCCTTTGTTTGACACATTCAAAGTTAGAGGTATAGCAATCTGTTTTTGTTTTAGTTCCATGACTACTTTTTGGATTTGGTTGTCCTATTTTGAGGTGTGAGTCTTTATGGACCTTAACTGGGGTTAAGAATTTAAACATATTACAAAATGCTCTACAATTAACTAAAATGTAAGAATAAACTTCAAGAACGTTGAACAAATAATTAAATACTTTCTCTTGATTCATTTAGTAAAAGAGTAATAATACATTCTAGTAGACCTCTTCTAGACAAGAATTTCCCCATCATCGCAATCTGGTTTTAGTATTCGACCAAATTGTATGCGATTACAGTGCTTCATATAAGTATACAACAACTTTAGATTAGTAATACTCCCTAGAATAAAGTTCAATTGATTGTTCTCAGTGCTATGTCATTTTGTATTAGTTACACATTAATTTTCATAAACGTAAGGGAAAGTGCTCGACAGGGGGATTTATTTACTATACTTTATAAAGGATTCAGTTTCCAGTCAATTTCTAAGCGAGTACAATCAAATTTACCTTTAACTCTATTTAGAGCTGCTTGCCTATGTTGTAGTAGAGGACGCGACAAATCATTTACTTGCTCTACCTTGTTATCGTCCTTTCTTTTGCGAGGCAAACTCCTTGATAAAGTTTTCCATTTTGATTCAAATGCACATGCTACACAACAAAGAAGAATATTATTTTTATTAAACAAAAGTGTTAATAGCATGAACTGAGAAATGATAAGGCATCAGAGATCAAATAGCTGAGTATAAAAACAAGCTTTTGATCTTTACTTCTGCATAAATGTGTATCAGAGCAAGGATCTTGGTCCAGGAACCAGAACAACCGGTATGAGTAGACATTAGACAAGGGTGTTGAACGGGTAAAGTTCATTAATGTATGGATTTCATTTTATGAAGGCAAAACTATATCCATGATGAAGATGAATCAAGGTGGGTGGATAGAAAATCAGATGGTAAAATCAATGGTTCTATTTCTCAATCTTTCCGACTTGCTCCTATGGAACTAAGGTTGAAAAGATTGAGAAAAATCAGTCATTGAGAACCACTGATGAAGGATTCCTCGACAAGTTAAGGATGAATTAACTTGGTCTGCCTCTGTTGAAAATGTGGAGCTCAGCTTTAAGCCATTCCATCACATGCCCAATATAGAAAGATAAAAGGGACATATTAGCAATTGCATGAAAAAGAGTTTGTCTCTTTGTCATCAAAGGAACCAAAACAATAAAATCCTAATAGCACACTAATCATAAGGCACTCTAATGACTGTAGTTGTCTGCAATAAAAAAGTGGGTCAGACTCATAAGTTGATCACTGTAGTTCAAATCCCTATTGTCTGTATCTAATGGAAGATACTTTCACTAGATTTTAAATAGTTTTGTTAAGAAGATAGTCATATAAAAATTTTCTCCTAGATGGCATTTCTTCACCATCCTTCTGATAATCAAATGGTAAATGATCAACATTTTTGAAAGACTGGCATTCAATATGAAAGTAGAAAGCTTGCATGGGTTATAAGTGGTCCAACTTGGACGGTCATTAACATACCAAGAAAAATTCATACCAGAACTTATCCCACCGTAGAAAGGCAGCCAACAACATCAACGCTCATCCTCTTACTCAAGTACTTTGAAAGACTCTTACAAGTTATCCACTAAAAACCAGCTCAGAATCGATAAAAAAATTTCTTACAAAATATGGATTCCGAGAAACACTCAGATATCACCTCAAGGTAACGACTAACTAGAGCTTCTTTACTGATGTCGAAATAAAGAGGATAATCAAAACTGACCAATCACCCCTGTTGCAGACCATGTAAAAGATAATATACTTCATACTGATACTCCAAAATATGAGTACCTTTGTTGGCCAAAATAATTTAACAGCTGGAGTACTAAACAATCAAATGTCCAAAATGGTCTGAACTCAAGAAAAAATGATGGCTTCTTCATTGGTGGCCACAATATCATGTATGCTGGAATAACTCAAGATCATTGCTTTATAATAGGCCTTAAACTCGAATTTTTAAGCAAATCATAGGAATGTTCATGTGAGAAGCACAAGCTCTTTTATCAAAGTTTCAAACCAAATACCTTCATTTTGGTCCTTGAAACCATGTATTAGGCACGCACAAATCCATGGTCTTCCAGCATGGGATGCCTTTGCCCCACCTTTTAGTTCACCATTGTGTTGTTTCAGACTGCAAAAGAATTTAGAAACTTATCATAAAAAACCTGGCCAAACAACTGAAAATGATTGCCAGAAATCACTCGAGTCTATAGTGAAAACGCAGTCATAACAGCATAAGTATGTACTTTTCAATACAATTAGAAGATAAACACAATCAACAGGTGCACCTTAAGTAAATATGTGAAAAAGGTCTAAAAATGCTGAAGATAAACACAATCATAACAGGACAAAATTGCACGCTACAATAGATCATACGACAACTACAGAGGCAAATCTACCCAACATGATAACAAATGTCAAGATCAATATCATAACCACATCTCTGCTCCAGCCGCAACAAATTAATGCTGGTAATCACACAATTTAGTGCATACAGTGACTTATCCGCATGAACAGGTCAATAACAATCGTTTTATCAAACTGGAAAGCAACTAGATAATTTCTAAAACGAAGTTGGAGATATCTACTATCTATTCATTTCAAAACTTGGCAGTTGGCATAATACATAACCAATGGAATGCCATTCACTGCTTTAATTGACTACCTTCTCATTCTTCTCATTAGCTAATAATCAAGAGAAGCATCATTGAACACGAACCCAATTCTGAGAGCGAAAAAGAAAGACAAATTGCTAAAGAACATGGCCCATATAAACACCTGAAAACCCAAAACGAACAAGACCCAGGTAATACTCTGTCGTAAATCTATCAAGTAGCTCATGAAAAATGAGAACTTTGAAAGACCCAGATAGCAATTCGTTCCTAAACTTATCAAACAGCTAATGAAACGGATAAATTCGAAGGAACCCAGATACAAATCTGTCCTAAATTTATCAAACAGCTAATGAAAACAACAAAACTGAAAGACCCAGATAGCAATTCAGTCATACCGGCGAGAGAAATCGGTGGTGACACCAACGTAGGTCTTGATGGGTGCATTGGTGGAAAGGATGAGATACACAGACCAAGACCTCGATTTTGGTTTTGATTTTGAGGGAGAATTCGATTTTGCTTCTGATTTGATATTGGGTAGTGATGTTGAACATGGTAATAGAATTGAGGAGGGGTGAGGGTTTGGGAGCTTTACGGAAGGGAATGTTCTGGAGAGTCGTGTCATCATTTCCGATCGGATCCCCTTTGCAAGCTTTGAACTTTTCGAATTATATATATACACAACTAAAGGTGTGAAAGAACCGTTGGGTGGGCTTTTCTGTTTTCAAATTTGATCAGCTAAAGAGGAGCTAGAAATTTAAGCCTTGGATGCTTTTTTTTTTTTTTTTTTTTCCATGAAAGATTTAACTCTTTCATTTTTCTTGATCAAAAGCTGAAAAGATAACTTTGGTATGAGGAAAAAAAAATTGAAATAGCCCTCGGGTTAGCTCAAGTGATACAGGTACATAGTTGAATTATAATTAGACTAGATGACAGGTTTAATTATTTTTATTGTCCGAATTTTGAAAGTACCATTTGATCTAAACCGTACGTAGAATTGAGATATTGGTGGATTGACTGGATTCCATTACAAAGGTGAAAAAATAAGATTAAATGATTAATCAAAAGCAAGTTATTATTTCGTAGACCAATAATATTAGCTCGGTTTAGTTTATACAATAGAATAATTTTTCACCTATATGAAAATGATCAAGTGATTTCAGAATTTCTCATGTATCCAACGAAAATTTTATTCCCCTTGGTGTTGGTAAACATATGATAGGAGGGAACCGAGAGTAATTCTCTTTATTTCATTCTCATTACCGAGTTAAACTCAGAACAGAAATGTGGTTTTGGGTCCAAACCTGTAGATTCTTTTGGTGCAAATGCATTAAAGCTCACAGCTTTTAGAGTCTGCAGAAAATCAAAAGGAAGAGGAAGTTTGCACAAGAATAGGCAAACATATATTATAGGAAGGACGATTGCATCAGAGCTCAAAGGCCACAAAAACAGAAACCAGACTGGTTTGAAACGACAGAACACAAACGATACCCATTTAATTTCTCTTTGGAGTCAATGCTTGCTCATCTACCATGTCATATATCTCTTTTGGGGCTTCAAGGCATTCATTACCTTTCAGATTTTACATTGAAGAGACTTCTGCATTTCCTGTTCTTCCTAAGCTTAGGTTTCCTTTTCTTTCTTCAGTTTTTTTGTGCCAATTTTGGTCTCCCTTATAGGGGTTTTCATTTTCTTTTTCCAAGTTTATACCTTTATTTCTAGCAAACAAAAATAAAAATAATCTGTGACTAAAAGAGTATCAACTGATCACATGTAAAAACACCATAAGAAGTATGTATTTGCACTCACAAAGACATCGTAGAGTTTCATTGCGTCTACTTTTTTACTTTTATTAACCAAAAGACAAAAATTCTGAATAAGTATAAAAAGCAACTGCCTCCAAAATTCAGACCAAAAAAAAAAAAACTGCCTCCAAAATTATTATTTGTGACTGCAAAAGCGGTGAGCCTTTAAGAGGAAGATATCTAATTATCCATTTGCATTCAGAAATTAAATACACCCCTTGTGTTACATTATGTATGTTTTGCCTCTATTCACCCAAAAGCTAAAACTTTGAAGCATATGAAGGTAATAACATCCTCAAATGGCTTGTACAGTACCAGTGGCAGCATTTTTTTCAGGTCCTAGCTTGATGTGGTACTCACTGGTAAGCCAAAGATTGAAGCTAGTCCCACTGCAGGTGCAAAAACTCTTTTCAAATGCTATGATCAATTGGAATGTGATTGGAGCATTAACATGTCTGCTTTGAGTAAAGGATGATCCTGCATGTGTTACTTAATTAAAGATATACTTCTGTTTCTCTCAAATGTTACTGATATCTGTGGTGATTTCTGTAATGGGATTTGAACGAAATTGAAAAGAAACAATTGACTTGTTGAGGTTATAGCAATCGATATGGCAGGTCTTTGTCTATGGTGAAGTTGGTGAAGTTGACAACTCTGTTGCTTATGGATCCATATCGTGAAGGGGTATGCAGTTCTTGAATCCCAAGGCCCAAAACAAAACCATCTAGCAGAGACAAGAAGCAACGGCTATAAGAAAATTATAGCTCGCTCACTGGTTTTTCCAGTCTGCACAAAATAAAAAAAAATAAAAAAGGCAGAGCAACTTTGCACAAGAAGAGGCAAGCAATATAGGAAGGACAACTGCATATAATAGTTTACAGGCCACAAAAACAGAAACCGAGCTCAGGAGTCAGACCTGCTGGTTTTATATTAAATATGAACGAGATAGAGTTATTGCTCAGCTAGGTTTCTTCTTTGTGTGTATGTCCTTTTGGACATTACTCAAAGCATTTATATTTGGAGTCAATGCTTACTGTGTACCATGTCCTTATGCTCACTTCATTCAGCTTTATTCTTTTTTATCTATTTTTTTTTCTTCTCTTTTGTTTTTGTTGGTTTACATATTTATTTTGGGGATTCAAGGCAGTCCTTACTTCTGCTGCTGCCTCAGGTTCAGACCCTACTTTACTTTCTCATTCTTACTCTTCTTCTTCTTCATCCTTATATTTCCTTGGAACTAGCTAATTAAGGGAATTCTAATTTTAATCCTCAGAGTTTAACTTGGAGAGAGAGTTCTGTATTTCCTGTTCTTGTTCAAAACTTCAAGGTCAGTCCTTTCCCTTCTTTCTTTAGTTTATTGTAGGGGTTTGCATTTTGTTACTCCAATCTGCTTCTGTTATATATGTACCAATTTTATACCTTATTTTCTAGCAAAAGTTGAGCGTCAAGGGTTGTAACTAGTGAAAGAATTGAGCCTAATATCAAAACTCAAATCACTTTGGAAAATAGTATAAGTAGAGCATATGAGCAAGGTATATAAATATGTAATTGCATTCAGAAAGATACCCTTGGGGTTCATTTGATCCAAGCATATATATGAAGCCATTGCCTTAAAAGCTAATTTTACATCTACTCATCCTTAAGTTTCATCATATCTATTTTGTAGCTGTAGTATGCAAAGCTAAAAGCTTTGAACTGGCATTAGTATATATATGAAGCAACTGCTTCCAAAAAAAACTTATATGTGACTCAAATCTTGACTCTAAACTAAATCCAAAATAGCTGTAGGTATCATCTTCAAATGGCTCGTTCAGTACCAGTGCCCGCCTTTTTCCAGGACCTTGTTGGTGATTTCTCTGAGAAACTGGTAACATCTTGTCCTCCTTTTTTGGTTTTCAAGATATTTCCAACATTCACGAGTATATAGTTCTCCTCAAATTTAATTTAGGATGTATTAGAAATTCACAAATCCATATCTTTTTAGTGTAATCCATGTCAATTGTATGATTTTCATCTTCTATTATATTTAATGTGTGATACTGAATCATGAGTCCATATCTTTCTATATAGTACATAGCAATTGTCTTAGTTAAAGTGGTGTTATTTATCAAAATTATGACTGATTATGGAATAGTAGTGACATAAAGCTCAGGTAAAAGAGGCATTTCTAACATGATCTGACCTCCTTTGCTCAATGAGTCGATGGATCAGTGGTAGAGTTATCTAAAAAGCTTGTAAATGACCAAATTGTCATGTGTTGTAAAGTTGTAAACAAATGAAATTTTTGTTGATGTAAGAATTATTGATTGGTTCTAAGAACATTGATGTTTTCTGAGAAGCAATTACATTCTTGTAGAAAATGCCAACAGCTTTTGTCAACCACTTCAATGGATCAGCACTTTGCAAACTTCGAGGCCCTAGTGGAAAGTGCTGGGATGTAATATTGGAAGAGGAAAATAATGATATTTTCTTCCATAAAGGCTGGAATAAATTTGTGAAGGATAATTTTTTGGAGGAAGGACACATTTTGGTTTTCAATTATGATGGCAATTCTTGGTTCAATGTGACAATCTATGATAAAAGTGCAAGTGAAATGGACATGGAAGCAGCCAAGATAAGGAGAAGTACTGGTGATCTTGATGGTCAAGGGAGTAAGTTATAGTTTGCTTTACTTGTATACAAGACCAGACAACCAAGTTTTTTCCTTATCTGCCAAGTAATTTACATTCTTCTGAAATCGTGTTTCAATTTGGTACTGTATAGGGGATTATGTCATGCCTGGGGAGACAAGATTCAGAATCATTGAGTTCAAATCAGAGCATCTTTGCTTTAAGAGAACTATGGAGAAGCACAGACTGTATCAGCTGGTAAGTAATAAGTGGTCATACCCAATGAATAAGCTAATTATGTTTCTAAAACCCTTTTCCCTGTTATGATTGGAAAAATAGTAATTCTTTTATTTTGAATGGAATGCCTTAGTACAAGAATTTTCAATCATTTGAGTGAAAATTAAAGTTCCATCACCTGTGAATCAGAAGTTGTTCTTGAAAGGTCTTCACTTGTCAGCAGAGTTTTCTTTTATTTTATCTTTGTTCTTTTGTCATCAACAATGTCATTGTATATTTCTTATGTTTTGTCCCCTGATATCAAATATGTTCCAAATTGTAGACCATTCCTATAATAATAGTCAGGGCTAAGGGGCTCATAAGCAAGCGGACTATAGAGCTTCGGGATCCAAGCAACAGATCATGGCCTGTTAAAGTGACTCGCGTGGAAGATGGTCGTTTACTTATGAACAGAGGCTGGCGTGCTTGTAGCAAGTGGAACCAGATTAAGAAAGGGCACACCATTGTTTTTGAGTTTGTGAAGGGACATGTGAAGCTACACATCGTTAGAGCTGAGGGGTGTGATGTGATACTCACAGGTCCTAATGTCGTAGATTGAAGCTAGTTCCCACTGCAGGTGCAAAACTCTTTTCAAATGCTGTGATTAATGGGAATGTGATCAGAACATTAACTTGTCTATTTTCAGTAAGGTTATTTTTCATTTCCGAGACGCTTCTATTCCTCTTATGTATTAGTGATTGTTGTTTGGTATGTTCTGTAATGGGATTTGAATGCAATTTGAAAAGAGATAATTGACTAGTTGCTATTTGAATGGTCCCATAATGAGGGGAAAGAGACTTACTGTAATTACAGATTTACAGTTGCACTGCATTTCTACACGAATCTGTGTGTATGATCACTGTGTATTACGTGATCTCTTGTACGCTTTCGACTACTACTAATAAAATTATCATCATTTCTGCGTAAGGAAAAAAACTTGTGAATGCTAAAAAACCTGAACATTTGCTGGGTGGAGTAGGGAAATTTGGGGTTGACAGTAGTACCGTCACAAAACTATAACCGTGGAAGATATCATACTAATCAAAGAATATGTTACAATTTACATTTAATATCTACATTATCTATGAAGATATGTTTCTGGGTTTCATGACTTGAGCTCTAATTTCCCAAAGTGAGAACTGATGCATGTCAGAGCTTATCCTGTCCCAGAGTGAGAACTTGGATCCAAAAAAGCGCACCTTCACCGACTTTTTGATCCATCTCTGATGAATTCTAAGTCCCTTGCAACGTTAATCTTCACACTTTCTTGGGAATCAAGCAAAGGTAATGCGACTAAACCCTCAGACTCTAGGTTTTTGATCCACCCACGCAATAAGTAATTCACAACCTGTATAAATGATGATTAGTCTTTTATGAACACAGAAGTAAAGCAAATGATGCCAAAGAAAATTAATCGATTATGAAAATAAGTGTCTAGGAAAATTTAAAACCAAAAACTAATATGGTAGCATAATATATGAAGTTGGTCCAATTCCTAATAGCTTAATCCTCCGAGATCTATGTTTGTCAAACATGGTATCAGAGACTTGGTTGCTTGGAGGATAGAAATATAACAGACTAGTTATGGTAACAATTCTTGCATTACTAGCTATTGAATGGGAGACTGAAAAACATATTATAGGAAGAGGAAGAGGAAGTTTGCACAAGAATAGGCAAACATATATTATAGGAAGGACGATTGCATCAGAGCTCAAAGGCCACAAAAACAGAAACCAGACTGGTTTGAAACGACAGAACACAAACGATACCCATTTAATTTCTCTTTGGAATCAATGCTTGCTCATCTACCATGTCGTATATCTCTTTTGGGGCTTCAAGGCATTCATTACCTTTCAGATTTTACATTGAAGAGACTTCTGCATTTCCTGTTCTTCCTAAGGTTAGGTTTCCTTTTCTTTCTTAAGTTTTTTGTGCCAATTTTGGTCTCCCTTATAGGGGTTTTCATTTTCTTTTTCCAAGTTTATACCTTTATTTCTAGCAAACAAAAATAAAAATAATCTGTGACTAAAAGAGTATCAACTGATCACATGTAAAAACACCATAAGTACGTATTTGCACTCACAAAGACATCGTAGAGTTTCATTGCGTCTACTTTTTTACTTTTATTAACCAAAAGACAAAAATTCTGAATAAGCATAAAAAGCAACTGCCTCCAAAATTATTATTTGTGACTGCGAAAGCGGTGAGCCTATAAGAGGAAGATATCTAATTATCCATTTGTTCGTGTCGGAATTTGGACAGGGTAATGTCTATGACTTTTCAAACCTTGTACATGTAAGATGCGTTGAAAAGTCAAAGATAACGACGACAAAATAATAAATGTCGAACAAAAATGTTCAATCATACATTACAACTAAATAAATCTCAGCCTCGACTTCCAAACCTCATTACTCGAATGTCGTGGGTCTTAGAATTGGAAGGTCACTCTTATAGCTCGGTCATCACCCAAGCCTGCAATGTCATGATCGACCAGCACTGTGATTACACGCATTTTTATGCGTATAATTATATCTAAAACACTAGAAATAAGTTAATCCTCAAGTCAATTATTAAGTAATTAATTCATTTTTATTATTTCGTAGGAAATAAGCGGAGTTACGAAATCGAGACAACCGACACTAACAAATTTTCTTGCTTGTTACCAGTTTTCTGAAATTTTCTCAAACTTGCAGCTTATTGTTGCAAACAATTGATTTGAGAACCTTTACACTTATTTTTCTGTCCTCGATCTTTAGTGAGTCGGATTAGACATGCAAAGCATGCCTTGAAACTTAACTTCAGTTCGAAAGGCTTAGAACACTTATTGTTTGTTCTGTTGTCTTTCTACCATGTTTTGAACTTCCAAGAACAATAGAGTAGAATTCTTTCACAATCTTGAAATCATCTTTGCATCGTGTTCGAGTAATCTGTAAAGAAATTTTACTTATTGATTGCAGCATACTTTCCTATGTTTTCTTTTTCTTTTTTACTGTGGAGCTGAAAAAGTTATCATCATATGATGCTCCACTTATACTTCGTCTTCTTGAAAGCTTTATTAAGGAATTTTCTGCTTGTTAGTGCATCATACGCAAACTTTAGGTCCAGGGTTCATTGACTTGGCCATGTAGGTAGTACTTATTATTGGGCCAAGTTGCCTCTGGGTGTTAAGGAATGATATTTATGTGGTTTTTCTATCTCTTGTTATTTATTTCTTTTATTAATCAAGTTTTAATTAGTATACATTTAATTGTTCTTGGGGAATTCTCTAGCAACTACAAAGTACAACGTCTTTACTTTTTTGCCGAAAGGAATCTTTGAACAGGTAACTTGTCAATGAATATGATTATGTTGGAACTAATTATACGCTAGACCAGATATTAGAAGTGTTTATAGAAGACAACCTCTATCGTTGGTGATGAAGCTCTGTATCTCCTATAATTTTAGTGGTTTCTTGAAGATCAAATTGATTTTAGGAACAATGTTTTTGTTCTTATTTAGTTGCTGAGAAATTGTGGGGGAAAGTGCATTATGAAGGTCTTGAAATTGTTTACTTGGTAGGTTGGAGTGGTGTTGAAGAGTGAGGCTATTCGAATGGTCGATGGGGCAGACCTTGATTTGGTACGTACTTTGCTACTAACTCATTTTATTTTATTATGAACGTTGTTATCTACTGCATATAGATTTTGCATGCATTTAAATCATGCTGGCTGCCATAGGTCTTGGTTTAGTTTGTTCTGTTGGTAGAAATTGGTAAAAGAACCAGAAATTGGTAAGAGAACCAGAAATGCTAGTCTTCTTTTGAATGTTTATTTTGCTTGAAAGTGAGAGTTTGTAAATGTTTATTTTGCTTGAACTTGACAGATCAAAGTTTCAAACTCTGCACTTATTAGTGCATTTATGATGGAGTTGGAAGATGAACACCTGTTATCCAGGTTTATATGTGATCCTTTTATTGGAAATTCTACATGATTTTCAGATTATTTGAGTACTTATTTTATCAAGTGTTGCTGTTTCAGTGTGATTATGATGGTCTGCAATTATCAACTAGTCCATTTCTAGAGAGGAATATGGAATTTCTTATTGAGTGCATGGATGATTTGTCAATGGAACAGCAGAAGGTATATTTTCTCTTGACCTGAAATTGACGAGGTGCGCATTGAAGTGGCTGATTATATGCAGAGTTTGGTGTAGGACTTTTGGCTACTAACATGATTTTGAGTAAGGCTAGTTTTTTGCTTTGAAGGAAAGTTTGGTGTATGTAGAACTGATGTAGTTGGTTGCTAATATGTTTATGGGCTAGCCTTTGTAGGTTTTGGGGTTTTATTTTTGTGAATTATGTAGAATCATGAATGAAGATGAGAAAATTAATGGAAAGTCCCAATTTTTGGATGATGAGAAATGTATTTCTAGATATTTTCCCACCACCAGCAGCTAGATGATTATTTGCACATCATTGTTATATATATGAACTGATGTATATAAATGGGAAACAAAACACTAATGTCAAAGAAAACGATGTCAATTCAGAGATTACAAATCAGTACCTAAAATTGGACTGATGTCTCATGATTATGAACATATCAAAATGTCACCCAAAAATCGATGTACACAAAACCAATGGACATCGATATCTAAACACCAAACCGTTATCTACTGTCAACGTACAAAATTTTTTGGAGACTGATGTCTACGAGAGTATTAGACATCATTTCTGAAATTGTAATCGATTTAAATGTTCACTTAGGTATTGTTCGAGATATACTTTGTTAAGCATAAAATGTGAAAATATGAAGAATTAAATATAGTTAACATATAAGATTATGATGATTATAACGATTATACATCGATTTGTGTTTTAGAATCGATGTTGGTCGTTGTCTAGGACATCGGTTAAAAACGCGCTTATACTGATGTCTGCATCTTTTACATCAGCCACAAAGACATCGGTCAGAATTTAGTTTTACATCGGTTCTTGGACTAATGTAAATGAACAGAATTCTAGTAGTGTGCCCAAAGATATTTACCACTAGATTGCCACTTTGAGCCTATTTATATATTTAGCCTTTTTGTTCATTACCACCACAAATTCCTACCTAGCCTATACTCTTATCCTACCCTTCCATGGTAGTTAGTGAAGCGATTCGAGAGAATGACTTTATGTTTGAGTGCTTCAAAAGAAGAGAAAAGTCAAAAGTGTGAGGTTACAAAAGAATAAGTGTGGGGGTGAGTGTGTGTTTAGAAAAGAAAGTTCTCAAAAAAAAAAAAAAAAAAGAAGAAGAAGAAGAAGAAGTAGTTGTGAAAATAAAAAGAAAGTTCAAGAAAAAGAAAGAAAGAAAAAAAAAGTTGTGTGAAGAAAGAGAAAAAAAAAAAGAGTATTACGTAGTATAGTGTGGGTTGTACATTGGGATTAGAGTGAGTGATTTAGTATTTGAAAGAAAAAGTCATATATCTCTACAAGAGAGAGTTGCTTCATCAACTTCTATGGACTTTGTATTTCCTTATCCTTCATTTCTTTTAGCCACTTGCCCTTAGCCCCATTACAACCAAATAAAAGACCTCTTGATCTTGAATGTTGTGGGTTACCTAGCGGAGATGAGATCAAAGAGCAAGCATATGGAGGCGCATGTTGTGAAATTGCTTTTGAGTGAAACACATATAGCCCCTAAACACTTGAACGGTAATATGTAGTGAACCTTTGTGAGTTTAGTGGGTTATATCGGGTCTTCTATGTGCCTATTTGATTATGGTGGATTCATTTGACACATGGTCAACACATGCATATACTTGAGCATTTCTCACATGTGCATTTTAATTGCCTTACAAATTCATAATTCCTACGTTATGCTTTGTCGACCTCATGATCATTTACATAATTAGTTCTCCGAGGGTTATGGTTGAAAAGGCTAATACTACACTATCTTTATGTTTGTAAGTTTGTAGATTTTCAGATTTTGTCTCATTTAGTTTGCTTGGGGACAAGCAAAGTTCAAGTGTGGGGGTGTGATTACACGCATTTTTATGCGTATAATTATATCTAAAACACTGTAAATAAGCTAATCATCAAGTCAATTATTATGTAATTAATCCATTTTTATTATTTCGTAGGAAATAAGCGGAGTTACGAAATCGAGACAACCGACACGAAAAAAATAGAGTAAATGAGGATTTTCTACCACATGACGGGAAGGTCAACCATTAGTGGGCGTGCGGTCAAGATATGCGGAAGTAATTTGAGAAAAAGAAAGGGAGATAACAAGCTTAATTAACCATTAGTTTTAATTAACTGTGGTTAATTAAGTCCTGCACATTGCTTAATTGAATGCATTGGAAACCAAAACATGGCAGCAGCACATTGGTGGTTTAATTAAGCATGATGGTTTAATTAAACATAGGGAAAAATTCACCAACGGTGTCTGGACACTTAGGGGACTTTCAGAATGATACCTGAACTTACAAAGTTATCAATGTGATACCTGGACTCATTTTTTCGTATCAACGTGATACCTACGACCAATTTCCGTCACGGAGCCGTTAAATTTTGTCACAGAAATTGGTCGTAGGTATGACGTTGATACGAAAAAATAAGTCCAGGTATCACATTGATAACTTTCTAAGTTCAGGTATCATTCTGAAAGTCCCCTAAGTGTCCAGACACCGTTGGTGAATTTTTCCCAATTTTGCACGTGCGATGCACGTGAGTCACTTAATGAAGACAAAAGGACTGATTTACCCTCAAATTCTTTCTTATCTTTTCTTTTTTTCTTTATTCTTCTTTCTTTCTTTCTTCTTCTTCTTTTCTGGTTTCTTCTTCCCCAGATTTGAATCATCAAGATTCAAATCATCTTGCTCGTTCGATTCCCACTGTCGATCGCCGATCAAACACCGCCACTGCGTCTCAATCCACCTTCATGCACCACAGATGTTTCTGGTTTCCCCAACTTCAAATCCTATAGCAAATTGAAATTGTGCATTGAGGCTTCACCGCTCACTCCGAGTTCATCCCCGCCGCCGCCGCCAATGACTTGACCACCACCACTCTCTTTCTCTCCTCCGACCCCCTTTTATACACCATTGATCAGAAACTCAGACCCCGCCAGCCCTCCACTCTCAAATCACAGCTCCAATCCCACCCCTCCAATCGACGGCCTTGCTAGGCTGATCGTATCCAAGCTGGTCCTGCATGTCGTAGAATTGAATGGCGGTGTGGGCGACGAGCCGGATGCTGCAGTCCCTGGGGCCTTTGGTGGTGCAAACCTTGCTGTGGCGGTCCTTCCGGCCGGTGGCCTTTAGAATGTGGCCTTAAGCCTCCACGATTTCGCTAGCGGTGGAGGAAGAAGTAGTCCTTATCCCCAAACCCAATCGAGAAGCAGCGGAGGACGACGTTGTTGTGCGGTGGTGGAGGTTGTTGTGGCTCTCCCCCATTTTTCTTCCTGCATATTCGATGGTGGGTTCTCCGAAAGCGGTGGTGTTGGCAAGGAGAGAAAGAGAGAATAAAGAAACCAAAAAAGAAGAAGAAGAAGAAGAAGAAAGAAAGAAAAGAAATTTGTCACGGAAATTTGTCGTAGGTATGTCGTTGATACGAAAAAATGAGTCCAGGTATCACATTGATAACTTTGTAAGTTCAGGTATCATTCTGAAAGTCTCCTAAGTGTCCAGACACCGTTGGTGAATTTTTCCCTTAAACATAAGAAGCACAGACTTTTCTTCCGCGCACACTAGCTCTTTGGCACGTGCTCATTGGAGCAAATCTTGTCCATTCTTTCTGTCCTTGCCATCACGTGGACGGCAATGATCATTCAATCTCACTATATATCTATCTCGCACAGTAACATGAAGAGAAGAGGAGAACCCAAGCACAGAGCCGCACGAAAAAACAGAGGCAGCCCCTTTGGGCTGCTCTCTTTCTCATTCTCTTTTTTTTTTTTTTTTTTTTTTTAAAAAAAAAAAAAAAAACCCCACCCCATTCCCACCCTTGATGGGGCTCGAACTCCTGACCTCTTTCTCATTCTCTTCTCCCATCCTCTTCTCCTCCATTTTCCATATTTTCTTTAGTTTTATTTTAGGGATTTGAAGGATTTACTCACCCAAAGCTTTAAAGATTCATCAAAGACTTCTCCTCTACAAGATTCAAGACTTGGGTAATTGTGGGAGTTGTAAATCAAGATTAGTCATGCTAGCTTTTTAGCTATTTGTGACTATTCTTGTTTTCTCCTACACTTCTCTTCTCTTTTGTATTTGAATTTTGTAATTTTGATGTCTATGATTATGGGTTGTGAGTAATTTCCTTGGTGGGGGTTAGGGTTGTGTCCCTAACCCAATTTTTGTGTAAAAGATGTTTAATTTAATGTAATGATGCAATTTTCATATGATGGATGCTTATATCTATTTTTGTTGGGTTGAAATGCATGTCTAGGAGCCTAGTCAACTCTAGGGTGTGTATTTTGAGCATGTCTAGGACGGAGTTAGAGGCTTGACCCCCTCTAATTTCTAAGCTAGAAACCTTCAATTTCGTATTCGAGGGGTTATAAGCATGGTGATTTACACCCGTTGCGTGATTGCGTGGGCGGGTCTCTTAGTAGTCTAATTCCTCGATCTCTACGCCTCTTGATGTGAATTAGGGACCCTTGAACCGGCTCTAATTTATATCAAGTGAGTTCTTACGACCCTTGAACCGGAGTAGGAATACCATGAAAGGGAATTTCGGTCCTTGAACCTTGAACCGCCTTGGATACGACTACCGCCAAAGTAGAAAATTTGCATCTATATTAGATTAGCTTCCGACACATGAAATTTGGTAAAGGAACCTCCCTAGCACCCGACATTCCCATTTATTTGGTTACACTTTTATTAATTTATTTGCATTTTGTTGAAGGATGTCGACATAATGTGTGCCTCTACAAACTAGGGTTTAGAGTTGTAATAGGAATGTGTTCTAGGTATTCAATTGTAATCAGATTCTATTACCTCTTGGGTACCTTGTAACTCCCTATTTAAAGGGCTCCTATTATCAATAATAAACACAATTCCATTCTCCTACAATACGTTATCAGCACGAGTTCTAACCCTAGCCCAAAAGAAAAAAGAAAAAAAAAACCCTAAAAACTATCTCTCACAAAATCTGCCGCAAGCTCAAGCCCCCCTGCTGCTGCCTGCCTTCTGCTGCTGCCTTCGCACGCATCAGCCTCACCGCAGCGCCAAGTCCCTGCTGCTGCCCGCCATCTGCCGCAAGCCTCACCGCAGCCCCCTGCCGCACCTTCCATCCTCCTGCCGCAAGCTCCCCTGCAGCTTCCTGCTGCATGACCTGCAGTCCCTGCCTGCTGCCCAACAACGCCCCCCTGCGCTCCTGCCAGCCAACGCTGCCCCTGCAGCACAGCTACTGCCCAGCAGCCCTCCGCATAGCCCGCGCACCAGCCCGTCAACCTGCAGCCCGCGCACCAGCCCACCAACACTGCAGCCTGCCGTCCTGCAGTCTTGCCCAGCGCGGATCCACACTGCAGCCTTACCCAGCGACTGCCTTTTGCCAGCGAAAAGAAGAAGAAAAAACCCAGAAAACAGAACGTAGAAGAAGGAGGGAGAAGGAATGGGCCCAGAAGAAAGAAAAGGAAGAAAAGAAGAAAGAAAAAAAAAAGGGGGGGGAGCAGGCTTGGGCCCGGAAAGAAGAAAAAAAAAGAAGAAAAGAAAAAGAAAAAAAAGGGAAAGAAAAAAAAAGAAGGGAGAAGGGCAGCCCACCAACTGCAAATTTCCGACCAGATTCAGGCAAATTTAGCTACACGCCTGCATCAACACGCGCGTGTTCTCAAGCCCAAAATCATCACGTAAGTTTTTGTAATTAAAGTTGCTGCTTTCATGTATTTTAAATTCTTTTATTTTATGCAAAATATTGGAATATATGTTGCCAAATGATTTTGAGTATTTAATAAAGCGAAATTGTGGGGATTCACGCTTAACGAACTAAGAGTGTTCGTATGAACTAAGAGTGTTCATCATTAAACGAACTATGAGCGTTCGTATGAACTAAGAGTGTTCATAATGCTTAGACTAAGAGCGTCCGTAAGCATCAAATTGTGACCATATTAAAAACATCATTGTTTGTTCTAATCCAAAGAGATTCTTGGAAATTGATTTCTTGGTAGCATAGCTCGGAAATCTTATTATTTTAGTTTTCGTGGAAGTTTAGCTCCGAAACTAATATATCTTCTCTTCTTATTTTCAGGATGTCGAATGAACCTAGACTCGACTTTCCCATGCTTGACTCAACAGGCTCGGAGTACCATAGCTGGGTAACCGATGTTGAGAACCATCTCACTTCAAAGGGAATATTGCCCATAATCCAGACACCTAACCCGGATCTTGTGTTCATCCCAACACCTGCAAAACATGCTCAAGCAGTCATCTTGATGCGACGTCATATGGACAAAGCACTCAGATTGGAGTATATGTCGATCAAGGATGCAAGAGAGCTATGGGTAGCGCTAGAAGAGCGCTTTGGCAATGTCCAAGATTCCCTCCTCCCTGACTTGAAGGTTCAATGGAACAATCTGCGCTTTGCTGACTTCAAGTCTGTTGCTGAATATAATTCAGAAGCTCTTCGCATACAATCCATGTTGAGGTTTTGTGGAAAACCTATCACCAGAGCAAGAGCTAATTGAGAAGACTCTCTCCACCTTCCCCGTTTCAGCCATTGTGATATCAAAGTAATATCGTACTGAAGTCAATGCTGGACGGATCACGAGGTTTCATCAGCTTATCAATATCATATCTATAGCTGAGAAACATGATAACATACTCGTGAGAAATTATAATTCAAGGCCCATTGGAACTAAGAGCGTTCATGAGGCGAATTATAATGCACCCAAAGGAGGGCGCAAGGAGCGGAACCCTAAGAATGGGGGATATGAGGGACGTATGGGCCCATATAACCGCCCTAACCAGGAAGGAAACCGCAAGTTTGGTGTGGATACACGTGGTGGTAATGCCACAAGTGGGAGAGGAGGTCGTGGTATCCCTAGCCGTAATGGTGGCGCCATGGGTCGTGGTGGTGGCACCAACCCTCCTAGGGAACGCCCGCAATGATGGCGCCATGGGTCGTGCACATCAATTAAAGGGAGACAACCACAATGATGGCGCCATGGGTCGTGGTCGTGGAGGTCGTGGTATCCCTGCCCGTAATGGTGGCACCATGGGTCGTGCACCTCAATTAAAGGGAGGCAACCACAATGATGAGTGTCATCGATGTGGATCAATTGAGCATTGGTTCAAGCAATGCAAGGCAAGCGAGGAACTAGCTGAAAGATACAGGGCATACAGGGACCTGAGAGAGCAAGAAGTGTACCTTGCAGAAGAAGAAGAAGATGGTGGAGATATCAATCTTACCATAGAGGACTTCAAAGCTGAAGATGAAGTGCACAAGGATGCAGCAGACTTTGATTAGATTAGTCCTTTTATTTTTCCAAGAACTTTTGTAATGGCAATTTGCCTTAGTCAATAAATGACAATTGTATTAACTCTTTCTTATGTGGCGGACCTAATAAAATGTGATGTCTAGGAAAGTCATTGAGATTATTGGTACTTAAGAGAGCCTCGCTCCACCAACATCTCTCTCTACTTTCCTGGTCATATTTGATTGGAGTTACCAAACGGATAGAGTGACTACAATTTGTCTTAGTTTGATTTTATTTTGGATTAGATTTTGGAAACTTTGATGTAATCATTGGCTATTAATAAAGTGTCAATTCTTTTACTTAATGTCTTGGACATACCTTAATTCGAACTTTATTATATAAGAGCCAATGGTTTTCATGTGGAAACACATTATGAGAATGGACAGAGTTCCTTTGCATCACCTCTAATGACTACGGACATAAACGAGTCTTAGAGAAACTTATGTGTCGCTCTAGTGGGTTGTATGTAACCACTATTCGAGTTATTGAATCCAACCATGTCATGAGAGACGACTTATGGGATTCTGACACATATAGGCTTTGACATGATGATCCGTGTATTAAAGACTTTACACGGACATCCATTTTCAGAACGAAGAAAAGTAAGAACCAAGAATTGGTTCGAGGAGCTGCACATGCGCCTCATGGCGCCATGATTGTGCAAAGACCGGCCATACATGGCCGGCGCCGCCTACCCCCTGCGGCAAATACATGGCATTGACGCCATAAACTCCTCTCTCTACTTCTCAAGTCTATTGTGACATTATGGCTTAACCAAAAGCCTCATTGGTTGATTATAAAGCCCATGTTTCGTTCTGTAAAGCCTGTTATTTAGGATTGAGACCATCCTATGCAAAGGAGATTGAGGAAATAATTCCATTCTTACAAAGAATCTAAGGGAATTCTATGGATTTGATCAACCAACTTGCGGACCGTATATATGTTTTATGGTGTTGGTTGATACGCAAACACGTTGGTCACGTGTTGTGCCATTATCCACTCGTAATGCTGCTTATGCTACACTCTTAGCACATAACATATGGCTACGGGCTCACTACCCAGATCATCCCATTCAGTCAATTTGACTTGATAATGCTAGAGAGTTTACATCGACAGTTTTTGATGACTATTGCATATCATTGGGTATTGATATCAAGTATCGTATTCCCATGTACACACCCAATTGGTCTCGCGGAAAAGCCACCATTAAACGACTACGATGGTAGCCCGGACATTGGTAATGCGCACCAATATTTCCGCTTGGGTTATGCAATATCGCATGCAGCTATGCTAATTCGTCTACGACTCATAGCAGCCACTCAACTTTTATTTGCGTTACAGCTGGTGACTGGGTTCGAGTCTAATATCTCGTATTTATGCATATTTGAGTGTGCGGTTCATGTGCCAATTGCGCCGCCACAGCGCATCAACATGAGTCATTGCAACGAATGCATATATATATATTTGTTGGACATGAGTTTCCAACTATAAGTCCGCTATGTAGAACCCTTGACAGGCGATCTCTATTTCGCTAGATTTGCGAATTGTCACTTTGATGAGACAGTCTTCCCGTCGTTAGGGGGAGATTAGAACGTCAATGTTCAACAGGAACGACAGGAATTGTCGTGGTCTGTCCCCACTATGTCTCATCTTGATCCCCTAAAAGTGACGAGATCACATATACCTGCTGCAAATATGCCTGCAAGGATTGATGTCCCCACAAGAGGACATGGTGCCACCCAGAGAAGATGGGTACTGCACCACTACCATGGATGGTGGTATGGTGACGCCACAAAGGTGGCATAATGGCGTCATAGGCCATGGGTTCCGCTAGAGAGAGTAGGAGACCCATAGGTTCGATGGATTCTTGCCCTAAGAAGAGAGCGAGTTTGGCACAACTTGATCCATTGATCATTGATACTCAAAATCCGTCTCATGAGAATATTTTGGATTGTGGTTATGTCCAAGAGACATCGTTGGGGGACGCCTCAATGTTAGAACCAATTCTTGAGAATATAGAGATCTCTACGAACTACACTAGTGTACATGAGGACGTGGAATTATTGAGACCAATGACATCGAACCTTACTCCGTTGAAAAATGCCAACGTAGAGAAAATTGGCCTAAATGGAAAGATGTGATCCAGGTTTAATTGGATTTACTAACACTACTACAAAAAGTTCATCAGACAACGGTGGATTTCTGTTGTCTGATGAAGAAGTCCACCGTTATCTAAGTTGGTGTTGTGTGATTGAAAAATCACACAACGGTAATTCCACCGTTGTCTGATAGTAGTTGGCTCAACAGAATAGTTATTTTTCTGTTGTGTGAATTCTGCGCAGCAGGTGCCTGCCATGGCATGCGCAGGGATGTGTCGAGCCATTCAGACAACAGAAGATAATTTCTGCTGTCGTCTGAGATTCATAACACACAACAGCTATAATTCTTTCTTTGTTGTGTGAGATTCATAAGACACAATAACTATGACTCATCCTTTGTTGTTTGAAATCCATCACACACAACAACTAGAATTTTCTTCTTGTTGTCTGAGACTCAATACACACAACAGCGATGACTTATTAATTGTTGTCTGAGATTCATAACACACAACAAGTATAACTCATTCTTTGTTGTCTGAGACTCATAACACACAACAAGTATAACTCATTTTTTGTTGTCTGGTATTAATAACAGACAACAGATATAACTCATTCTTTGTTATCTGAGGTAAGTAACACACAACTGAAGTGAAATTATCGCCCTTATCTGTTGATTCACTCAGACAACAGAGATGATTTTATTCTGTTGTGTGTTATGAATTTCATACAACATAATTTTGTTTTGGACTAAATACTATTTAGTCCTTGAGCTTTTGACCATAAAACACTTCAGTCCCTGACCTTCTAATTTCACACGTTTAATCCCTGTACTTCAAAATTTCAGACCAATAGGTCCTTGTCGTCTAAAAGTCGCGGCGAAATGTCTATTATGCCCTCAGTTCTTTTTTTTAATTAATTAATTAAAATTTTTTTTGGAAAAGGAAATTTTTTTTCCCTTTCTTTCTTTCAGTTTGATAAAAAAGAATAAATAAAATAAAGAAAAAAGAATAAATAAAAAAAAGAGAAACGAATAAATTTATTTTAAAAAAAAAGAACTGAGGGTATAATAGACATTTTGCCTCGACTTTTAGACGGCAAGGACCTATTGGTTTGAAATTTTGAAGTACAGGGACTAAACGTGTGAAATTAGAAGGTCAGGGACTGAAGTGTTTTATGGTCAAAAGCTCAAGGACTAAACAGTATTTAGTCCTTTTGTTTTCTTTTGTTGTTGGTTGTTAATTCACACAACAAATTCTTTGTATCAACATTGTGTGAGCAATATAAGGTTTGTTGTCTGAGAATGGTTCTCACAACATTGTTTTTGAGCTGCTGTTTGTTCATTATGTAATTCATACCTGGAATATCTACCCAAAAATAATGCTCCATATTACCATATAAAACCACACTCTAATCCATATCATTCAAGTAGCATTTTTCAAACATCCAAACATTCAAGTTACTAGATAATATATCAAACAAGAATGCATTCCTAGCTGCTACCTACACATGAATCAAAAGCATCCCTAGCTATTCCTAGCTGCTAGCTAGACCCATGAATCAAACTTGGTAGCTCACATGCTGAAAGGAGGTAATCCATAGTACTTGCTTCTCAAGCTCTAAAATCCCACTCCAACTCATTTCTGTTGCTTCTTGAGCTTTGGATCATTACACCAGAGCGGGCATCCTTGGTTATGGTTCTAAAGTCTTCCTTCCCAGTCTTCACTATCATATATCGGCATAGTCCTTGTGTCCTATGAAAAAGGACTAGGAATAACCCTGCAAGTTGGACAGTCAAATGGGTTAGCAAATCAGTATGTGCTATAAAAAAAAAGAACCAATCAGAGAGAACACAAAGACAGAGGGTGAAAAGAAGAATCAAAGAGAACACAAAGAACCAATAAATAAATAGAGGTAATTTTGGTGGGGGGCAGGGGGCAGGTGCACATTTTTACAAACCTTCTAAATGGGAAGGAGTAGTTACAAAACCCCTTAGCCCCATACAAGAAAAAGAAAACAATGAAAAGCAAGGGCAACCATTCTGTCAGAGAATAGAAAGATATCAATATATTAACAACGATATATCAGTTTTATGAAAATTGAAAAGAATGCAGAGAATAGATAATCATGCTATTGCAGTCAATGAGCCAAAACAAGCAATATATTGTCATAGAATCTCCATAGATATACTAAACTACTAGACCTCAGATGCTATTGTTAAATATACAAAGCATTTAAGTACTGCAAAGCAGGCACCCTGCCAATTTGGTTTCCTTGTATGAGCAGTCAATTGTCACCACCATCCTACAACAGCAAGTGCAGCCCAAGAAAGCCATAATCTAAGATTAAAAATCCCTTACTTGCTACTATACCCTATTCAATAATAGCTACTTGATTTAGCAATGAAACTGGAAACTAATCTTTGAAATGATTGATATTCAAAGTTTCAATCCTTTTTACCTGCATTATTGTTAAGGGAGAGCTAGGTACCAGATCTGCCCATCTTTAATCCACACTGACTTGCAAAAACAAACTCTATGCCAAGCTTTTCAACCATATAATCTACGATAAAAAAGAAAATAGAGGATCAAATATATGCATAGTCGAAAATGAATAAGTAAAATAAAATAAAATCATTGGCATAGAAACTTACCCCCAGACCAGCAAAAAGATGAGTGACAACATTGCCTTTAACCCGAGAATTTTCAGAAGTGTCTGCATAGAAATTTTGCACATTAAAATGGAGTAACAAGAGTTTTACTTCAAAAGGGAATGATGACCATATTCAGGATGAGTTAACCTGCTTCACTTGATCATATCTGGCTAGTTCAGCAGCATTAATCATAGCATTACGTGCAATGTTAGGTCCAATTCCAGTCCAGAGAACCCCAACTCCTTCCTGAATTTTTCGCAAAGTACCCACAATAAAAATAAAAAAAAAGAACAATATATTCAATGCTGCTCCCTGAAATTTCTTTAGGAAAAATAAGATCCAATATCAATGCACAACCTGTCTAAAGATGGTGGAAGACTCATTTAATGTGCCAGAATAGCGCCTTGGTGCGCCTTGTGGCAATTTTCTCTTAGCTCGAAGTCTAACTTTTACAAGATCAGTTGGATTTGCCACTGTTATTGCTAGAGAACCCATTCATAAGAAAATTACCCACCGACATTAAACCAAACAGCAAAGGACAAAGCATAAGTGCAAATATTAATGCATATCTTTCCATCTTGGAACTAAAGGGAAAAAAAAAGAGTCCAACTTCCAGCCAAATCAATGATAAGTCACCACTCATAAATGGAAGCAAACATTTCCCCTTGTATATAGCAAACATACGCTCAATAGAACCGAAAATGGCTATGTGTATCATAACAGGTGCCTCCTTCTTGCCTTCTTCACCCTCTGCTGAGTAATACAGCTCAAAGCGAGCAGGTAGCTGAAAATCAAGCTGCAACAAAAGTATTTTTCCCTAAGACAGTTACATTTACATAATGAGAAAACAAAAGAACAAGAGATCGTTGAACAGAGAAAGTGATAACAACATACCTGTAATGTTGCACACTGAAACTTCATGTTCAATGCATCAGATACATTGGTATCTATCTTTGGTTTGTAAAATGCACCATCCCCTTCATTTACCTGTAACATGACTGAAAATGTAAAACTCCCCACACAAACAATCATTCAGAGGCACCTATAAAATAAATAGATAATGGACCTAAACAACACACCATCAACCCCAATATTTTGGCCAATAATATGATAAAATTTTGGCATCCATCAAGCTAAACTTTCCAACAAAACCATTCTATAAACTTATATGCTATACATCAATCTTATGATCACACTATATTAGATGCCAATCTTATGATCAATCTTATGACAAGAATCTATATATGAATCAATTGGTTTCACCCAACAAAGCATAATCAGGCAATTCAATGAAGCATTGTATTACTATCACCCAATACATGTCAAACAGTTAGAAAAAGCAATTAAGTTATAAGAAAAACTGACAATGAGGCACAAACTGACAAAGTATAGGAGATGCAATACCTTGGCAGATCTATCTCATTTCTATAAATAACATTTCCAATTAAAAATCCAGCAAACTGTAAACAATACTAATAAATTGAGTAGAGACAAACTGTACAAACCATTTTGGTTCCATCTCGATATTGGGCTCAAATAGAAAATGATCAAAGAGAAAGGCTTTTTCTCACCTGTGGTATTCATCATAGTCAAAGTCATATTCAATCGGCAGCTCAAATAACCTGAACATACAATTCACATCTGCCAAAAGGAAAAAAGATAAACATCAATAGCTATATTCAAATTCAGCCCCGGATTCAACTTCTTTAGGCATCATCAAGAAACTTGAAATATAAGATCCCTGAATTGTTTTCCTCACCTTGAATGCTTGGGTGACAACTGGAAAACTGCAAATCAAGAGGCAAATCAGATTTCATTTTCTCCTCCACTCTAGTTCCTTTACTCCACAGGCCTCTTCATAAAAAGATGTAATCTTTACGCCAAATCCCACAGACCCTCAGCATTTTGATTAATTCATCCAGAACATATAATCCGAATGAAAAGATAGTTCATAAAATTTAAAACTAAATATACCAGTTCTTTGCAAGTGACAAAAAACTAATTGAGCTTAATCGGATGAAAATTTCAATAATCAAAACAACTATGAGAGTCTTACAGTTTACTAACCCACATTCGAAAGCCCTAAACTCACCTGTGTGTGGGCCCGTAAGCTCTCGGAGTTCATCTGGGCGGTGGTGGAATCGACGACGATGGGTGGAGGAGATGGGGCAGGACCCATTTGGTGGATCGGGCTGGAATCGATTGCGTAAACGTGACACAGGGATAAGATCCAAGGAGGGTCGGTCCGCCCAACCAAGCTCAGCCCGGATTTGGTGCTCTACCTGGGGACGGAGTTGGAGGCAGGTTTGCAGAAAGGAAGAGCAAGCCCCAATTCGAACCCTAATTTCTCACTGAAGATGAAGAACAACCTGTGAATTAGGATTTCAAGGACAAGAATAAATCGAAGTAGAGGATTTGGGTCACTGTATCAGGGAAGAAAGAATAGAAGCGAGGTGCTAGACTATGAGAGGTTTCACGAGAGAGAGGTTTCGCAGAGGGTCAAGAGGTTTTGTTTTATTTTTTCTTTGGCCAAGTCTTGTTAGGTCTATAAACCTCGATAAATTCTCGAGCCACTCCCACAACAGAAACATAACTAACTGTTGTACGAGTGTATTACATAAATTCAAAATGCCAAAACGTGGAGGGAATCATGCCGCCTAGTGTATTTTGGCTCAAAATCTTGTCGCCAATGTTTCTAGTTCACACAACAGAAAATGTTAAATCTGTTGTATAATTTCTTCAGCTTGCACATTTAAGCAAACTTCCTCAAACTTTGCTGCTCAGTTTTTCAATCACACAACGGAAATAGTGAAACCTGTTGTACCTAGTAGCCCAAATTTAAGTGTTTCACGCGGCAACCAAGCCTCCAAAGTGGAAGGAAATCTGCCGCTAAATTTTTTAAGACTCAGACGACGGACAATACTTAATTCCGTTGTGCAATGTAGTTCTAAGAAAAAAGTTATCACTTTGCTGACATTCACACAACAGAACATCATTAATACCGTTGTACAATAGAGTTTGCTTAAACACACAACAGACGATTTTTGTTCCGTTGTGTGATTAGTGTTGTGTGATTAACTTTTTGTAGTAGTGTAACGAAGAGGAAGGATTTCGGGCCTGAGATGCCAACACCTCCTAACATAAAACCTGTTGACATTAATAGGTCTTCGTTAGATAGCGTGACGAGAAAAAGAGATGGTAATCTCACCTTATGGCGCAAGGTTTCTCACAACGCCCTGGAATCGCGACTACGAGAAGACATATTCTCTCGTAATGGATGTCATTGCACTCCACTACCTTGTCAGTTTGGTAGTTTCCAAATAACTGAACATGCAGCTTACAAATGTGGTTAGTACATCTCTTTATGGGGATCTAGATACGAAATATAATGAAGGTTCTTGTGAACTTCATTTACCCAAGTCAAGTGGCTCTAGACCACGGAGCACGTTTGCAACGAGGTTGAAACACTCACTAAAGTGACTACTTGATTGGGAAGGGATATGATGAACTATGCCCACGCGTTCCCATGACAAGTTCCGGATTTGCAATTGTTGCGGTTTATGTTGATAAACATAATTGGAACCCTTGTGAGTTAAGGAAAACCGCTGAACACCTGAAATCCGAGTTTGAGAGGAAGGACCTTGGGAGAACACGGTTTTGTATACCGTGTCAATAGATGCTTAGGCATTTTGATAAAGTCAAAGATGCACTCCCATGGTTGTCCGTAGTTTTGGCCCTAAAAGGGATCCGTTTCGTCCCAGGGATGATGACGAAGACGTGTTAATAACAGAAGTGCTTACTTATGTACAATAGGCGCATTATTGTACTTAGCACAATACAAGACCGGACACCTCAATTGTTATGAACTTGTTGGCTAGATATAGCCCCTCGCCAACGCAACGCCATTAGATTGGTATAAAGACAATCTTTCAATATTTGAGAGGTACGATTGATATGGGCTTGTTCTATCCCTACAGAGAAAAGAGATAACGGAAGTGTGGGATCGGACCCCACAAGGCAAAATGCCACCTTCCGTGCTCCTCCTCCCCTCCATCAAAATGACAACAGGTACTTCTAAATATTGAAGTGAACCAAATCCGATCTGAGGATAATGTAGCGGACTTATTTACTAAGTCGTTACCAAAATCCACCTTCGAGAAACATGTGAAGAGCATCGGATTGAGAAAGTTATCCGAACTCCCATGATTGTAGCAATCAGGGGGAGATATTGACATCAGGGGGAGGCATGATGTCTACATGTTCGATCTTGAAGAGTGAAGGACGTGTTGTGCTCTTTTTGTCCTTCGACCAGGGTTATTTTTGTCCCACTGGGTTTTTGTTACCTGGCAAGGTTTTTAACGAGGCAACGATCAAAGTGTCATCACCAAGTTTGAGCAGCACAAGGGGGAGTGTTGAAGGATGTCGACATAATGTGTGCCTCTACAAACTAGGGTTTAGAGTTGTAATAGGAATGTGTTCTAGGTATTCAATTGTAATCAGATTCTATTACCTTTTGGGTACCTTGTAACTCCCTATTTAAAGGGCTCCTATTATCAATAATAAACACAATTCCATTCTCCTACAACACATTTTTATTAATTGCTTTACATTTCATTATATTTTTGTTAATCTAAAATCATCTCTCAAAATATTGAATTTTGACTCATTGTAAATATTCATCACTAGGCTCTTAGTTTTGATTAGGCTTTGGTGAAAATCAAAGCCGAGCATTGCTAAGGCTTGGTGCCTTAGATTAACATTTTTTTTTATTATTTTTTTTTCTTTTCTTTGTTTGCTAAGTGTCTTTATTTCCGATTACCCAAGGATTGTGGGTTAGCCACTAATCCCCGTGGTACGATAAACTTTGGGCATAATATTTCCCTATCTTGACAATGATACGTACGCTTGCGTAAATGTGTATCAAGTCACACTGCTCAGTTGGATTGTCAAAGCCTCCCTCTACATGAGATTGCTCACAAATCACAAGGGCTTGATTTACTCAAATCAAGGAGCAAATCTCACCTGATTGGACAAGTGTCACAATCCCATGACCAGCATGGCCATGAACGTGGGTTGAAGATGATGTGATTAGAAGAGACCACAAGATGGTGACATCTGTCACCCACTCTGCCACCCACTCGACCAAACCCATGCTGATGTCATGTCAAAAAAGGAACTGACACCCTTATTTTCGGGGCCAAGCCCATACTCCAACAGTGTACCTCAACCACCTCCAAGCCCTATAAAAAGAAGGACTCTTCCTTCATTCGGGGTCTTTTGATCACTTTCCAAAAATACCAAAACACTTTTCCTCCTTCTCACTTTCTGACTTGATCATCGGAGACTGATAGGCCAGCACCATGTTGAATCGACCAGTCAACCCTATGGAGAGAAGATAAACCCCACATCCAAGATCCTACCCCACTACCCCACCTCGGATTTCAACGGAACCCTGTTGACTTGATGCCAACGAAATTTTGCATCAACACCATTTGCATTAAGAAATTAAATATACCCCTTGTGTTACATTATGTATGTTTTGCCTTTATTCACCCAAAAGCTAAAACTTTGAAGCATATGAAGGTAACATCCTCAAAAGGCTTGTACAGTACCAGTGGCAGCATTTTTTCAGGTCCTAGCTTGATGTGGTACTCACTGGTAAGCCAAAGATTGAAGCTAGTCCCATTGCAGGTGTAAAAACTCTTTTCAAATGCTATGATCAATTGGAATGTGATTCGAGCATTAACTTGTCTGCTTTGAGTAAAGGATGATCCTGCATGTGTTACTTAATTAAAGAGATACTTCTGTTTCTCTCAAATGTTACTGATCTCTGGGGTGATTTCTGTAATGGGATTTGAACGAAATTTAAAAGAAACAATTGACTAGTTGAGGTTATAGCAATCGATATGGCAGGTCTTTGTCTATGGTGAAGTTGGTCAAGTTGACAACTCTGTTGCTTATGGATCCATATCGTGAAGGGGTATGCAGTTCTTGAATCACAAGGCCCAAAAGAAAACCATCTAGCAGAGACAAAAAGCAACGCTAGCTATAAGAAAATTATAGCTCACTGGTTTTTCCAATCTGCACAAAATCAAAAAATCAACAAGGCAGAGCAACTTTGCACAAGAAGGGGCAAGCAATATAGGAAGGACAACTGCATATAATAGTTTACAGGCCACAAAAATAGAAACCGAGCTCAGGAGTCAGACCTGCTGGTGTTATATTAAATTTGAACGAACGAGATAGAGTTGTTGCTCAGCTGGGTTTCTTCTGTGTGTATGTCCTTTTGGACATTACTCAAAGCATTTATATTTTAGAGTCAATGCTTACTGTGTACCATGTCCTTATGTTCACTTCATTCAGCTTTATTCTTTTTTATCTATTTTTTTTCTTCTCTTTTGTTTTTGTTGGTTTACATATTTATCTTGGGGATTCAAGGCAGTCCTTACTGCTGCTGCCTCAGGTTCAAACCCTACTTTACTTTCTCAATCTTACTCTTCTTCTTCTTCATCCTTATATTTCCTTGGAACTAGCTAATTAAAGGAATTCTAATTTTAATCCTCAGAGTTTAACTTGGAGATAGAGTTTTGCATTTCCTGTTCTTGTTCAAAACTTCAAGGTCAGTCCTTTCCCTTCTTTCTTTAGTTTATTGTAGGGGTTTGAATTTTGTTACTCCAATCTTCTTCTGTTATATATGTACCAATTTTATACCTTAGTTTCTAGCAAAACTTGAGCCTCAAGGGTTGTAACTAGTGAAAGAGTTGAGCCTAATATCAAAACTCAAATCACTTTGGAAAATAGTGTAAGTAGAGCATGTGAGCAAGGTATATAAATATCTAGTTGCATTCAGAAAGATACCCTTGAGGTTCATTTGATCCAAGCATATATATGAAGCCACTGCCTTAAAAGTTAGAATATGTATTCATTGAAAATATTATCAATGTCGAAAGGTTTCATTTATTGTAGTATTTTATATTTGTTTGTTCAACCTTTTTTTTCGCCCCCACTCACAAAAATTTCTGCGTCCGCCACTGCCTCTACTCATCCTTAAGTTTCATTATTTTTATTTTGTAGCTGTAGTATGCAAAGCTAAAAGCTTCGAACTGGCATTAGTATATATATGAAGCAACTGCTTCCAAAAAAACTTATATGTGACTCAAATCTTGACTCTAAACTAAATCCAACATAGCTGCAGGTATCATCTTCAAATGGCTCGTTCAGTACCCAGTGCCCGCCTTTTTCCAAGTCCTTGTTGGTGATTTCTCTGAGAAACTGGTAACATCTTGTCCTCCTTTTTCGGTTTTCAAGATATTTCCTACATTCATGAGTATATAGTTCTCCTCAAATTTAATTCGAAACGTACACCCCTAGTTTTTATTCGATAAGAGATTTATATCGTAATTGGAAAAAAAAACTCTAAACCTAGCTCTGGTACTAAGCGCCGTCCTGTACGACGCCGTCAAGCGTGGGCGTGGCCTCCTCCCTGCGCAACCTACAAGGTTTGATCCTTCACCATTGCAGCCTCATCATGTTACAAGGTAACATCCTTGTTTGGAACTGTAGAGGAATCGTTAACCATGAATCTCAAAAAGCCCTTATTGATATCGTGCAAGCTCGAAAACCTAGCATTATTTTTCTCTCGGAAACCCTAGCACAAAAAGAACACATCAATGCTCTAACCCGAAAACTCGGTTTTTTGGACAACATATGCTACCCGCAGGAGCGGGAATCACAAGGCGTTGCACTGCTGTGGAACGAGGATACCCATGCAGAACTACGTTCCCACTCTCCTAACCATATTGACGTGCTTATTGGCAAACAGGATGACGCCCATAAATGGCGTTTTACTGGCATCTACGGGGTGGCGTCCAGAGGGAGAAGACACCGCACTTGGACCCTTCTCCGAACCCTAGCGGCGGAAGTTTGTTCCTTACCATGGCTTGTGGCTGGTGATTTGAATGAAATCATGTCCAATAATGACAAATCTGGGGGACCTCCACGAGCTGTTTCTCCAATGGCTACGTTCCGATGTATTATGGCTGATTGTAATCTCATTGACATGGGCTTTCTGGGGAGTTGTTTTACGTGGAGCAATAAATTCACCAAAGAGAGGCTTGATCGGGGTTTTCAAACTCCATCATGGAGATCTAGGTTCCCTTTCAGCAAAGTGATCACTCTCAACCCTAGTGAATCTGATCATTCTCCACTTTTAATTGTGGTCCGTGCTACAAAACTGAGTTACAGGAAAGCTAGCAAGTTGTTCCGTTTTGAAGAGTGTTGGCATGACCAACATAACTGTGCTGAAATTATTCAACAGTCATGGGCTACGCCTTCTACAGGTAATGCTTTAATTCAGTTAGCCTCCAAGATCAAAGGGACGGGATCCAAGCTGCAACAATGGCATATTTCAGAATTTCAAAGCCAAAAGGCTGAATTGCGCACCATTCAAGAGAAGTTAAATGAAATCTGTTTGGACCCAAAATGAGCATTTTGGACTGACAAGGCGTGTCTTGGAGAAATTGAGCCAATGTCAGTGGCTCAAGCTATATATTGTCGACAAGTTCGAAATATATATTTAGAGGCTAAATAAAGCCTACTATGGAAGCATGGAAGCATGAAAGCATGAAAAGTCAACTTTAGCACATTTTCCTACTTCGGTTAGGAGAAACCGAGCTAAACAAGGAAGGAGGGGCGGAAGACTAACCAAAAGAAATTCAAATGAGCTGAAACTTTCCAGATTAAATCTAGAAAGCCCAAGGATCATTTCTTATGAAGAGTGCCAGAGCTAGTTTTGAGTGGAAGGCCTTCAAACAATCAGTCCAATTTCCTTGTCTAAAAAGGCTTGGAAAACTGGACCTGTAAGAGGTCCAGCAGCGTTTTCGGCCCAACCACTATATAAAAAGCTCTGAAAATTTACCAGAGTGATCTACACTCATAGTGGAACATTTCTTATGAAGAAATCATGGTCAAAATCTGAGTGCTTGATGGACATAAAATTGAAGGAATAAAGGAGCAGAAAGTGCTTCCTTATCTCCAAAATTCATCATTCCTTATCTCCAATTATGCCTCCTTGCCTCCTTATCTCCTTATCTCCGAAATTCATCATGCTTTGTCTCCAATTATGCTTCCTTATCTCCAAAATTCATCATTTGTTATCTCCAATTAATGCTCCACTATCATTTGTTTAATGCTAAACACCTTGGCATGGTAGCCTATAAATAGAGGTTACAATGAAACACTTAGACACACAATTCACTCTACAAACATCTCTAAGATGATCTAAGTTCTCTCTAGAGCAAACCTCTCTAAGAGCAACTCCTCTCCTTCTCTTTCTCTTACCGGTGATCACACTCCTAGTCCTAGTCTTCTCAGAAGCCGACTTTCAGTGCCACCAAACCCTCTGTCAACGTACTTCGGTCCTAGTCTCCTCGGGAGCCGATTGTAGTACCACGACCACAACGGTTATAGAACCAGCCAAGGCTAAAGTCACGTTTTAGCAAGTTCTCTCTACTTCCCAGTGGTTCTCGCTCTGCTCGATCTACAACATCGAGTATCGATTGTGATTTTCAAGAAGCTCAGCAAAAGTCCTCACCACGAGGCATAAAGAATCTCACGACGAGGTTGGTGCTCTCCTCGTCTACAATTGCTTGAAAGAAGTCAGGTCAAGGGACACCCCCGACGACTGCACCCGAACGGTGCTGGCACGCCCGCGCAGAAAAGAGACTGTTGACCAGCTGCAACAAAATTGGAGCCAAACAATATCATGAAATTGCCTTTCTCCCCAGACCAATATGAAGAACAAAGGCTCTTGCATGTTTGTCATAGTCAGATTCTAACCCAACAGGAGCAGTATTGGAGACAACGGTCTCGTGCTATTTGGTTAAATGATGGTGACCGCAACTCGGCCTACTTTCATAGAAGAGCCAGTAATAGACGCAGTAGAAACCTAATTCGGGGGCTCAAAGATGAGCAAGGGCAATGGCAAACTGAACAACCGGAAATTCAAAGATTACTACTGACCTATTTTGAGAGCATTTTCTCCACCGAAAGTACAAACAATGAAGCCCTTGACACAATACTGGCTGCAACACCGAGGAAGGTCACTTCTGAAATGAATGATAGCCTCTTACAGCCATACTCGGATAAGGAAATCAAAACTGCTCTCTTTCAGATGCATCCTTCCAAAAGTCCGGGTCCGGATGGTATGTCTCCTTTCTTTTTTCAAAAGTATTGGCACATTGTGGGTGTTGACTTATGTTTGGCTGTGCATAGTTTTCTGGACACTGGTGACATTGATCCAAATACAAACTACACTTTCCTCTGTCTAATACCAAAGATCAAGAATCCCACAGAGGCAGCTCACTTTAGGCCAATTGCCCTAAGTAATGTTATCTGTAGAATCTGCTCTAAGGTTGTAGCCAATAAGCTCAAACAATGGCTCCCTGATATTGTATCCCATTACAAAGTGCGTATGTGCTAGGGAGAATTATTTCGGACAACACTTTGGTTGCCAATGAAGCTACACACTTCATGCACAAGCTCCGCCACCAGGAAACAGGTTTTTTCTCCCTCAAATTGGATATCAGCAAAGCGTATGATCGTCTTGAATGGCAATACCTCCAGGAAATCTTGACACGATTAGGGTTTCACGCTGATTGGGTCAATATGGTTATGAATAGCGTCAAAACTGTCAGTTACTCCATCTTGATTCAAGGAGAGCCCACTCCTCCTATTTTGCCTACTAGGGGAATCAGACAGGGTGATCCGTTGTCACCGTATTTATTTATTCTCTGTGCAGAGGGTCTTTCTGCACTTATCACTCAGGCGGTGAACTGTAATTTGATCACAGGTCTCACCATGTGCCCACAAGCCCCAACGCTTCACCATCTCTTTTTTGCTGATGATAGTCTGCTTTTTGGTTCAGCTAATATTGCAGAATGTTTGGCGTTTAAAGACATCCTAGACACATATGAAAAAGCCTCGGGTCAAAAGGTTAACTTCCAGAAGAGCAGTGTTGTCTTTAGCAGAAATGTTGACATGACTACCCAAAACAATTTGGCTACCATCCTTCAAGTTCAACGGGTCGATGAACATGACAAGTACCTTGGGTTACCATTGAGAGTTGGCAGATCCAAGACAGCCAAGTTTGCCTACATCAAGGAGAGATTAACCAAGAAACTGGTCAATTGGAAATCCAAAATTCTCAGTTGTGCAGGTAAAGAAATACTCATTAAAGCTGTTGCACAAACAATGCCTCTATATGCCATGAAGTGCTATCTTCTTCCCAAAAGCTTGTGTGATGACATCCATCAGTTGTGTGCTTCTTTCTTCTGGGGAGATACTAATGAGAAGAAAAAGATACATTGGAGGAGTTGGGAAAAGCTCTGTCTTACCAAACATGAAGGAGGTATGGGATTTAAGAACATTTATGCTTATAATATTGCCATGCTTGCAAAGCAAGGATGGAGACTAGTCTCCAATCCTCATTCTCTTATTGCTAGATTGTATAAAGCAAAGTATTTTCCTCAATGTTCATTTTGGGAAGCGGAGATTGGTGACTCACCCTCATTCTCCTGGAGAAGTATCCTACAAGGTCGACATGTCCTTCAAGCTGGTATTCAATGGAAGATTGGTGATGGAAAGCAGGTTGACATATGGAAGGATCGTTGGCTTCCTATTCAGACCCCCGTACCGCTCATCAAGCCTCCCAATGCTACCCTACACAAGGTCGCTGACCTTTTTGATGAAAGTACAAGACAATGGCTCCCAGCTGCAGTCTATAGCATATTTCCAATTGATGTTGCAGAGAGAGTTCTTTGCATCCCCCTTGGTCGCAACACAACCGGCGATAGACTCATTTGGGGTCCGGAAAAGAAAGGCTACTACTCAGTCAAGTCCGCCTATTGGATTGCAAGAACAAGCGTCTTGCAGCATGTCCTTGTCTCCACATCTAATGGAGACCCTTACCAAGATCTATGGAAGTGTCTTTGGAAGGCAAAGGTTCCAGGTAAAGTGAGTATATGTGTGTGGAGGGCTTGTAACAACCTCCTCCCTACTCGGGAGAGACTCCGAACCAAAGGGTATGAGGGTCCACTTAACTGTATGCTCTGTGCTCACGGTATTGAAGATGTTGGACATCTCTTCGGTCACTGCCCAGTGGCCACTACCATTCTTACTGCAGCACCATTTAATTTGGGTAGGACGCTACTTCCTTCTCTAAACTTCAAAGAATGGATGCTGGAAAGAGCCTTCACTATGCCACCAGCGTTGTTTGCACAGCTTCTAATGGTTATATGGGCTCTCTGGAAGAATCGGAACAACATGTTGTGGTCTGGAACAAAGCAGTCAGCCCAAGACATCACCTTAAGTAGTTTGGCATGGCTGGAGGATCGAGTTTCAGAAAGCTAGAGCAGCTCCTGCGCAGGCTTCGAAGACACAGAACCAAAGATGGAAGCCAGCAGAGAATGGAGCTTTCAAACTCAATGTTGATGCTGCCTTCTTATCGGATCAAACCAAAGGAGGCATAGGAGGGGTAATCCGAAATGCTGCAGGGCAATTTATTGCTGCATTCGCTAGTCCGATTGCTCATACTGCATCTCCTAAACAGTGTGAACTGCATGCTATCCGAGCTGGGTTAGATCTCTTAAATACACTGCGCATACAAAATGTGGTAGTTGAAAGCGATTGTACTGAGGCTATCTCTGAAGCTACTTGTCAGGATCATTCTTTGCTGGCTAATGGTGGTCTCATTGATGACATTAAGGCTGCTGCACGTAGAATACCATCTGTGCAGTTATCCTATGCTCCTCGTTCATGCAACATGGTGGCACATCGACTTGCAGGCATAGGTTTTGAAGCTCAACATGGCACCGTGTGGCTAGACCAGGAACATACATCATTGATGTTATAAACACCGATTGTAAACACCTCAATTGAGGCCATCCAATGAAAGTTATCCTTGATTCAAAAAAAAAATTTTAATTCGGAACGTATTAGAAATTCAATTATGATGGCAATTCTTCGTTCAATTTGGAGTTTTTTTTTTTTTTTTTTAACACACCAAAACGACGTCGTTTTTGAGAGGGTTTTGATTCATTTAGGTCGCGTGTTTTGAACCCGAGGCAAGCCCTAAATCACTCAAACAGCCTCCTCCCCAACTCTTCACTCTCAAGAGCAGCCAATCCCAATCCCTTACTCGAAAAGTTGATAAAATAATGAAGAGCCCATAAGTTTTTTCAAGAATTTGGTTCTGAAGGAGGCTATTTGCAGAATTGGAGCAAGAAATAAGTTCTATTTGAAGGGAGTTGGAGAGTTTGTAGACTTGTAGTTCGATTTGAATTTTGAAGAAAAGGAGTTTAAGGTATGATCTTGCTTTTCTCTCAACTTTCCTTGCTTTCTTTGGATGGTTTTGTGTTTCTTTGTTATGTGCAATTGGAATTGGAATTTGGATACCTTGTAATTGTTTGCCGCTGTTGCCCATCTCTATTTAATTGGGTAAATGTTAGCAAGTTACAGAGGACGAGTGTGGTTTTATAGTTTTTGTGGAATTGTGTTTATGGTAATCATCGAGGGAAAGCAGAACGAAGGAGTGGTGTTTCACCTATATGCATCTTCAAAAATTGATTGGTTATAATTTTAGAATAATATCACTGTCAATCCGATAGGAAAAAGGCCTTGCTTAAACAACTGTCAATTTACCAGGAATTGGGAAGCCATATAACACAGTTGTAGATTGTTCAGCTGTAATTTGTTCTTCCTTTGTCTTGTATATCGTTCTGTAAATGGAAGGGTGTCCGTCTTTTCTATAATCCGTAAGCCTACTAATGTTAAGATATGTCACTGGAGTTTTCATTTCTTTAAGTACACTCTCTAGAGCTCTCATTTTTGAAGGGTAATGCGTTGGATAAGTCTCATTAAAGATTGGTTCTGTTTCTTTGTGTCACTGTCCACCTGAGTTCCATTGCCCTCCACTGAAATGGGTGACTGAATATCCTCTGAAGAAAACCCGAGTCCTGTTGGCATTGATGTATCTGTCCATTTCACATGCACTTTTATCATAGATTGTCGGACAATCTATGATAAAAGTGCATGTGAAATGGACATGGAAGCAGCCAAGACAAAGAGAAGTACTGGCAGTCTTGATGGTCAGAGGAGTAAGTTATAGTTTGCTTTACTTGTATAGTTGTATACAAGACCAGACAACCAAGTTTTTTCCTTATCTGCCAAGTAATTTACATTCTTCTGAAATCATGTTTCAATTTGGGACTGTATAGGGGATTATGTCATGCCTGGGGAGACAAGAATCAGAATCATTGAGTTCAAATCAGAGCATCTTTGCTTTAAGAGAACTATGGAGAAGCACAGACTGTAACAGCTGGTAAGTAATAAGTGGTCATACCCAATGAATAAGCTAATTATGTTTCTAAAACCCTTTTCCCTGTTATGATTGAAAAAATAGTAATTCTTTTCTTTTGATTGGAATGCCTTAGTACAATAATTTTCAATCATTTGGGTGAAAATTAAAGTTCCATCACTTGTGAATCAGAAGTTGTTCTTGAAAGGTCTTCACTTGTCAGCAGAGTTTTCTTTTATTTTATCTTTGTTCTTTTGTCATCTACAATGTCAGTGTATTTCTTATGTTTTGACCCCTGATATCAAATATGTTCCAAATTGTAGAGCATTCCAATAATAATAGCCAGGGCTAAGGGCCTCATAAGCAAGCGGACTATATAGCTTCGGGATCCAAGCAACAGATCATGGCTTATTAAAGTGACTCGCATGGAAGATGGTCGTTTACTTATGAACAAAGGCTGGCGTGCTTGTAGCAAGTGGAACCAGATTAAGAAAGGGCACACAATTGTTTTTGAGTTTGTGAAGGGACATGTGAAGCTTCACATCATTAGAGCTGAGGGGTGTGATGTGATACTCACAGGTTCTAATGTAGTAGATTGAAGTTAGTTCCCAGTGCAGGTGCAAAACTCTTTTCAAATGCTATGATTAATGGGAATGTGATCAGAGCATTAACTTGTCTATTTTCAGTAAGGTTATTTTTCATTTCCGAGACGCTTCTGAATCTCTTATGTATTAGTGATTGTTGTTTGGTATGTTCTGTAATGGGATTTGAATGCAATTTGGAAAGAGATAATTGACTAGTTGCTATTTGAATGGTCCTATAATGAAGGAAAGAGACTTATTGTGATTACAGTTGCACTGCATTTCTACACGTATTTGTGTGTATGATAACTGTGACAAGAAACCAACTCCGGGAAACATTATGATTTGAACAAAGAGTACAACAGTCTAGCTTCTAACCCTTCTCTGCGTCTTAGCAGTACAGACTGTTATCATAAAGCCTATCCCGTAGATTGTCTAGGAATCTGAAATATGCAAATCTTCATGCCTGGTTATACAGAGGGCCAAAGACTCCCAGAACTCCTGTGATGAACCTATGTGCCACAGATGTATGAAACCAGTGAATCGGGAATGCTTTTGTTATGCATCAACATGGTTCCTTTTTGTATGTGGGCGTATCCAATACTTTGTATTACGTGATCTCTTGTACGCTTTCGACTACTATTAATAAAATTATCATCATTTCTGCGTAAGGGAAAAAAATAGTGAATGCTAAAAAACCTGAGCATTTGCTGGGTGGAGTAAGGATATTTGGGGTTGACAATAGTACCGTCACAAAACTATAACCGTGGAAGATGTCATACTAATCAAAGAATATGTTACAATTTACATTTAAATATCTACATTATCTATGAAGATATGTTTCTGGGTTTCATGACTTGAGCTCTAATTTCCCAAAGTGAGAACTGATGTAAGAGCTTATCCTGTCCCAAAGTGAGAACTTGGATCCAAAAAAGCGCACCTTCACCGACTTTGTTGATCCATCTCTGATGAATTCCAAGTCCCTCGCAATGTTAATCTGCACACTTTCTTGGGCATCAAGCAAAGGTAATGCGACTAAACCCTGAGACTCTAGGTTTTTGATCCACCCACGCAATAAGTAATTCACAACCTGTATAAATGATGATTAGTCTTCTAAGAACACAAAACAGTAAAGCAAATGATGCCAAAGAAAATTAATAGATTATGAGCATAAGTGTCTAGGGAAATTTAAAACCAAAAACTAATACGGTAGCATAATATATGAAGTTGGTCCAATTCCTAATAGCTTAATCCTCCGAGATCTATGTTTGTCAAACATGGTATCAGGGACTTGGTTGCTTGGAGGATAGAAATATAACAGACTAGTTATGGTAACAATTCTTGCATTACTAGCTATTGAATGGGAGACTGAAAAACTTCATGCTAATTACTGAAGGATTGTATACCTCAGGAACTTCGTCATGAGGGCAGTGACCAGCTGGACTGATCTCATAAAATAGAGCTTCAGGCACCTGCTTCTTCACCTGAAAACCCCAAATAGGTTGCACCCATGGGTCTTCTTTCCCATACATAAGACAAACTGGTATGTTGCTCGTTTGACATCTACACATAAAAATGCCCTGGAACCCTTAATAAACATCGACCAGAAAAAAGTAAAGCAGATAAAAAAAATGTCTTCATCAGTTTAACCTTTTGTATTGCCTACCTGGATAAAGCCTCCTTAAATGATAGTTGTCCCTGAGGAGCAAACATAATTGAAGCAAATGATGCAGCAGCAGCCGGATGCTCTGCTGTCTCGACTATGCGGGAAAATACTTTGTCAACGTTTGTTGAATGATCTGCATAAACTTGTTCCAGTATCTGTGCTATACTCGTAGGATCACTTATCTTTTGCCAACTGAAATCAAACAAGCTCAAAATGTTTTAGTTCAAGTATCAACAATAGTTTGTTTATAATATAGTCCACACAAAAGATATTCTCGGAGTTCAGTTCTCAGATTAAATCAGTTCCCACATAAAGAAGCCTCTCTTAAATCAGTTCACTTTCAATTTTAGCTAGTTTGACTACTTGTTTGTAAATTCAGGAACTAATACTACAATTTACTCCAATAATATTTATGCAGGCTATAAGAAACTTACACAAATTCTACGAGCTTTCTGACATTGGCAGGTAGAGGAAATGTTCCTGCCCACGGAAATATTTTTGCTAATCTTGGAGATCTTATGGGATTAGGTAGAAATCCCCAGAAAGGAGTTGCATTGAGCAATGTAACACCTTTCACTAAATGAGGGTTACATGCAGCAAAATATAAAGCAACGAACCCTCCCAGTGAGTTTCCAGCAATATAGACAGGTTCACCAATAACCTGCATGAAAAGTCAGATGTGATTATGTGATCACTGGTAAGTGGTCAACACTTGGTGGAATTCATGCAAACAACTTCAACTTTTAGGCATTATCAGTGGTTATCAGTATCCCATATATGTATTCAATCCATAAATCCAACTGAAGGAATGTCGATATCACTAACCTAATAAATATACATATATAGTGAACAGAACAAATTCAATACATATGGATAACGGCACAACTAGCATAATAAGGGACAATAACAACTTAGGACGATTACATTTCTTGATAAAAATGGTGTCACTAGAATTATCAATCAAGCCCAAAATGAACAGCCAGTTATGTTATATACTACTGCAGTGATCATTCATATTCATGTATAAT